>NC_135721.1:65236253-65551253 GCF_964656455.1 Halichoerus grypus | reverse complement strand
GTGTGCCATCATATGCATATGCATATGCATATGGCATTCAAGTCTGAAATGTAAAAATATATAGGAAACTGGGATGTACCTTAAAACTTTTCTATACCTTCTATAAGATTCAACTATTCTGAGGCTTTCATAGTTAGAATTTGTTCAGATGCAAGTATTTAAAACTTCTGAAATAGGTTCATAAGAATTGTTCAGGAAGCTGATACTCAGAAACCTTTTTTTAAGAGAAGAGAGAATGGAAGATTATTCTATGGCTCCATATTTTATACTTAAATTCTTTTGAAAGAAGTGGCAAACCATAGGATCTTTTTAATAAAAAGTTTTGACTTTTTTTCCCCTTTTATTTCCAAGCATTTGTGATTTGAACAATGAGTTAATATCCAGACAGAAGAGTTGGGTGAAGTTCTAGAATAATTGTAAGTATTAAATCCTAGTTCTTTCATAGGAAGAAGAAAAGGATTATAAAGGCCCTAATCCAAGAGAGCTATTGGAGCCACTATTTAAACAAAGCAGTTGTTCCTACAGAGTACGTATTTTATGTTCACTTAATAAGTAGAAAATAAATTTCTAGTGGCCAATAGACCCTTGAAAATAACTCTGCATTTCTTTTTACTTTATTATGTTATATCAAATTTTAAGTCAGTCGTAAACCAAAGCTATTGCTTAATAGTATTTTGTTCATTTAAATTCCCGTGCGGTAGATGAAACAAACACCCAGTAACACCAGTTTCAAATAATATCACTTCCCAAATTGTTCTGAATGATTTTCAGATCAAAGGAAAGTTTCCTTATATACAATTTTACTAAGAAATGCTAATTGTTATTTTTTAGACTATGTATAAAATGGTCCCTAAGCCAGGTGGTTAATACAGATCCCAGGCGTAGTCTAGACCTGTTTTCTTCACAGAATTTTCACAAACAGCTAATTAGTGAAAATAGTGACTAGGCTTCAGAAATTTCATATTTTTCTGAGGCATAATAAAGTTTCATTTAATGAAAGCTTACTCTAAATCTTGAGGGAAATCTACTCAACTACATAAAATATCAAAAAGTAATTCAGTGGAGTTATATGGCTTTTGTATGTTTAAATACATCCATTTTTCTTAGATTGAGTCTTACTGGACTTATGAAGTATGTCACGGAAAACACATTCGACAATACCATGAAGAGAAAGAAAGTGGTCAGGTATGTTTTTCTTCAAAATATGAAGGGTGGAACATTATACAATGAGAACTTTAATAATGAGATTGATAATTTTAAAGTTGTATTCTTGGTATTTGCAAAATACTTATTATATTTTTATTTTATTCCAATATAGAAAGTAAATATTCACGAGTACTACCTTGGGAATATGTTGGCTAAGAACCTTCTATCTGAAAAAGGTTTGTTTCTACAGAGTGATTTGATAGTAATGCTGGAATTTTGTTGAAAGTATTTATGTTCAAATTGGAATTTAAAAGATCTTATAGGAGACTGTATGCATTTTAAAACACTAAAATAAATTTCTGAACAATCCCTTAGAAAACTTTTTCAAAGAGATCTTTTCATTATTTTCTACATCAACAAACATTATGCTTTTTGTCTACATATTAATAAATTTTTTAAAATCTGGTAAGATAACACATGTTAGTGCTATATTTATATAGTGTTAATGTTAGTCTTTTGCTTGCTGTAAGCATAGTTGTTATACATGGAAATAGAAATGTAGATGTGTCCCTAAAATTGTGAAATATTTTTGTTAATCTATGTTATTCAGAGTCAGCTAATTTAAGATTAAAATTCTCACTGATATAAAAATACTTCAAAAGAAAATTGTTGTGGCCAGTTTTATGCCTCAAATATTAAGTATTTCATAGGTAAAGATGTAAGGATTAAATTTGTCCTTTCAAACAAAACCATTTCAAGGCAACTAGCTAAAAGTAGTAAGATAAAAATTATATGTATGTTTTGGATCTTCTTTAGAAAGAAATTTAAAATTACAAAATTGAAAACGTAATCATTTGTATTTTATATATAAGTCACTGGTCATTCTTTACACCTACCTTACATAGGTAATATCTTATATTATTCCACAGATCAAGAGGCAGATGAAAACGAAAAATCAAAAGAGGCAAGTGACAAGTGTTGATTTTTTTTGCTTTTAACACCTATTATTAGTGAGGCATGAATTTATACTACTTAAATGACAGAATTTAGTCCTGTGTTCTTTAACTGTCTATCAAATACCTCAGAGGATTGGGCCAAAGAAAATTTGCAGTATGTTAGATTTTTCTGAGAACAGTTATATTGTGATACTTTTATTTACTTTTAGGATCATAGGAAAATTAAGGAACTTAGCAAAGATGTGTCTGGGAAAGTTTTCATAATGGCAGTGTATCACTTCTGGGCTTAGCAGTGGTTCCCTCTGTTTAACATTGGAAACAATTATAAATAAGAGCTTTTGCCTTTTTCCCCTAGTTTGGCCCCTATCTCCCCTAGGTAAAACAGATAAACTACGTATGTAAATAACAAGCTACCAGACTGCAAGCATCTTCAAAGCAGGGACTGTCTTTTATCTCTTTACCCTGCAGTGCAAAGCAGAGTGCCAGATATAATATAGGCACTTCATAAGTGTGTACTGAATGTGAATGCATAATTGATGACTGAAAAATAAGATTGTTTAAAAAGAATGATTCCTTAGGGTTCCTAATCACAATTTTTAAATGCCTCAGTAGTTCAAGGAATGCTTTCTGAATCCTAAGAACTCCCATAGAGTTAAATAACCTATTGATAGAGGATATTTCTGTAAGTGGTTTTATATCGTAATGATAATTTTATCAGAAGAAAAGTGAAATGGCAAAAGGCCTTAAAAGGGTGGCTTTGGGGGGAATTGATAAGCTAAGCATAGACACACATAGCATTGCTATTTTAAAAGATTTTAATTTTACAGACTACCTTTGAGATAAAATATTTATTTACTGTGGCTCTGGAGGATAGCAAGATGGAATTCAAAGTGTGAAATGATAAAGGAAGAGGAAGAAAAGGGTAAGGGAAGAAAACTAACATTTACTGAGCCCCAATTTATAAGCCAGATACTGTGCCAGGCATGTAACAAAAGGTAATGCTTAATTTCCCCCACAACCTCTGAGTATATATTATTATTCTCTTTTTACAAATGACAAAAACTGAAATTTGGTCACAGTCAGAAAGCCAGTAAATTCAAAGCTTGGCTTTGAACCCAGGATTTTCTAATTCTGGATAACTAGCATGAAAATAGCATACAAGAAACCTCAAAATATTTTTTCCTGGAAACATTTGTTTATTGCCTGTTTTACACATGGCACTGACAGGGTACCACAGTGATACAAGATGAGCTCCCTGCCTCCAAAGAGCTTGCTTGGAGATACTATTAACAATATTTTTTTAGAGCCCTTATATTAGATTTTTCTTTGGTTTATGTAGATGAAATATGGGAGCTAGCTCCTTAATAATCCTTGTCTTCTGAGGTGATCTATTTTATTCCCCCATTCCATGAAAATTTCTTCATTTGTCCTTTGCTGGGCTTGAATAGATTTATATAGGAGTTTATGTTGAAAAGTATGGCTCTTAATATTAATGACAGGGAAAAAGAATTAGCAGATGAATGAATGAGTACAATATTAAGATTCCTGTTTTAGAAGATAGTGTTTTACTATGTAGCCCCACTTTTTGACAAATCAGACTTCAAACCTCTAGAATCTAAAGTATAACATAGCCATTCACTGAGAATTCAGTCTAGAAAATTCTGATTAGTCCAGTATAGTAAGTTCCTGTATTTTATCTTAATCTCTTTCTTTAGAACTGTTAGAAATAGGGCGCCTGGGTGGCTCAGTTGGTTAAGCGACTGCCTTCGGCTCAGGTCATGATCCTGGAGTCCCTGGATCGAGTCCCACATTGGGCTCCCTACTTGGCAGGGAGTCTGCTTCGCCCTCTGACCCTCCCCCCCTCTCATGTGCACTCTCTGTCTCTCAAATAAATAAATAAAATCTTAAAAAAAAAAAAAAAACTGTTAGAAATAATTCATATTAATCAAGAGATTATATCCTTTTATATAAATATACACTTAACATCTTAATTTTAGCACCAAATAAAATTTCCTTTTTTTGCTATATAAAACTGCTCTGAAAATAAGTACTAGCTCAAATAAGAACTTAGGAATCAAAAGAATGTTAGAGGAAAAGTTTATAGAAAATACAGAAATGTTACCTTTATAAAGGTTGGTTTTATTTAAAGTGTAGTTTTTTTCCTTTAAGAATAAGTGTTTCTCCCATCCTCACCTCTACCTCCATTTCTAATGAAAAGTCTGTCTTAAACTCTTTTTTTTAAGATTCCCACTAAAAATATCGAAGGTCAGATGACACCCTACTATCCTGTGGGAATGGGAAATGGTACACCTTGTAGTTTGAAACAGAACCGGCCCAGATCAAGTACGGTGATGTACATATGTCATCCTGAATCTAAGCATGAAATTCTTTCAGTAGCTGAAGTTACAACTTGCGAATATGAAGTTGTCATTTTGACACCACTCTTGTGCAATCATCCTAAATATAGGTAGGATGTGGATTTAATATTTTAAACATGAAACGCACACATGCTTTAAAGTGTCATATGCTTAGCTTTAATGCTTTGTTCTTACTGAATAGATTCAGAGCGTCCCCTGTGAATGACATATTTTGCCAGTCACTGCCAGGATCACCATTTAAACCCCTCACCCTGAGACAATTGGAACAGCAGGAAGAAATACTAAGGGTGCCTTTCAGGAGAAATAAAGAGGTATGTGAATTATGTAACAGTATTTTCTCAGTGCTTCCTTTTCCAAATTTAAGAACATATATCAGTATTTTAATCATTCCTGTAGCATAGTAGTAGTAATTTATTTTTCTGACTCAAATTTTAAGTTCCAATTTTTTAACTGATTTTAATTATTTTCCTTATTCTTGTACTTCTCAGAAACTATTTTATCATTCTCTTACTCTCATGATTTCATATTTTAAAGTGTGACATCCTATTCATTGTAGTTAAGTTGACTTTTTAGGTAGTTGACTGGCCTTCCCAGCTGAGCCCCTTGAAAAAATAAACTACAACTCATCTTCTAATGCTTTATTTCTTCTTCAACCCATTGCTCTATGTCATCAAACCATCATTCTTCTGAAACTTCTTATTCAGGTCAACAGCAATCTTTTGGTTCTAAGTCCACTGGACATATACATAACTTGATCTTAGCACATAAAACACTGAACATGTGAAGCTTGAACTTTCTCTACTGCCTTTACTTGAAGTCATTCTCTCTGGTTCTCTCTGTTCTCCTCTCCTGTGTATTAGGTCTTTGTCTACTTCCTGCCCTGAAAATGTTGACGTTCCCCACAGTTCTAGCCATAGTTGCCTTCTCTCTGTAGTGTGTATAGTCTCAAGTGAGCTCATCCAGGCCCATTCTGTTAACTTCATTAATATGCCCATGAGTTTCAAATACACATCTTCAACGTTGACCTTTCCCCTGAACTCAAACCACAGTCACAATAGTTAACATGGATTGAATATTAATAGCTGTTATCTAATCCTCACAAAAACCTACAAGAATATACTATTATCATCCTCCTTAACATGTTAGGAAATTGAGGTTCAGAGAAGGGAAGTGACAAGTGATGGATTACAGATGAAAATCAAAACAGTCTGGTTCTGGAACCTCTCCTCTTAACCACTTCTCTATGCTGCTTCTCCTTTTCCATGTGCTTTTTTTCCCTTTTCCTCTGCTCATTGGACATAACCATGTACATTTTCAGTAATCTCAAATTCATCTGTCTCACACTGACCTTTTCCTAATCTTCCCTGTTGTTGTTGTTTTTTTTTTTATTTTCATTTATTTACCTATTTATTTATTTTTGAGTAATCTCCACACCCAACGTGGAGCTTGAACTCACAATCCCAGGATCAAGAGTCTCATGCTCCCTACTGAGCCAGCCAGGTGCCCCTTCCCCATTGTTTTTAAAGCAGTGTTACTTCCTTTGCAAATGAGAGAGGACTTCTAATGAATTACCCCAGGAAGAGATCAAAGTTTCCTCTTTTTTGGTCTTGTATTTTACTCAGTCCTCCATTATAGCACTTACATGGCTAAAATTGGTTGATTTTCCTATGATTCTTACACTAAGATCAAGGAGAATATGCTATGCTTTTATTACTTTGAGGTTTCTAGCTCCTTGCATGATACCTGGTATACTGTAGGTACTTAGTAATGGTTTAATTAACTAATAACTAACATTTAGCTGCAAAGCCTGTTTCTCCCCTTTCTCTTCAGTACTTCTGGCAAAAGTACTGCCACACTCTTTGTGGCTGTTGTGAACACTGCCATTCTGATAGGAAGGAAAAATTATCTTATTAATCTGCACTTGATTTGAAGTGCTCAATTAAAAGATTGGACATGGATTTCTCTACTGGTCTTCTCCCTGATAGTGATTTAAATACTGACAGGTACTTAAAAGTCAGCTCAATCAAAATGCTTCCCAAATCCCAACTTTAATTACTCTTCAGAGAAGAAATGGCAGCTTACTTTTCTCTAATTAATGTGTTTAATCTGCCGTTTGAGAAAAATTGTTTTTAAAAAGCTACAGATGATAATACTTTCAAAATACTTAGGACCCTTAGAATACATGTTGTAGATGAAAACCTTAGGTAATACTGTAGGGTGAAAAGTTATTTAAAGTGACATTTTTCTCAGAATCCTTTCCTTTATAAATCTATTACGTATAACTTTTTTTAAAAAATTGGTATTTGTCATATGGTTTGCCTTTTAAATGTGGAATAAGCTTAACCATAAACATAATGAATTTTTTTTCTGATTTAAACAAAAATACAAATCTGGCTATCAGAATTTTGTTTTGATATTATACCTGTTACTTGTGTTCTGTTTGACATGAAATGGTTTATTAAGGGGACTTAGGACTGAAGCCTCTTGGGCTATGGCAAATAGACAACATGACAAATTGATCTTCACAACTCCACCTCTTGTAAGACCTGCTTTTATAGCCCTAGAGTCTGGGAGTACACACTAGGGAACTACCCCGGAGAATGTTTAGGAATAGGTATGAGTACAGAACCTATTTGCTAGATAATCCACTAAATAAAGTCTTAATGAGGCTTTAAAAAAAAAAGAGAGAGAGAGAAAGAATAGGTGTGAGTCATAGTCACTTCTTCAGCAGATCAAGGGTGTTGTGCCCGGAGGGTGTACTTAAGGGCGTAGTTGAACAAAGGACAGAATGGTGGGGGTGCTATACTCAAGAAGGCTTCAAGTAACAGAGGGGTCATCATGGCAGATTGGTCCAAGATGATGTTAGTCTAGCTGTCACATGTTACCCCTCAAATCCAGCTCTTAGAGTCTCATATGCCCACCTCTTCCATGATATTCCCTGAGCCATCAGAGAAGGGCTTTTTTGCAGTAGGGGCTCTTTGGCTAGACAGTGTCCAAGTTGAATGCATAATCCACAGCAGCTGTAGAGACAGCAAGAAAAGAGACCTATGTTGCACAACTAAGAATGAGTAATAATTTTACCACCATGTCCCCCAGACTTTAAACCAGTTTGATAACTACTGGGTTAAAGTGCGCACAGGACCATCTAATGCCTATATCTCTTTATGCATGTCTTTTAATGCATAAGTGATACTGCCTGAATTAACAGTTGTATATATGCATCATTTGGTTTGAATGATAGCATAAGTGCCCCCTTGTGCTACGGTGAGTACATCCAAGGCCATTCTATTTTGTAATATGGCTTTTCACATCTTTGTCATCTCTGTGTTCATGAGTGGCAGGCTATGGTAACTATTGTTGAGGATCCTCTGGGTATAATTAATTGTCTATATGCCATATCACATCTTCTGTGCCTAAAGATGGTACAGATATTCCTGCTAAATGGTCATACCAATGAAAGACAGCATGGGTCCATCATGCCTTTAAATGGGGTAAATTTGCAGAGGCTGTTAGGGTGCTATCAGTGCTGTTATTATATTACATTAATTTGGAGATTACTAGACCATTAGGAATCCATTTTATGAATTTCCAAACCCTGCCACAAAAACTATCATCTTGCTTTTATTGGAATAATTTTTCTTAAAAATGCAAGGAGATGTTCTGTCCACAAGAAGCAATAATAAATGGTCATACTTCTATTCTTCCTACCTCTTCCCCTATCTGAGCTGGAGGTTTTAGTGTTTTTCCTCACTAACCTTACTGTAGGTCTCATGCATTCTAAGTAATTAGTTTAGTCTGTTAGACCTTAGCTCCTTAGGAGCAGTGACTATGTCTTCTTCATTTTTAATACTCAGCACTTAAAACAGTACCAGGAGCGTGGTATGTTCTGAATGTAGAAAGACTATACATAAAATCCAAAGTCCTTTCAAAAAATAAGATGTCATTTGGCAATCTTTGTTCTTCTGGAATATTGGAGGAGAGGAAGGGTAAGGTCATTGGTTTCTAGAGTAACCTTGCAGTGACTCCCACCAGCCAAAGTAGGAGAAAAGAACCACAGTGGAGCAATGGCGCCTACAGCAGGTGAAAGGAGGCATCGTGGCCATTATACATTTACTAGGAACCCTTTTACTATTTAATTTCTTTAATTATGTTACTCAGTTTTAATTGGTATACTCCTTTAATTCTGATCTAGATTCATTTTCTCTCCTCACTGTCAAAACCCAGTTTACTTCTGGATTCTAACTCATTATCCTCTTTTGTAACTATTCTCTCCACCCACTTCTGCATTCCTTTAGAGTCTCTTCCTCTCTGGCTTGGGTTACTTCAACTCCCAATGTGGCTCCACCACCTCGGGATTTGTTCTTACTAGTCCTTCCCTGCCACTGCGACAGTATTACTTAAAATCTGATCAAAAATCTGATCCCATATTTTTGCCTAAAATCCTTAAGATGAGGGGCGCCTGGGTGGCTCAGTCAGTTAAGCGTCTGCCTTCGGCTCAGGTTGTGGTCCCAGGGTCCTGGGATCAAGTCCCACGTCTGGCTCCCTGCTCAGCGGGAATTCTGCTTCTCCCTCTACCTCTCTCCACTGCCCCGCCCCCCAGTCTCTCTTTCAAATAAATAAATAAAATCTTTAAAATTAAAAAAAAAATCCTTAAGATGATATCCAAACTTCTTAGAATTATGTAATTTTTTACCAGTAAGTACCTGTTTATCTTTTTAGTTTTAAATATTATTCCACACCCCACGTCTTTGCTCCTATGTCTTCCTCAGGTTCACGTGCATATGTGCACACAGACACAAAACCTACAGACATTCACATACATCACAGATTATTCATGTTTCGAGAATCAAGGGTTTTCTCTCTGTGAAGTCTTCATGTTTCAATTCTTCATCAAAATCTCTGTGAATCACCAATCCCTCTGTGAATCTGCTGTTCTCTGTACCCTTTAGTGGGCGTCTTTCTTTACCAACTTGCAGCGTCCTTCAGGACAACAACCAGATCCTGCTGCATTTTAATAATTATAATTAATATTCTTATTTACTCCCACTTAGCTCTTTACCCTGATTGTTATCTTTTCTTTACCCATAGTAACCACATTTTCCAGAACTAAATGTAGTGACAAAATCTAACAAGTAGTGAAATAATAATATTTTAGTGCATTTCCTTTCAGTCTTTTTGGGGATTTTTTTTTTTTTTGATACATACACAGAGATACACATGAAAAAAAAATAATTGGGACCAAACTGTGTGCTGTGTGTGTGTAAATATATAAAATATCTTCACTTGTTTTCACTTAACAGTATATCATTTTTTACATTCCTGTGTCATAAAGTAATCTTCTATAATATTATTTTAATTATCTCAAATATTCTATTGTTTAAAGTACCAAAATTTATTTAAATTATTTACTGGTGTGGATATTTTTGTTGTCCACAATTTTTTACTAACATGAAGAATGCCGCCCTGAATGTCATTGAAGCTAAATCTTTGCACCCATCAGTGGTGATTGTTTACTCCGGATAAATTTCTAGAAATAGGTCAAAGGTAAGCACATAACGAAGAGTTTTGCTATATACTGTCAAATTGTACTTGAGAAGAATTGTGGAATTTTACAGTCCCGTTAGAAATATTAAAAAAAAAAAAAAAAGGCAAGTGCTGATACATATTTGTGTATATTTCTTTGTATTTGTGTGTATATAATGTGTGTGTGTTTTCTAGTAAGGTGGAATACTACTTAGCTTAGGTACTTGCATTGGAGTAACTCTAGCTGCTATGATCAAAAAAAAGAAAAATGAGGCAAAATATATGAAATGATAATTATCCCTGTGTGTTGAGAATGACCATCATACCCCTAATTGGTAGATGGAACTATCATTTGTCTAGAGCTTTCTCTATTGTATTAAGTGTTGCAAAATTCATTTTCTTAAAACACATTAAAAATGAGTGGACTTTTATTTTCCAAATTTCCTTCAGTTTAAAAATAATAAAGTCCTAACTGAAAAAAAAAAAAAAAGTATGGTATAGAAGCCCTTAAACATATGTGTTTAACTTTAGGAAGAGTTGCAATCAACTAAAGAAGAGAGATTTCCAGCAATCCACAAACCCATTGCTGTTGGTTCTCAGCCTATGCTCACTGTTGGAACAACCCACATATCCAAATTGACAGATGACCAACTCATAAAAGAGTTCCTTAGTGGTTCTTACTGCTTTCATGGGGTGAGAAGTGAACCTTTGGTTTCAATATTTATCTAACGGCCTTCACTTGTGTGTTATTTAGTCACGGGGCATCAGCAGCACTGAAAAAAGATTTTGTCAATAGAGAAACGGCAGGTTTCTGGAAGCCTCCTAATGGACATTTTCTGTCTGCATCTTACTATAATCCGTAATAGCCATTATGTTTTCTTTGCTCACAAGCTAAAACTTGACCTTTACTTGACAGAAAATACATATAACTAAGTCATGTGTGATCCTGGTTGATTGCTGGAATGGGCATCAAGGACTGTATATCCTCAAAAAAAAAAAAAAAAGATTGTATAGCCTACATTTTAGTTATGTAGCAGTCACATTTAAAACTTGAGTTAGTATCTACGAAGGTTAAATTTTGCCTCTAATAAATTATTAGTTCCAGTGGGAAATAGAGTCAGTGGAATTTTCATTTTATTTTATTTTATTTTACCAAGGCAATACAGCAGTTATTCTCTGTATTTGTCTTTTTTAAATTATTATTTCTCAGTAATTTCTTTTTTCTTTTTATTATTGAAGTGTAGCTGACATACAATGTTATATTCGTTTCAGGTGTATATAATGTAGTGATTTGACAACTCTATACATTACTCACTGCACATCACGCTAAGTATAGTTAATCATCTTTCACCATATAACATTATTTCTCAGTAACTTTTTTTAATTTTCAACCATATTATTGCTATTACAGTTTTTCTAATTATATATATTTCTATTACTGTCATGTGGCAATACTGAGACAGACCCCAATCCCCCATTCTTTCTGTGTAACTTGATCTGTTTTCTTTCCTATAGGGCGTTGGTTGGTGGAAATATGAATTCTGCTATGGCAAACATGTACATCAATATCATGAGGTATAGAATAGCTTTCTATCATTCTACCACTAGATAGATTCAAGTTTTAAAATTCGTTTATGAAAAAAACGAGGGGGGATGGCATTTTAATTATGAAATGACTTTAATATGAAAATATTCAAAGTGTCTCTGAGTTCTAGAAAATGGAAAACTTGGTTTTAACTAAGTCACTCATCTTAAAGTAACGTTTATTAACTCCTCAGATTCTCGTATTACTGTGTTTCTGGAGGAATAATAGGCTATTGTGACTAACCTCTAGCTTTGACTGAGAAATTAATCATTAAAATTCTTCTTTAAATTAATGAAGTGAATAGTAAGATAGTACGTTATGGCTCGAGGTAGGAAAATAGGGTAAATACAGCAAGTTTCTCAGCTAAAAGAACATACCATATCATCCAAGTTTAAAATCAACTAAGTTTTAAGATTATACACATTGGCTTTTTATTCTTCCTTTTATTTCTAATTTCATAAATCAGATAGCATTTTCTTCTACAACTTGAGCCAAACTGCCTAAATTCTGAACTTCAGCCTTCAATAAATTTATTTGTCATAGTTGTACCTTGTTTGGTAGGGTAAACTGCTAGACGTTGAAGACAAACGTTAATTAATAAATATTCACCTGGCTGTTTTAAACAGCTCTTTTTATTTCCCCAAAGAAATAATATCTAGTAATTTAAAAATACTGTATTTACCCTCTTGAGATGTTATGAGTCAGTCTTAAATTCCAAGACAGATCATACCAGGAAAGATCATCAACTCAACCTTCTACATTTAAATCATTCCAAATTTATGAGGCATCTGTAAACTAGGACATTTTATTTCTCTACTTAAACCTGAGAAATGCCATTTCACTCTTCTTCCCACTTCTTCTTGCTACTATGTAGAGGTTTCATTTATTTTTAATAATATTTATTAATAGAAAAAATATTATCTAAGTACAACCCAGATAATACCCAATGGCTTTTTTTTTAATTAAAGGAATATATTCCAGAAATTTAGAATGAATAGTAAAATTCTCCTCCACCATTGTCCTATTTCCTAAAAGTAATTGCTGTTAACATTTTCTTAGTTAACCGTCCACAAGAAAAAAAAAAAATGCATATACATAAATGTTAGTGTAACTAGTAAATGCACTGTTCTGCACTTACTCTTTTCAATTAGTATCTTGGAGATCTTTCCGTGCCAGCAACAGCTGATCTCATTCTTTTCAGCAGGTACAGAGGATTATGTTTATACCCACAATGTATTTAGCCAGATCTCTCCTGACAGACCTTTGAATTATTTCCAGTTTTTGCTGTGATAGCATCTTAGGGAGCATTTATAAATAGTGTTGGTAAACCTTTGCAAGTATATTCATAAGGCACATTTCTAGCAACAGACTTGCTAGGTCAAAATATATGCGTACTGAATATTGCCTTCTAGGGACGCCTGGGTGGCTCAGTTGGTTAAGCATCTGCCTTCGGCTCAGGTCATGATCCCAGGGTCCTCAGGCTCCTTGCTCAGCGGGGAGCCTGCTTCTCCCTCTGCCTGCCGCTCCACCTGCTTGTGCTCTCTCTCTCTGACAAATAAATGAATAAAATCTTTTTTCTCTCTTTTTTTTTATTAACATATAATGTATTATTTGTTTCAGGGGTACAGGTCTGTGATTTATCAGTCTTACACAATTCACAGCGCTCACCATAGCACATACCCTCCCCAATGTCCATCACCCAGCCACCCCATCCCTCCCACCTCCCTCCACTCTAGCAATCCTCAGTTTGTTTCCTGAGATTAAGAGTCTCTTATGGTTTATCTCCCTCTCTGATTTTGTCATTTCATTTTTGCCTCCCTTCCCGCATGATCCTCTGTCTTGTTTCTCAGATTCCTCATATCAGTGAGATCATGTGATAATTGTCTTTCTCTGATTGACTTCTTTCGCTTAGCATAATACCCTCTAGTTCCATCCACGTTGTTGCAAATGGCAAGATTGCATTTAAATAAATAAAATCTTTAAAAATATAGATATAAAAAAAGAACATTGCCTTCCAAAAGGTTGTAAGTCATTCCCATTAACAATGACTTTAAAACACACACACACACACACACACACTGACTTTTTCCCCATACACTTGCCAACACTAGGTTTTATCAGACTCATTTTGCCCAAGGTCATATAACCTAGAAGTTTCTGAGGGACTCTGCTAGGAGCTTTGGGAGATAAACAAATATTAGTAGCTAACAAATAGAATACTCATTGTATACCAGACACTGTTCTAAGTATGCATAATAACTCGATCCTCATAACAACCCTAAGAGGTGACTATTGTTCTTCCAAGGTGAGGAAATAGAAGCAATGATTTAGTAACTTGCCTAAAACCACATAGGTAGTAAATGATGAAACCAGAATGCTAACGCAGGCAGTCTTGCTCCATATCCAGCCTCTTAAACACTTCACTATGCAACTTCAGTCCCTGTCTATCTAGTAACTTACAGTCTGGTGGCTAAAAGAATGTTAAATTGTTGTCTCTTGCCCTGGGCAGTAAGCCCTGCTAGCAGCAGTGGCTGTGTCCATTTCATCTACCACTGTAAGGGTTTCTAATTCTACCCAACAGATGTATGCTAGTGCCCAGCAGTGCCTGGCATAAAATATGAAGAAGGAAAGGAAGACAGGAAGGAAGGGAGGGGAGAGGAAAGAAAAGAAGAGAGAAGGAAGGAAGTCCACATATAAGACAGTATAATAGTGTTTAAAAAAATTAACAGAATGGGGAAGGGGGTTTCTGAACAGACATCTTGATACAGAAATAAGCATGGTGTCAAATGAGTGTGTGAATACACGTATGATTTGCAGATTGGCATTTGTAAGAGTAGAAGTAGGATGAAGATAGGCTCAGTGGGTCTGCAGGTAAGAGATGTAGGCCAGAGATTTAATTAAGAATCACGGTAGTGGGGCGCCTGGGTGGCTCAGTTGGTTAAGCATCTGACTCTTGATCTCAGCTCAGGTCTTGATCTCAGGGTTGTGAGTTCAAGCCCCGCATTGGGCTCCATGCTGGGTGTGGAGCCTACTTAAAAAAAAAAGAGAATCAGTAGTATGCAGGCATATCATTTAGGTATGAGAAATTAAACTCATTGGAAATGTAGAGGAAGAGTCTGAAGCCAAGAACATCTCCAGGAAAACAGTGGACAAAACCAATAGATGTAGGGAAGGAAGGAAATAAAAGAGTCAAAGATAACTGCATGTGGAGCTAGCTGACGAGAAAGTAGTTACATTGTTCAGAGAAACAAGGAATAAAGAAGATAATGAGCTCAAATGTCTACTCATCAGGTTTGACTAGCATTGTTTGACTAACATCTAAACACCCATCTGTGGGCGCCTGGTGGCTCAATCGTTACGTGTCTGCCTTCGGCTCAGGTCATGATCCCAGGGTCCTGGGATTGAGCCCCGCATCGGGCTCCCTGCTCCGCGGGAAGCCTGCTTCTCCCTCTCCCACTCCCCCTGCTTATGTTCCCTCTTGCTGTGTCTCTCTCTGTCAAATAAATAAATATAATCTTTAAAAAATAAACACCCATCTGCAGTGTGCAGGTGAAGAGAAGGACTATAACTTATAGGCCATCAGGATAAATGTCTACTTGATGATATCAAGGATTCATCACAAATATTTTTTCCTATATTAGGACAAAGATAGTGGGAAGACCTCTGTGGTTGTGGGTACATGGAACCAAGAAGAGCATATTGAATGGGCTAAAAAGAATACTGCTAGAGCCTATCACCTTCAAGATGATGGCACCCAGTCAGTCAGGTAAAGATTAACCTTATTTGCCTTTGGATCTGATTAGTAGAATATTTAAAACTCAGAATATTGAAAAGCATAAAATTTAAACACTTAAGTAAAATCTCTGGTCAGTTTTTTTCAGGGACATCTTTTAAATTAGTTTTCTTTTCTAAGGTAATAGTTAAGAACACAATTTCTGAAGGTGGTGGCGGGGGCGGGCCTGGATTCAAATGCTGGCTCTTCACTTACCACCTTGGGCAAATTACATAATCTTCTTAAGTCTCACTTTTCTGGTCTACTAGTATTTGCCTCAAAGGACTGTTAGGACACTTAAACAATCACGTATGTAACACATAGTGCGTGGCAACAGCATGCAATAAGTTCTGGCCGCTGCCTTTAAAGCGGTGGTGGTGGCTGGCCTTCGTGACAGACGCTGGCTCACTTGCAGCCAGTAGGTCTGAGGCTGTTAGAAAGCATTGCCTCTTTCATGTGTCCTCTTTACCTTTTTAAGTTAGTTAATTCTATGTAAATATACTCTACCATTTCCCTTTGTTACTTTACCTCTATGAGGTTATGATTGAAAATCAACAGTGGCTTTCTGAAAAACTACCTCACAACTTATTTCAGTTATATAGGTGTATCTTGTTACAGCAGAAATAAATTAAGCTCTTATTTTCCAAGAATAACTAAGCTTTAGATTTTCTTGTAGTCCTCTTACCTGGCGAATTTTAAATTATTCATTCTTTCTCTTTCTTGGGTATTAACTTTGTCCTTCCTAGCACAGATGGCATTGAGAGACTTTGTTTTTAGAACGTGCTGACTTCAGGGCGCCTGGTTGGCTCAGTACATAGAGCGTGAGACTCGATCTCAGGGTTGTGAGTTCGAGCCCCACGTTTGGTTAAAAATAAAATCTTAAAAAAAAAAAAAATAGAATGTGTTGACTTCTTGGGCTGACCAAAATCAAAGTTAGCAAAATTAAGAGATGGGCATTTAAGTATTAGAATATACTAAACAGATGGACTTTTCTTATCTTCATGTATGTTTCATGTGAAAGTAGTTCATGGTATCATGAGCAATAAATATTGAATCACAGGAGCATAAGGCTAGCTAAATTAAAAATATCCTGCTCATTTGGAATTTGTAGGTTAACCTAGGCTGTACTTTTGTATACCTGCATGACAGTATTTTCATGAGTGGAGCTGGCTGGAGGATGGCAAGGAGGGAAAACTGCCACAAAGTAAACAATATACAGGGCTGAGGAAATGGTTCACTTCAGAAGGACTTTTTAAAAAACACTTTAACCTTAACTATTTGTATCCAAATAAATAATATGCAAATTGAAGATTATTCTTATTAATTAAATCATTCCAAAGTATCTCAATTTTATATTCTCCTTATAGAATCTGAAAACCTTTCTCTGTGACATGACCCTAAAAATATTTTATAACTAATGCAAAACTGATCCCTCTAACCATGTTCTCACCCTCCCCGTTACAGTTACCCTGAATTAACGAAGTTTAGGTTAATAAAACGTGTGTGTTTCTCTGGTTTAGGATGGTGTCACATTTTTATGGGAATGGAGATATTTGTGATATAACTGACAAACCAAGACAGGTCACTGTAAAACTAAAGTAAGTTGGACCATCAACTCATGCTTTGTGCTTCTCTTTTATCTGCTTCCAATGGGCAAAAGTTTATATAAATATAAAATATAATTGTGAGTCATTATATTTATGCATAATAATGTGTGGATTAATTTTATATAAAATTATTACTTTATTCTAAAATAGTAAAATTGGGGCATCTGGCTGGCTCAGTCAGTGGAGCATGCGACTCTTGATCTCAAGGTTATGAGTTCAAGCCCCACATTGGTTGTAGAGATTAAAGAAAGAGAGAGAAAGAGAGAAAGAAACTTTAAAAGATATAGAAAGAAAATCGTTTTTAAAAATAAAATAAAATATTGGGGCGCCTCGGTGGCCAACTCTTGGTTTCAGCTCAGGTCGTGATCTCAGGATCATGAGACTGAGCCCCACATCTGGCTCCATCCTTAGGGTGGAGTCTACTTGAGGTTCTCTCCCTCTGCCCCTTCCCCCATTCACTCACATGCTCTCTCTCTCTATAATATCAATAAATTAAAATCTTTAAAAATAAATAAATAAAATATTAAAATTATTTTAATATAATTATATTATTTGTAAGTTATAATGATTTTTAAATTATATTATTTCAGTTATTATATTAAATTATACAGGGCCACTTACATAAGATTTGTATAGCTTAAAAGGAAAACAATTAAAAATACTTTTGTACAGGGCACCTGGGTGGCTCATTTGGTCAAGCGTCTGACTCTTGATTTCAGCTCAGGCCCTGGTCACAGCATCGTGAGATCAAGGCCCACGTCAGGCTCCAGGCTTAGCTCGGAGTCTGCTTGGGATTCTCTCTCCCTCTCCCTCTGCTCCTTCTCACCCCCCCACCCCGTCCCAACTTATACATGTGCACACGTGCACACGCTCTCCCTCTCTCTCAGTTAATTAATTAAGCCTTTTTAAAAATAAAAATACTTTTGTGTGGTTTGGGCAGTACTTTAAAGTGCTCTCTGTTTCAGGTGTAAAGAATCAGATTCTCCTCATGCTGTTACTGTATATATGCTAGAGCCTCACTCCTGTCAGTATATCCTTGGGGTAAGTAAAAAAATAATACTCAGGGGGCGCCTGGGTGGCTCAGTCGGTTAAGCGTCTGCCTTCGGCTCAGGTCATGATCCCAGGGTCCTGGGATCGAGCCCCACATCGGGCTCCCTGCTCAGCGGGAAGCCTGCTTCTCCCTCTACCTCTCCCCCTGCTTGTGTCCCCTTTCTCGCTGTGTCTCTCTCTCTCAAATAAATAAATAAAAAATCTTTAAAAAAAAATAATACTCAGGAATTCAGTTTGAAAACATGTTTCAATTTTTAGCATTGAGTCTTGAAAAGAGCTTCAGTAATCTCCAAAATTTAATGTAGCCCTCATACTATCTCTGTAAAAGCTAAAATCTTTTTTATTGAGGTACAATTTACAAAAAATAAAATGCAGAGATCTTAAGTGTTGAGTTTGATATATTTTGATAATTTTATATACCCATGGAACTATCACCCAAAACAAGGTATCTATCACTGCAGAAAAATTTTTTATACCCCTTTTATGTCAATACCCCAACCCCCACAGATACCCCTTTCTGCTTTCTGACATCATAGAGTAGTTTTGCCTGTTTTTTGATTCCACATGAATGGGATCATATAGTATATAGTTTTTTATGACTGCCCTCTTTGACTTGGCATGTTTTTCAGACTCACCCATGTCACTCCAGTATTTCATTCTCTTTTTATTACTGAATAGTATTCATTTGTATAAGTATACCACACTTGCTTACCCATTCTTCTATATAGACATTTAGGTTGTTTCTCATTTTTTATTATGTGAATAAGGCTGCTATGAATATTTTTTTTTATAAGTCGTTTTGTGATCATGTATTTTCTTTCCTTTGGGTAAGTACCTAGGTGTGGAATTGCTGAATCATAGATTAGATATATGTTTAGCTTTTATCAAATAGTTATCCAAATGGTTGTACCATTTTACATTCCTACCAGTAATATATGAGAGTCCAGTTGCTCTACATCCTCCCCAACGTTTGGTATTGTAAGTCTTTTTTCTTTTAACCACTTCATTTTTTTTTTTTAAGATTTTATTTATTTATTTATTTGTTTGTTTGACAGAGAGAGAGGGAACACAAGCAGGGGGAGTGGGAGAGGGAGGAGCAGACTCCCAGCCGAGCAGAGAGCCTGATGCGGGGCTCGATCCCAGGACCCTGGGATCATGACCTGAGCCGAAGGCAGACGCTTAACGACTGAGCCACCCAGGTGCCCCTCTTTTAGCCACTTTAGTCATTTTAGTGTGTGTTTCCCATATGGAAAATGGTGATGAGCACCTTTTCATGTGATGATTCATTCATAGATCTTTGTGAAGTATCTAGCCAAGTTTTTTTTAATGAAAAATTATTCTGACACTTACTGAAACAGTGTTTATTCAGGACTGTTGGCAATAAGTGTGTCAAGACTTTCACAATAGGAGAGAGAGATCCAGCTTAACTTTACATGTGGCAAAGACAGCTGGGGACGTACAGCCAATGAGCAGAAGGTGGCAGGGTTGGGGGTGGCGCAATGGATGGAAAGTTACTAAGAGGAGACATCAACTTAACTGACTTGACAGGATTATTGCTGAAGGCAGGCCAGGATGATCAGCTATCAAAGGTGAGAGATGAGGAATTTGATCAGATATGGGATGGATGATTAGTTGTTGAGGCTAAGGGTTCTCTCTACACTGACTTATCAGGATTCTTGCAACAGCTGGACTCAGCAGGCACAAGACAGGGCCCAAGTACAAGAAGAGGCCTAGTTGAAAAGAGGAATTAGGGAACCTGACTTCAGTTTGGTCGAGGAGACTCTGTCATCTGTTAGTCTTTTACCCATTTTTATTGTTGTTGTTTGTCTTCTTATTTCTAGGAGTTCAAATATATTCTGGATATGAGTTATTTTTTATATTTTTATATTTATCATATCTGGATATGAGTTCTTTAATTTATAGTGCATACTTTTTTTCCTCAATCTGTGGCTTACCTATTTATTTTCCTAATGTCTTTTGATGAGCAAAAGTTTATTTGATAAAGTTTATTTTAATCAGTTTTTCCCTTTTATGGCTAATGCTTTATTTTGTTCTAAGAAATGCTGCCACCCCAAAGTCATGAAAATATTATCCTGTATTTCTATCTAGGAACTTCATGATCCTGCCTTTGGTTATATGATGCCTAGCAGTGGCTTTCTTTTTATGTTTCCTGATCAGAGTTCACAGAGCTTTTTGCATTTATGGGTTGATATTATTCATCAACTTTTGAAAAATTTTACATTTTTGTGAATATACATTTAACAAATTTATACACATGTATTCATACAGAAGAACACTAAATAAAGAAAGTATTCAGTTTAGCAACTTTTTAATGGCTTTATTGTTTTTGTTCTTTAGGTTGAATCTCCAGTGATCTGTAAAATCTTAGATACAGCAGATGAAAATGGACTTCTTTCTCTCCCCAACTAAAGGATAATAAAGTTTGGGGAAAGAAAAGATCATTGACAGTCATGATTTCTGTCTGACCATGCGTCTCACTGTAGAGTTCTCAGCCGTTGAGCCTCATCTGAAGGATCGTATAAAAGGACTCTCAACCACTTTGTGAATATGTATGTGTATATAAGAGGTTATTGACAAACTTCTAAGGCAGATGATAATTGTCTCACTTCTTTCATTTCTGTTGTGTCCCATGAACTGATTGTGTTTTTTGCTTGGATAATGTGATTCCAAAATAAATCTAATCCAAGCAATTTAGAGTCCAGCCTAATGAAATGTCATAATTGTACGTATTGAAAGTTTTTAATAGATTTATTATGTAAATTATAGTATATATAACTAGTTAATGAACTAAAGATAATGAAGAAGGAAACTGATAGGAGGTTGTTTAAATGGGAGACCATGTAAAATATGTAAATTCTAGTGCCTGAAATCCTTTCAACAAATTTTTATTTAGCAACTGCTCTCTACCAGGTGTTAAGCTAGAAACGGCACATGGTAGAGCCTCACAACATTTAAGTTTTCTTCACTTCTGTTAATCTCAAGAAACTCTTACTTGTAATAGGTAGTTTCTCTCTTGGAACTTTTATCTATTTCTTTCTCCTTGATGTGAATGTGTTTTCCCCCAAAGTGTGTACCTGCTGTAGACAGAGATTCCTCTCTCTTGACTTAGAATGGTTTACTCCAACAAAACACACTGTGCTGGCCATTCTTTGTACCTCCCTACTGTATACTACAGATTTTAGTTCTGGACAGTTTTACAGCACAGTATTTATTTTAAAGTGAATAAAATGTTCACAAGCAGTGTTGTCATGTAGTCAATGGTAGATTATTCATTTCTTTTATTTTCTCCATTACCATGTTGCACAGAACATTATCCTGTTGTATTTTGGATGTGCGTATCTAAACAAGGACAGAAAAGTGGCTATAAAATA
This sequence comes from Halichoerus grypus, assembly GCF_964656455.1. Classification (NCBI taxonomy): domain Eukaryota; kingdom Metazoa; phylum Chordata; class Mammalia; order Carnivora; family Phocidae; genus Halichoerus; species Halichoerus grypus. The sequence continues at coordinate 65,529,844 of NC_135721.1, read as the reverse complement.
CTTGACTTTTCCTCCTTTTCAGTAGTTCTGGCCAAAGATATTTTAGTTTGAGAAATGGTTAATGCAATTGATTATTGCAGGGCTATTTGTAGATTTTAGTATGAAGCAGTGCATTATATAAAGAGCACAGACGTTGCATTCACACCAAAGTCCAGATACTCTCTTTAACTTACTGGCTGTGTGATCCTGCATAGATCATTTAACCATTTTCAGCCTCACCTCCTCTGGTAGAGAGACTACTTACTTTAGAAGGTAGTTGTAGCAGTGCATTAATTTCACTGTAAGTAAAAAGCCTAGGCCCAATACTGGGTACCAGGTTCCCAGTAAGAGTTAGTTTATTTCCTAATATTGCCCTTGTCTCCTATTAATATAATAAGATCAGAGACCAAAGCCATTAAAATTTATTTCTTTAGGGGCGCTGGGTGGCTCAGTCAGTTAAGCGTCCAATTCTTAATTTCAGCTCACATTTTGATCTCAGGGTTATGGGATTGAGCCCCCCCCCCACCCCTTCTCGTGTACTCTCTCTCTCTCAAATAAATAAATCTTTAAAAACAAAAGATTCTCTCCCTCTCTCCTCCCCCGTCTTGCACGCTCTCTCTAAACAGAAAAAAAAAATTTATTTCTTTAATAAATTATAAAATCATACTTTTATATCAATGAATTAAGACAAACAGAATTACCCACATTTAGATTTATAGGTATAAGAAGGGAGGGAGTGAGAATTGTGAAAGGTTAGTGCCAGCAGATACTTTTAGAATATTTAGGTCAAATTCTTCTCTTAAAAAGGGGAAGGGGGGAGAGAAAAATCTAAAAAACTGTATTGGATAGTTTACTGCAGAAGATTCTTGAAAACAGAAGTAATTATTTCAAAATAAAAAGTTAAAAAAAATAAGTCAGCTTTCTGTTTGGCTAACAGCTTGAACTTCTTAGAAGGAAGGCCAGCTCTCTCCATCTTCCTTCTAAATCTTGGGTCCCTTACCAGTGGTCTGTGAAATCTCCTTTGAGCTCTGAGTTGTGTGCTGCCGCCTCTGCTGTACAGGCTGCCTCTCTTCTGTAGACGAAGCCGAGTTCCTAACAGGGAGGGGAAAGGGCTCAGCTGTAATACGCCTAATGCACTTGGAGAAGTCTGTTAAGGTGGGTGCTGTCCCAGAGCTACCTGATCAGATCCGTGAGGGCAGAGTATATCCTGGATTTTAAATATGCTTCCTGAGTGATCCTCTTTATTTTAAATATATTCTTCCAGTGAGAATCACTAACTTAGGAACTTCATTTCTAACAATTTCACACATTCTAACCCTCCTGATTAGGGTTTCAGGGAAATAACTAGTAACTCATCTTTACAGGAAGATTGGGACACGACTTTTCTTTTTTTAGCTTTACCTGCCTTTCTTCAAGTCACCACTAGATGGGGCCTATGCCCAGCTCTAGTGTATATCCTTAAGTCCTTGCCGAAAGGAACTTTGGCAACAAAGGGCAACAAATTACCTCAGTTACCTGAATAGTAAGCTCTGTGTACAGCCCCTGGTGAACAATACTTCTCGCTCAGTCTGATCTACAAAGGCCTGACCTGATTTCTGACAATTCTTAAACTTCCTAGTACACAATCAGGCCAAATTGTTGACCTAGTAGCACCAAAGATCTAACATAAAAGGGCTTAAGTTAAACAGGAAAATGAAAATCAAGACTTAAATTTTGAATAAATAGGACATGAAATCACAATTTCGAATGAAAATAAAGGGGCGCCTAGGTGGCTTAGTCGTTAAGCGTCTGCCTTCAGCTCAGGTCATGATCCCAGGGTCCTGGGATCGAGCCCCGCATCGGGCTCCCTGCTCGGCTGGAGTCTGTCTGCTTCTCCCTCTGCTGCTCCCCCTACTTGTGTTCCTGCTCTCGCTGTCTCTCTCTCTGTCAAATAAATAAATAAAATCTTCTTATAAAAAAATGAAAATAAAATATCAGCTATCCTAGGATCTGATTTTAAATTCCCTTCCTAGTTTAAGTTGTTGAAGTAAAAGTTTTCAAAATATGTTGCCATGGTGACATGGCTTAAAAGAATATCCATTTCTCCATTTCTTTTTTTCAGTTGTTTCACAGGGGTAGTAGAGGAACCAGGGCCAACTACATACCCAGTGGCACGCTTTGTTTCAGACGCCGGTAGTCTTAAAGTAGGTTGTACAAGCAGGCAAGATGATCCAATGCATTATGGGGAAAAAATACTAGAAATTCTATAAAATTTCATCTGTGAAAAAGGAATTAAGCTTTTTTTATTTAATATTTAAGGGTGAACTTACAGTAGTATAGTCATTCATAAATCAGGTTTTATTTAATAGAACATCAAACAACTCAAGGGAAGGGTAAGCATTACATGTGTAGAGGAGGTGATAGAGATACCGTCATTATTTACTTCCACCATATACAGCATTGTCTGTATATTAATGCCTCCATCACCTTTCAGAAAATGGAATTGTCACTTTAAATATTAGCATCAAGACCATGCATTATATTAGGTATATAACCAATCAGAATTAAGGTGAGAGGTTAACAGGTTACTTTCACCTGCGCGGTGGCTCTAATCACTGTGGTCCTGGTATCTCACAAGGCTTCTCTAGTAGAAATAACAGGGGTTTTTTTTAATGCTTCTTTGCAGTGTCAGGAAGAATGAGCATGCTTTCCTCACTGGCAGTTAGAAGAAACCACAGTATGAAGACTACTGGAATTCCATTCTTTCTTTAACACTTAGAGAAAAAAAAAAAAAAAAAAAAAAAAAACTCTGACAATCTCAAAACTCAAAAGAAGAAAGGCAAAATTACTAACAAATGGAATATAGGGCTTATAGTGTTTTGTGTCCATACCTATTTGTAAATTTTTAAGCTGAATTTTAGTCTTTTTTACATTTGAAACAAAAAGTGTTCACCAAAAGCAAGTAGATCTAGCCAAACTTATGGAAATGGTAACCATCTCAACTATGAAAGACATTTATGAGACTGTAAAATAATACTAAACATCTCGTCTAATCACATACAACAGTATGTATTTCAAATCTATTAAATTGCTTTCCGGTACTTTTCAATAGAGTACATTGTACTTTGCCTTGAATTTAAGAAAAAAATACAGTTTCCTGTGGAGCCTGGGTGGCTCAGTCGTTGGGCATCTGCCTTCGGCTCAGGTCATGATCCCAGGGTCCTGGGATCGAGCCCCGCGTCGGGCTCCCTGCTCAGTGTGAAGGCCTCTTCTCCCTCTCCCACTCCCCCTACTTGTGTTCCCTCTCTCGCTGTATCTCTCTCTGTCAAATAAATAAATCTTAAAAAAAAAAGAAAGAAAAAATACAGTTTCCTGTATAGTACATAATTTTGATTTTGTAAATCTGTAATATTAAAGGTCAAACTCTCAGGGGAGTGGGAGATCCAGGCTTCCAGCTAAAGAATAAGTCACGGGGATGAAAGGCACAGCATAGGGAATATAGTCAGTGGTGTAATAGCATTGTATGGTGACTGATGATAGCCATGCTTGTGGTGAGCAGAGCATAATGTATAGAGTTGTCAAATCATTATGCTGTGCACATGAAACCAATGCCACATTGTGTGTCAGCTATATTTCAGTTAAAAAACAAAAGTGCGGGACACCTGGGTGGCTCAGTTGGTTAGGCATCTGCCTTCGGCTCAGGTGGTGATCCCAGAGTCCTGCGATCAAGCCCCGCATCGGGCTCCCTGCTCAGCCGGAAGCCTGCTTCTTCCTCTCCCTCTCCCTGCCACTCCCCCTGCTTGTGCTCTCTGTGACAAATAAATAAAATATTTAAAAAAAAAAAAAAAGTGCTCTACCACCAAAAATAAATTTTTTTCAAAAATCCTTGGAAGTCCAGCAACTTAAGGTTTAAAGCCCAATTAGTCAAATCTGCTCTTCTCTCTAAATTCACTCAAAATATAGCCCCAAATAGCAAACTTTGTTAGGTTCTAATAGCTTCCATGTTCTCAATAAAATACTAGTTTGCAAATTAGTCACCAGTGGTCCTTAATAACAGTAAAAGGAAATTTACACATTGAGAATTTTTTTTTTAAGATTTACTTATAGAGAGAGCAAGCACAAGCAGGGAGGGGCAGAAGGAGAGGGAGAGAGAAAGAACCTCAAGCGGCTTCCCCACTGAGCACAGAGCCCCAATGCAGGGCTGCATCTCACGACCCTGAGATCAGGACACACCAGCCAAAACCAAGAGTCGGACACTAAACCAACTGAGCCATCGAGGTGCCCCATAATTTACTCATTTAAGAATTCTATCAGAGCTCTAAGTATTACCCATAGATTTGAAATGTTAATAGCTGGTCAAGGAAATCAGGAGTCATTTTCCCCCTGGATTAGTTTTTTTCGTCGTTTTTTTTTAAAGATTTTATTTACTTATTTATTTTAGAAAGACAGAGCATGAGCAGGGGGAGGTGCAGAGGGAGAGGGAGAGAATCTCAAGTGGACTCTGCATTGAGCGTGGAACCCAAGAGGGGGCTCATTCTCACGACCCGTGATCATGACCTGAGCTGAAACCAAGAGTCGGTCGCTTAAATGACTGAACCACCCAGGAGCCCCACCCCCTGGATTAGTTTTTGTATTTATAGGTTTTAGTGTTCTTAAGCTATAGTGACAGAAATCATTTGTTGGAAAAGCTTTTGTTAACCACCTCCAAGAAAGCGTTTCACCCCCAAAAAAGCCAGTTGTGAACAATCTTGAGTCTCAGATGATAGACTACCCCAGACTCTGCTTTTATAATAAAAATGATAGCTGCCACTTTCTGCACATTGATTAAATATTAGGCACTATGCTAAACACTTCAGACACCTTGTGATCACAACCCTGTGAGGTGGGCTTACTATCTTTAACTCACAGATAAGAACAAAGAGGCTCAAACAGGAAAACTCAACTGCATGTGGCTGAGCCAGCTTTGGAATCAATTCAGAGTCCATGTTTGTAAGTAATATGCTATAGTGCTTTCTATTCACAGAACCAGCTTTTGCCCCATGAACCTCTCTGTGCCATCACCTCCCACCTGAAGGAACACCCCCAAAGGACTCAGCAAAATCCTAAGCGAAATGATTGATTTTTGTCTTGGTAAAGTATGGTACTCATTTTTTCCCATACAGTCTTTTTTTTTTTTTTTTTAATCATGGAACACCCACTAACCTCTTTAAGTTAATGCAACCCACAGTCTGGCAAATGGAAACTCACTAGTAAGATTAAAGTGTCACCTTGGGAATTCTGGCTCCGTTAAATGTCATCAAACCCTCCCTTCTCTGATAATCATTTGGTGTTGGTAAACAATGCAAGTGCACTGGCAATTTATCTAGAACCAGATTATATTTATTATATAAATGATAAAAATAATTCCTTCATCTTTTATTTATTGGTAAAGAATATATCTTATTTTTATTCTCAGACCTTTCTCCTCAGACCTTGCATAACACTGACACTCAACTAATATTTGCTGAATGAATGAATGAACACTCATCCTCTCCCTCTCTTACCCACACCTTATAAAATCTTCCCCAACTACAATTCCAAGGAGTTTCCTACAAGCTCTTATTTTTTTGAGTGTTTCGTACTTTGAGGAAAACAGTATTTTCCCCAGTTTTATAATGGTTGAGAAAGAAAAGGGAGAATTAATGACATGTCCCATTTGTAAACCTTTTCACTCAAATTCCGCAACACTCCCTAACAAGAAGACAGTGTCTGTGTCTCTATTTACCCCATTTGTGGACCATGATTGAAGTAAAGTCCCTGATCTCTCAGGTCAAGAAAAGATTTGAATTTTCCACCTCCAACTCCATGAACTATAAAACATTCCAGTTCCAAGGTACTCTGGATTCCTCAAAGAAAGTGTCTAACATTATGATTCTCTGTGAAGAACACAATTCCCAGCCATATCTTTCCTCATTGTAATATTAATAATAAGATCAGTTCTTACCATTTCTTTGACATACTTTGTTTGTTGCCAAAGACAAATAAACGAGCAAGAAGCTTTCATAAGCTCTTGATAATGTCAGATACGAAATGTGTTGAACCTTAAGCATTGACCCAGGTTATGAAACTTATCCTAGTGCCATAGGCCCAGAAGACAGGCACAAAGCAGTCTTTGTAGGTTGCTCCACTTTTTAAGGTCTATCTGGCATCTGAACAAGCTGCATTTTTCAAAACATCAGGCTTTGCATGAAAATCAAGGTTCCCACACTGGGAGTCGAATGAAAGATATCCCACTCATCAGCATGCTACAAGCAGCTGGAGGTTCAAGAAAGTGTCAAAAGGGCCAACATTCACATAAATGGAACTCAGAGAAACAAACTGAACTTATCGTGGCACCAGCTAAGTGTATTTATAGAGAAGCAAAATTATCTGTTTACTGGAGTAGAGGAGGGAAAATTCATTCATTTCTCCATAAGCGATGAAGTGATATTTTTACTTTGGCAAAATTAATCTCAAAGGCATTGGACCTAGAGAGATTACCTGTGAACTATCTCTTTATGGAAAGCAGGATTTCACTAAATCTGCAATCTTTTTTTTTTTTTCAAATTGCCATATCCTTTAATAAAGGTAATTGGTATTCTCCCTCCTCTCCCTCCAAGAACCAGTTACCTCTTTTCTCCTTGAACTTCTCTGTGGTTGCTGAAGACTTTCCTTTCATCTTCAATGTCCTCAGGCTGCATAATGAGCCAAAGAATTCCAGCGAGATGAATGCAGGTTGTCTGGCCACTCCTGGGCAGCCAGGGTGGTCCCCTGGGAAAAGAGGCCCTCAGAGCTGGTTCCCTGAGGAAACAGTCAGAAATCCTAAATCAAGACCCGTGTCCCCTTTCTTTTTTTTTTAAAAGATTTTATTTATTTATTTATTTGAGAGAGCGAGAATGAGAGAGAGAGAGCACATGAGGGGGGGGAGGGTCAGAGGGAGAAGCAGGCCTCCCTCAGAGCAGGGAGCCCAATGTGGGGCTTGATCCCAGGACCCTGGGATCATGGCCTGAGCCGAAGGCAGACACGTAACAACTGAGCCACCCAGGCGCCCCTAAGACCTGTGTCCCCTTTCATCAGAGTCCTGCTGATAACCACCCTGGGAATGTAGAGAGGGGTATGGAAAAACACCAAACATGGGGAAACTAAGCCAGCCAGATAGAGATTTGGGTTGATTATCACTTCCAGGCTTCAGCCATTCTATCAGTATTTGACTCATTCATTCAACAGTTACCCCCTCACAGCTCATCCAGGCCAAGGACTGAAAGGTACTAGGGATACAGTGCTGCACAAAATAGACATAATTTTTGCCCTATTAGTGCTTTATTCTAATGGGAAAACAGCCAGTAAACAATTATACATAACTGTTATGGACTGAATTGTGTCCCCTCCCAGCCCCCCCCAAAAAATCATATCTGAAGCTCTAACTCCCAATGTGACTCTATTTGCAGATAAGGATTTTAAGGAGGTAATTAAGGGCAAATGAGGTCAAAAGGGTGGAGCCCTAATCTGATAGGAATGGTGTCCACATAAGAGGAGGAGACATCCCGAGAGCCCCCGACCCCCAACACTCTCCCTCCCTCCCCCACCCCCTCTCTTTCCCTGCATGCACAGAGAAAGGCCATGTGAGGACACAATGAGAAGGTGATCTCCTACAAACCAGGGCTCACAAGAAATCAACACCGATGGCGTGTTGACCTTGGACTTCGGGCCTCTGGAATTATGAGGAAATAAATTTCTGTTACTTAAGCCACCTAGGCTGTGGTATTTTGTTATGGCAGCACAAGCTGACTCATACAGTAGCATAATGTTGAGTAATGATAAGAAACATGAAAAGAATAAAATATGGCAGAAGGATAGACAGTGATGGAGTGAGAACTCTGTTGAGTATGGCAACTAGGAAAGGCCAGTGGGGAAGACCATTCCAGGCTGAAGTATTTCTGGGGGAATTAATTCCCTGACATGGGAACAAAACTGAGTCATGTGAGAAAGAGCCAGAAAGCTTGTTGCATCCCAAACATATTAGGTAGGGTGCAAGTGAAAGCAAATGGGGACAGAGCGGAAACCAAGGGCTGGATCATTAGGGCCACACAGGTCGAGGCAAGGAGTTCAGATGTTGTTCTAAGCTTCAATCAGGAGAGTGGCAAACATGATTTACCTGCAGTGTCCCTAGTTACAAAGCAAGAAGACTGCAGGAGAGAGAGCCTGGAAGCTGGGAAATGGCTATGAGGCGGGTTTCATACTCCGAGGGAGAAATGATGGGCACATGGGCTAGAGGGGATGGGGATGAAGAGCGAAGAAGTAATTGGATTCAGGGGCGCCTGGGTGGCTCAGATGGTTAAGTGTCTGCCTTCAGCTCAGGTCATGATCCCGGGATCCTGGGATCGAGCCTCACATCAGGCTCCTGGCTCGGCGGGGAGCCTGCTTCTCCCTCTCCCTCTGCCTCTCCCCCTGCTCATGGTCTCTCTCTCTCTGTATCTCTGTGTCTCAAATGAATAAATAAAATCTTAAAAAAAAAAAAAAAAGAAGTAGTTGGATTCAGAGTTTACTTTCAAGATAATTCAGGATTTGTCCCAACAAATTGGATGCGATGTTCAAGAGAAATAGTCAAGGACCCAACAAATTGACCTGTGCAACTGGGTAATTGCCATGCCATTTACTGAGATAATAAAACAGCAGGAGCCCCAAGTTTGGTAAAGAGTGGGGTTGAATCAAGAGTTCAGTTTTGCACATGTTAAAATTTGAGATGCCTATTAGCCATCCAAGTGGAGATGTTGAAGAGGCAATTGGATAGACCAGCATGGAGTTCAGGGAGAGGTTAGGACTAGAGATATAAAATTGAATGTCATTAGCATTTAAATGGTATGGAAAGCCAGAAGATGGAAAATCATCATAATTACTACCAGCACCTGCTTCTCAGTTTACAGATCCGTCTTTAGAGGTGGGGGGAGGGAATGGGGGCTATTTTCCTATCTTCCTACTCCTCCTTTCCCTTCTTCAGCCTCTCAAAGATTATTCCATCTGGCTTCAAGGGGTCATTGTGTTTGCTCCCATAAGTGACTTTGGCTCTCCTGCATCTCATCACATTTGGGCCACTGCAGCTGGGCTGAGCCCACTGAAGCTCAGTCCGCAGTCACCTGCACCAGCAGAGTCCTCCAGATGGTGACGCTTGCCGCTTTGTGTTCTAGGCTCGGTCCAGGCCTAGCCTGGCCTCTCTAAAGCCTGGATCTCTAATGGAGATGAGCCTTTTCCTGGCAGCCTGCCTGTCTTTCTCACCATTCCATAGGCCTGGGATATTCACTGACTCTAGGCCTTCCTTCAGCTCCAGTAGGAGAATGGTGGCTCAAGTTTCTCTGGTGGGACCATAGGCTTCTTTTGTTAATGGAAAAGAAAAACAAAGCTTTTAGTGGATACGGGAGAAAACACAGGTTTCTCTGGGAGTCAAAAATCTCACTAGGTACACATTGCCCCTGAACTGTGAATGAAGAGGATGGCTTTGAAAGGGGAGACTCCATGACCTGGCCTGGCTAGATTACGGGAGGATTATTTAAGAATGAGCTATTATCACAAGTCAGATCTGGACAGGAACCCAAGACTGACGGCACCCAAGGAGTGCTGCTAGTGGCCCAGAGTGGAAATCTTTGAACTAGGGTGTGAATAACTTGAAAATGAAAAAGGGAGGCTTACAGATGCTCATTCTTAGGACCCTAAAACTGAGCTATTTAAGAATGCTTCTGTGCCAGGACGCCTGGCTGGCTCAGTTGGAAGAGCATGGGACTCTTGGTCTTGGGGTTGTGAGTTCAAGCCCCACGTTGGGTGTAGAGATTACTTAAAATAAAAATCTTAAAAAAAAAAAAAAACGCTCTGTGCTTTAACTCTGCAGGACCTTGTGCTGCTTTTTCTTCACCACAGCCCATTTGTTACTGCCCCCTTCCCACTTTGTAAAAGAATTCCCACCTGGAATCTTAGCAGGGGATTGCTCCCAGATGTAGAGTTGCTAACCACGAAATAACTCAAAATATTAGTTTCAGGGTCGCCTGGGTGGCTCAGTCATTACGTGTCTGCCTTCGGCTCAGGTCATGGTCCCAGGGTCCTGGGATCAAACCCTACATCAGGCTCCCTGCTCCTCAGGAAGCCTGCTTCTCCCTCTCCCACTCCCCCTGCTTGTGTTCCCTCTATCATTGTGTCTCTCTCTGTCAAATAAATAAATAAAATCTTTAAAAAAAAATACTGGTTTCAAAGAAGGATCCTTAAAAAAAAAAAAAAAGATCCTTAAATTATTTATCAAGGAACTGTAATTTTGAGCTTTTCCCCCAGCTTATACACCCCATATAGATTACCAATTCTAGGATACGTAATTTTGCTTTTGGCTTTTAGCTCGGAGGAGGCGAAGGTACAACTGTCTTTGGTCATCCTGAATCTGAGTTCATCCAAAACCAGCCACCTCCACCATGCTGCCTAAAATTTTTAGCCCCAACGAGATCAAAGTCATATACCTGAGGTGCGCAAGTGGGGAAGTTGGTGCCATGTCTGCCTTGGCCCCGAAGATCGGCCCAGTGGGTCTGTCTCCAAAAATGATCAGTGATGACATCGCCAAGGGAACCAGAGATAGGAAGGGTCTGAGGATTACAGTGAAACTGACCATTCAGAACAGACAGGCCCAGATTGAAGTGGTACCTTCTGCCTCTGCCCTGATTATCAAAGTCCTCAAGGAACCACCAAAAGACAGAAAGAAGCAGGAAAACATTAAGCACAGTGGAAATACCACTTTTGATGAGATCATCAATATTGCCTGGCAGATGCAGCACTGATCTTGAGCCAGAGAACTCTCTGGAACCATTGAAGAGATCCTGGGGACTCAGGGCACCTGGCTGGCTCAGTCGGTAGAGCATGAGACTTTGGATCTCAGGACTGTAGGTTTGAACCCCACGTTGGGCATAGAGCTTACTTAAAAAAAATTAAAAAACCCACAATTATTTCATCTCTTAAGGAAGAAAATGCGGAGGGTCAACATATTGTTATCCATTGTGCAATAACCATCACTACTTTTCTCTGATGGTTTTCAAATGATTGGACGGGAAAGTAATAGTACTGCAATCTGATGTTCAGAAATGTTAGGGTTTTCAATATTTTTATTTTCCAAACATTATTTTAAAAGAACATTAAAAGCATCAGAAATACAAATCTGGCCTAAAGGTTAACATCAGAACGATTATAAAATGTTTGAAATACATCACATACTTTGCATCACAGTAAAGCATCAAGAGAACTAATTAATATACCCTGCTAATAATTAGTCGTATTCAACTGAATTCTCATTATTTTTAGTTCTCAATATAGCCCTTATAGAGAAGTTATATATGTCTATCCATATCTCCCTCTATAGATAGACATATATAACTTACAAAGAGATAAGTTTTATCTATCTCTGTATCTCCACACAGATGTAGAGATAGATGTGAAGGAGGGCTAAGAATCTAGCCCAACATGTATTTCATGCAAGTTAAATCAGCAATTTCTTGATGAGCATAAAGAGACTGAATTCCTCATATACGCATGCTTACTTTTCTTTATACTATAACTTTTACCTCCCAAAGATGGGTCAAGTCATCTCAAACTCAAAGGTCATACAAGAAACCTGTCAGTTCAAATTTTACAAGTAGAAATTACTTTTAAAAAATCTTTTATTGAATCACACTGGAAATGCCTAGCCAAAAAAGAGATACATACCTTAAAAAGTATGAAGTATCTTCTTGATTAATCTTATTAATTATAAAGCTGTTTGGCTTACTGGAATAAATACCCAGTTCTAACTTAGACAAAAGTCTAATTCCTAATTAGAATTATCTTCAAATGATCTTGGGAGAGGATATTAGATTTCTTAGTTCTTTATTAAAAAGGGGTAATATACTAACCTATCTCATGGGAGTATTAATAATTGGAAACAGTGTTGTATTAAAAATATAAAAGCATAATTGAAATAGGTTATAGTGACTTCCAAAAATAGCACTCAATTACAAACAAGAAAAAAATGTGACAGAGTGGATATTTTCTCTTCTGTTAGAAAATTTAAATAGCAAAACTAAAGGAAGAAAAGGAGAGAAGGAAGGGAAGGACAAAGTCCTAAAAGGTGAATTTAAAAATAAAATAAAACCCATATCTCATACTTAAGCCTCACAAACAGAATGGTCGGTGCTGAAAGGCGGCTGTTGGATGAGGCTGCGCAGAGCTCCAGCTGAGCATCTACTGTCTTCTCTACAACTCGGGGCGCTCTTGTATTTGGCAACAGCCTGGAGAGGGAGCTCTACATTGAATCCCTTTCACCCAAAACAACAAAGCTCCTTCCAACCTGCAGTAACAGCTCTGAAATATATCAATTTCTAAAGCTAGGTTTTGGATCTTGATGCTCATCTTGAGTCTAACAGCTATAGTTCCAATATTGTAGCAAGTTCAAAAGCTAACTGTACAATGAAAATATTTTTACATAAAAATATGAATTTATGGTTGTTATGCTAGGAATCACAGAGTAGACCATAAAATTAGTTCCAGGTATAGAAATACTTAATCTAGTTTTCTTTATTGCCCATTGCCAAGATTAATGGGAGAGAAATAACACAATTAGTTTGCAAACAAATAATCTTAAGAATTTTTCTACCGCATTGATACTTAAACAAAGACAAAAAAAATTATTTTTATATAGTTACTTGGATACTCTTCGTCAACTTGTTAGCAAACCATCTTCACACAGAAGGAACGTGTAAATCAGAATACTCCCGATCTCATTCTCACACCTTCTTAAGCAATAATGAAGATCATCTAACACACAACAGCAGTCCAGATTGCTCCCCACATCTCCATACCCTGGCTCAGAGGACCCCAGTTAGTGCCTCTGCTCCCAGAAATCACATTCCTCTACTACAAGTGCAGTCCTCTTCACTAGGCTTCTTGGGTAAGCTCATTCCAAAATAGAATAATTCATTTTTAGTAAGCAAAAACATATTTCTTTAAAAAAAAAAAAACTATACAGCTAGTCAATTCCCACAAAGTAATAGTGTCTATCATAAGAAATGGTAGTAATCATAATACTTGGTGGACTGTCTTAGGAAAGCAAAGTACCTAAAGCCTGTGTGTGTCCTGTGTAAGTAATTACCAAGAATATATTTCTGATTTTCTGCCTTGACAATATATTATTTATTCAGATAAGCCTGCTACCAAAAAAAGTGTATTGTTCCCCATTTGAACACTTCAAAGAATCAAAATTTATAGTTCAATTAATAAAAAAATTCACCTCAGTGAAGATCATCCCTTCACATTGTTTAAAAAATCCAGCTCAGGTGTACTTCAGAGACCCCGAACACGGACTCAAATGGTCACAATCAGTTCATTCTCCTTGAATACACTAGCATGATCATTCCTGGCATCTATTTAAAAGTTTAGTACCAAAGATCGGAGCACAGGTCAGGGTAAAAAGCTAAATTATAAATTTTTACATCAAATCTTAAAATGTCAGGAAACCACAAAGCAAATCAGTAGATGCCAATACTCGAGACAGAAGACGATCATAACTGCCAACTGTTCTGCTGAATCTTGACGTTTTCATCTACCGCTGGCCTCACGAAAGTGAAAAAGAAATCAGTTAGTATCCAAAACACCAACAGTTTGCCCAAGAGCCTCCAGCCTCCAGGACACTACACGGAGGGCACTGGGATCCGCTTGGCCGGCGTGCTGTCGTATTCGCGCATTAAATCATTAGTGGTGTGATAATGCATGGCAATATAGGAACTGGCAAATCCCAAAGAGTTTACTGGCGGTAAGTTCGGCGGCATGCTCTCTTCCTGGGAGGGGCTGCTGTAATAAATGCTATAGTACGGTTCGATGCGGGTGTTGATGGGGGTTGAGCTGCTCTGACCATAGGGCTGGTGCCCAGCAGAGATCTTGGGACTGACCACACTTTCCCTCGAGTGACTTGGGCCACAAGCCCGGTCCACAAATTTCTTCTGGGGCTTTGGAGACAACATGTAGGCGGAGTTTGTTTCATGATGGGACGACTTGTTTCTGTTGACCTCCAGGTTCCCTTTTCCCATGGCTCGAAGTCGAGTCTTCTGTTTGCAGCAGAAAAAGCCCAGACCGACGAACTGGAGGCACCAGAGCACTCTCCTCCTCAGCCCCGCGCTGTTCCGAGAATATATAAAAGGGTTTAACCCTGACTTGAAAAATATAAGGGTAAATCCAAACAGTTCAAACTGGTAGAGGATGAAGCTCCCATTGCTGGACAGGACCACCTGCACCAAGGAAATCCCCAGGGGGAGACAGCACACCAGGACGGACAGCACAATAATCACGCAGGTGACCACCGCCTTGGAGTCCTTAGCCGTGGACAGATTGACAGCCGACACGAGCTGGAGCCGGCTAGCTGCCGGGGGGGGCACCTGGTTAAGACTCTTGGTGTATCCGTGGGTCTGAACGTGCTGCAGCTTGTTGTAATTCTGGTTCCTGTAGAGAGCCGGCACGGTACACTGCACGGGATCTCTCCCTCCCTTCCCGGGGGCCCCCATGAAAGGCTGCGGTCTGGAAGCATCCACGGTGACCACGGGGGGGCACTTCCGGACTTGAGCGTTCTTCCGCAGCGTCTGCGCAATCATGATGTAGGAGACCGACACCACGGCCACGCAGAAGGTGAAGTCCACCACGTACAGAGACACAATGGCTTTCCCTTCTCCGGCCGTCAGACTGGACATGGGAAGGCAGAGGTGGGACTTGCTGGTTTTCAGCGTGCCCAGCGTGGCCAGAGTGAAACTGGTGGCCCAGAGAAGCAGAGTGAGAAGCACGGTGCAGGGAAAGGAGGCGGTGCGACTGGGCTGCTTCCCCAGCACCATGCGGAGCCGGTGCAGGGCGATCACCGCCACGGTCTTGAGGGACATGATGATGAAGCCCGAACCGGTGACGTGGAAGGTGAAGCAGAAAGCATCTGGGATGTTTCTGGCGGGGCTGAAGAAGAGCACGAAGGTGAACATGGGGGCGGTCACTCCACAGATGAAGAGGTCACAGAAGGACAGGTTGAGGATCATGAAATCAAAGTTGGTTCTGAACTTGCGGAAGGCTGGATCAAAGAAGGACAAGAAGACAATGAAGTTGCCGTAGGAGCCCAGGCAGAAGATGACCGCCAGCAGGAAAGTACAGGTGACCAGAGTGGCCGTGTGGATGAGGTGCTGGAGGTCCCCCGGGACGGCGGTGCCGTTTCCTCCCTGGGAACGGGGCGCGCGCAGCAACGTGCCGTTGGGAGCATCCTCAAGGGGCTCGGTGGAGTTCATCTTCAGACAGGAAGGACTCTTCCTTCTGGGGGAAGGGGGGTCAGGGCCTCGACTCACAGCTGTGCCACATGTGACACAAGAGGCCCGAGGCTCAGAAGCCTGCACACAGAAATGCACACCCAGAAACAGAATTAATGTAGAAAGCAGAGTGATCTCAGGATTTTGTACAAAAGGACTGGAGTTTTTTAGCTCTGACCCGACGCATAGAAAGCATTTCTCCTTACGAGGCCCAACACCGAAAAGACACAAACACCTCAAAGTACATTCTTCCAGCTAATTTCATGTTTCCTGGCATAGCGGTTTGCAAAATCCTTTAAGCATCACCTGGAGTGTGGTTTAAAAAAAAAAAAGCAGATTCCTGGGCCCCACCTTTTTTCTGATGGAAGGGTATGCAAATGTTACTTTTAGAAATACTCCCAGTGCCTCACACGGGAGATCCAAGAACATAATTTCTCCACCAAAGAGATCACACCCTACTTATAGCCTAATGTGGTAAATCACATGATAGCAGGGTACTGTGGAAGTAAGAGGAGCGGAACCTAATCCACCCTGGGGTGGAGGCTGAAGGGCGTGGCGGTGACGAGGAGCTCGCTGTGGGGGGAGGGGCAGGGCAGGGACTGGGAGGACGAGAGTAGGTCTTACAGCACGTGCTTGAGCTACAAGCCGGAGGGTATTGCTGAAGTATACTGTGGCCCCCGCAGATCACTAACAAATCCTATTTCTTTCCCTAGGAACAAGCCTTTGTTTTCCATTATTTATAATTTCTTCTCCCTGCTGGTAATTTCTTGGCCAACTCCCTATCTTCCTTTGGAAAACACTTTGTGGACTACATTTGAGAGGAAAAACTGAAAGCATTGATGGGTGTCAATTATATCTGAGATTTACGAGGTGCAAAGCACCTGTCGACTCTCAGCTGCTGTACAAAGGTAAGTTGTTATCATTCCAACAGCAATATCCTCACGCTGAAGCAGGAGGAACACCCCCACCCACGCATCCACTGGCTCAGTTTACATTTATCATGTGCACACTCTGTGCCAGCCCTATGCTATGTCCTGTGGGCAGACAGAGGAGTGAGACCTAGCCTCCGCTTTAAAAGAATAACTTCTTTTTCTTCTTGCTTTTTATTCTCTTAAACTTTTTTTTTTTTTTTTTCAATGAGATTTAAAGTTCACTCACACATCTTGGGTTGTTCCAAATCCCAAAGGCCCATGTGGCCGGATGCCCACTCTGCTCTGAAAGAAACTTCCAGTGGGAGAGCTGAAGTTGTTCCTTAGAGACTGGTGCAATGCTCTTGACAACGCAAAGGTATTGCTTGAATCCAGCATTTTAGGAATAAGCAATGGCACTGGGGTGGTCCAGGGGTGCTGTTCCAAATATTTAACCACCAGCTCCAAATGGGTCCCAGAGGCCTCCAGCTGCGTCAGGGGTTAACCCTTCAGTTGCTGGATCATGGGGCAGAGAGGAAGGGGAGCCAGGTCCATGGGGGATTACTAGGGGCTCTGAGCAGCAGGTCTGAACCACCGACCAGAAGTCTCTCTGCATTCAGTAGCAGGTATGGCTACGCCAGTGAGTACTGGACAAATTTCAATCCTGGGGAGGTCCATATACCTAATGGATATTCTTTATGAAGGAAGAAGATGGCCTCTTCTTTACTCTCAATGGTCCGACAGTGAAGATCCCGACAATATGATGAAGTTCTCCACTGGCAAGGGAGACCAGCTTTTCTGTACTTTTCTTATAAAAGTTCTGTGAGAGAAAAATATAAATCTCGACCTCTTGTTTCTTGATTAGAATTAAAAAATAATAGAAAGCTTACTGTTTTCACTTAAAGACCATGTGCCTGCTTCTGAACCCTTTTTGATAGCTATGTAGTAAAAAAGACAACGTTTTACTGTTTGTTTTTTCATTGTTAACTGGAGGATTGGGATTAGCTGATGAAAAGAGAAGTAGCAAAGAAAACTCAATTTGAGGAGGTAGGAAGGCAGAGAAGTGATACTCTTGTTTCTAGCAAACCCCCTGCCCCAGAAGGGTTTCCTCTTTGGAGGCAGGGAAATGAACATGGAAGTGAAGATGGAAGTAGGAATTTGGTTTGGGAAATTAGAAGAATGAAGCATCTGGAATTGATGCTAAGAGAAATATCGAGTAGATGGTTAGTAATGAAGAAGTGGGGTGATGGAAATTATGGAGATCCCAGGTTAGGAGATATTTGGAAACAGAACTGTCAAGGGCAAGATGGGATGATGAGGTACCAACATTAGTCAAGAATAAGAGGCAACAGAAAAAAAAGATTTGATGGAGCTGAGGACCCACTTCCACTTTCTGCACAGTTATAATTTTTTCAATGTATTTAAGATTTTTCAGATTTTTTTAAAAAGAGAATTCTAGGTCATTAATATAATTATCAGTATCATTAGTAGTATGTTAACTTTGTTGAGTGCTTATGATGTGCTGGGCACTGTTCTCAATGCTCCATGCTATTAACTTGTTGAATCCTCACAACCCTGAGACAGTATAACTCATCCCCATTTTACACATAAGGAAACTGAGTTGGAGAGAGAGCTCCTAATTCAAAGCAGGGTAGGGCATGGATTTGAAGCTAAGCAGGTACTCTCTACAGCTGACACTGGGCACCACTCGGTTCAACTCAACATAACAACAAAGAGATCAGGGGCAGTCCACAGGTCAGAAGATAGTTACAGCAACCTTCATTTATGGGGTGGTTAGCATACATAACAGAAGCTTTATCAAGCTTTACTTCACATCCTATGAAGTAGGTATTACAATCCCTTCCCAACTCTAAGTTCCTGGATCTCAAAATATGAACACACACACACACACACACATTTCTATGTACCTTTTAGGCAAGGTTGATAATTATGGTTGTGGCATAAAGTAATTATAAATCATTCCTATTGGATCATTAGAAAAAAAGAAAGCAATGAGAGGCTGGGAAGAAAAGGAAAAGCAGAACACGGAACAGAAATGAAGGTTTTGGCAGAGAAACTTTAAGAGCAAAGGTGGAAATGAAGGAAAAGTAAACCCACTGCCACGACTTTTAAGAAAGAGAAGGCTGAGATCACAATTTCGAACGAAGTTATGATGGTAGCTCGCGGGGGGGGGGTGGTAAATGAATACCTATTTGGTACTGCTAAACAGTAAATACAGATTACCAATGTTCTTTTCAATGCAAGCATACTAGCTACTCTTTATTTCTGGCACCATAAATAGGTGATTAAAGTCATAAAATCAGAAAAAGTTCAAGTTGGAACACCAGTCTTCAGCAGACATGTTAGCCACAGTAAGAATGAATTCATATCTATGTGCATCTTGTTCAACTAAGGAGGAGGGATCCTAAAGTAACTACTAAGCAAGGAATAGTAAATGAAAATTTGTGTACAGTGGCCGTGATTTCTCACTAAGATGTGGGAAGAGCCTGTGATAATCTAGTGTGCTGCCTTAATATTTTAGTACATATGAAAACATTTGGAGCTTTTACAAGTCAGCTCCTGGCTTGGATTCTTCCAACTCTTTTTTTTTTCTTCTTCTCATAATGTCTTACATTCCTCGAAGACAGGCATTTTCACAGTCTAACCCTCACAGAGAGCAAGGTTCTATATATACTATTATTATTCCCATTGTATTTGTATTGATCAGGAAAAAAAACCTCAGGGAAGTTAGGTGACTTGCCCGAGGTCACTAAGATTCAAGCCAGATTTATCTGATTTCAGAGCCCACGCTCTTCTCCCCGCAGTTCAACCACCTCTTGAAGCCCCGAGCAGCTGACGGTTTGGGGTAGGATCAGTGGATGAGGGAGATGAGGAGGCTAGGGAGGCCCCCCAGTCTGGGGATGGAGAGCGAGGCTTTGGGGAGGGGAGGTCGACCCCAGCCAGGGACTGGCGGTGGGTAGGCGCTCCCCAGGGTGCGGAAGGGAAGGAGGGCCTAGTTCGGAGCAGGAAGCTTGTAAGAGAATCGGCAGAGGGCTGGTGGGGTGCGGAGAGCTCCGACCGGGAATGGGCAGTGGGCAACGGGTTCCGCGGCCCCGCAGAGCCCGGGGAGCCGGCCAGGTGGGGGCGAGATGGCTTCCCCGCAGGCCGCGCCAGCAGGGCAGGTGCGCGGCGGCCGGGCCTGGAGCAGCGCAGCCGCGCTCCTCCTACCCCGCCGGCTTCCCGGGGCCCGGCCCTCCCGGCCCCCGCGGGGGCGTCCTCCTCCGGGGCCCGCGGCCTCTCACCTGCCCGGTGGCCGCAGCGCCGCCCCCCTCCTCCATCTCGCAGCCCGGACCCCAGCTCCGCCCGCCGGCCGGGACGAGGCCGGGCTCGAGGCATCATCGCCATCGCCGCCGCCGCCTCCGCGCATCCCGGGAGCCGCCGAGCCGGGGGGCGTCGAAGCGCAGTCACGGAAACGCCGGGGGCGCCGCCCCCTCCGCCGGACACTCAGGCCGCGGCGCCCGCCTGCCCCCCGCGCCCTCAGCGCCTCGCGGGCCCCCGGGGCTGGCCGCTGCCGCCGCCCCGCCCTCCGCCCCCCCACGCTGCGCCGCTGCCCGGGCTGGGCTCGCCGCGCGGGGACCTAGGCTCGGAGGCGGGCGAGAGCTGGCGCGCGGAGCAAGAAGGGGCCTGCGGGCTGGGCCGCAGGCCGGGAACGCTGGGGAGCCCCCCACCCCCCCGATGGCCTTAGCGGGTGGAGAGCGTGGGACGGGCGGCCGGCAGGGCTCCCCTCGGTGCCCGGGGCTTCGCCTCCGCGCCGCAGCTAACACTGCCTCCTAGATTCAGCTGGCGTCATCGTCCAGTTCGGTACTTTGAAACGGAGTTTGTAAATGAAGTCATCATAACAGAATTTAGTTTTTTTAAAGATTTTATTATTTGAGAGAGAGAGCGCGCAAGGGGGGGGGGGATAGGGGCAGAGGGAGAAGCAAGCTCCCCGCTGAGCAGGGAGCCCCATGCGGGGAGCTGGAGAGCATGACCTGAGCCGAAGGCAGGCGCCGCTGGCAGTTTATCTTTTTAAAGAGAACTGTTTGGTACCAAAAAGTACCAAAGAATTTGACTTCTGTGTAAACATCTCCCCCAGTATCCTGTGCTTTCATTAAGAAAGAAAAAAAAAATGGGTAATTTATGAAGTAGACATTCAATCCAGGTGTTGACTATGCTATTAGAATTCTGTGTAGATAAAACTTGACAAATTTTCAGTTAATTCCCACATAATACTCCACTCCCCAACCACCTGCAATGTAGCGGTTCTAACCTGTGTCGTCAGTTATGATGAGCTCGGGCCCTAGAAAGAAGCCATTGAAAGAGAAGACCCATTAGTATTTAGAGAATTCTAACCCAAGTTCTGTCCCTCTCCATGTGGATTAGCTACTGAATGAGCAATCGCCAGCTGATTTCCAGGCATCTGGCCGCCTGACAGATTACAATAGGTTTGGGCTGGAAGGTGGCCATCAGAGTTACACCTTTGAGAGAAATTATACCGGGGGAAAAAAAAAATCCCAAATTGTAAAAGATTCCAGAGAAGAGGAAATCAGGAACTAGTTAGTACCATCAGCAAGTCTAAAGCTACTAGAATTATGCCTACAAAATGTACCAGCCAACAGTGCCAAATGGAGCACAGGCTTAGTAGTAAAAAAAAGTCAAATCTGCGAAGGAACAAGCAAGGCTGACTATAAATGTTAAAATATGAATGGGCTGGGGTACCTGGGTAGCTCAGTTGGATTCTTGATGTTGGGCTCAGGTCATGATCCCCAGGGTGGTGAGATCCGGTGGGGATCTGCACTCAGCAGGGTGTCTGCTTGGGATTCTCTCTCTCCCTCTTCCCCCTCCCCCCACCCGCACTCTCTCAAACAAATAAATCTAAAAAAAAGGGGGGCTATCAATTTGCAGGGAAACAGGCGTTCTAATACTATCATTGGCAATGCAAATTGATACATGTGCAGGTGGAGGAAAACAATGTATCAGAGCAATTACAGTATTTAGATTCTTGACCTAAAATTTTACTCCCCACAATTTACCCTGAGGAAATAATTGAAGAAAAAGGTTTTAAGCATTTAGTTATGAAAATATATTTTTTTAAGATTTTATTTACTTGGCGGGGAGAGACAGCAAGCAAGCACAGAGGGAGAGGAAGAAGCAGACTCCCCTCTGAGCAGAGAGCCCCACTCGGGGCTCGATCCCAGGACACTGACTGAGCCACCCAGGCGCCCCGAAGTTACGAAAATATTCATTGCAATGTAATCTGGAGTAGAGAAAACTGGAAACCCTGATGTTCAACACTGGGGAAAAACTGAACACAAGTATATTAACAAGACAATGGTCTTTGTGCACAAAAATAACTGAAGACTATGTAGAAAAAGTTGATTTTTCAGTAAAACAAAATTCCTTAGTAATCCTCTCTGGCCACACTACTAATCACAACTGGTTTTCCAAAGGGCTTGGCAATGCCATGTATCTGGAGTATTTGAAAACAGCTTTCTCATCCTATTCATTTTTCTCACCAAAACTTTCATTTACATTAAGAGACTAGGTGGGTAAATTTTCTTCCTAAATATTGAAACATAATTTGCAGTCTTTGTTTCTAAAGGATCCATTCAGGAACTAGATTAGGCGTGACAACCTCAAAGAAGACTTTCCCCCTCCCCGACCTAGAAACCTACCTTGACTGTCTTCCACGTCCAAACAGCAGTGACTTCTCAACTTTGGCCTGTCTTCCTCATCCTTAACACCGTTCCCGCCGCGGTTCTCCATTTTTTTTAACACAACATACATTTAAGAACTACCTTAGACAGTAGTAGCCATCCACCCCTTTTCTCTCCTGCATCCCTTTAAGTCTTCTTCCACTGGTAGAAAATTTAGCAATTAAGTCATTCACAGTATAACCTGATCGGGTATCAAGGTAATAAGCAACATCTATACCTGGTGTCAGAATCACATGGGGCAAATGTTAGAAACTCAGATTAAAGAATCCTGTTTCTAGGTCTACAGTGGGCCTTAAGAACCTTCACCAGAGGTTTTCAATTCTTTTTTTGTAAAGATTTTATTTATTCATTTGAGACACAGAGATAGAGAGAGAAAGCATGAGTAGGGAGAGAGGCAGAGGGAGAGGGAGAAGCAGGCTCCTCCCTGAGCCAGGAGCCCGATGTGGAGCTCCATCCCAGGACCCTGGGATCATGACCTGAGCTGAAGGCAGACGCTTAACCATCTGAGCCACCTAGGCGCCCCGGTTTTCAATTCTGATGCACAACTGAAACATATGGAGCTTTTGAAAGACATTGACGCCTGGGGCATCTGGATAGCGCAGTGGGTTGGGCGTTGGACTCTGGATTTCAGCTCAGGTCATGATCTCAGGGTTCTGGGATTGAGTCCCACGTGGAGCCCGCAAGGGGCTCGGAGCTCAGCAGGGAGTCTGCCTGGGATTCTCTTCTCCCTCTCCCCCTCCCCCACCTCACGCAAGCACGCTCTAAAATTGACACCTGAGCCCCAACCAGAGAAATTCTGAGCCCAACATGTCACAGCAGGTGCCCAGTAGCTTTTATTTTCTAAAGTTGCTACTTAATGGCGCCTGGGTGGCTCAGTCATTAAGCATATGCCTTCAGCTCAGGTCATGATCCCAGGGTCCTGGGATCGAGCCCCGCATCGGGCTCCCTGCTCTTCAGGGAGCCTGCTTCTCCCTCTCCCTCTGCCTGTCGCTTCCCCTACTTGTGCCCTGTCAAATAAATCATTTAAAAAAATAAATAAATAAAGTTCCCACTTAAGGAACCTTGCTAAGGCATAGTTTCATACAGCTTATTTTAGAAAAAGCTGAAGTGGTTAATATATGTAAAGCCTCACTACTTAAAACTGTGATCTGAGGGCCAGGCATTGATATCATGAGCTAGCAGCATGAATTAAAATTCACATTTTAACAAAGTCCCCACGTGATTCTCAGGCACATCAATGTGAGAATCAATGATCTAGACCAGTGCTGTCCAACAGAACTTTCTGTGATAAAAGTGTTCATCAGTGCTATTCAGTAAGGTAAACCACTAGCCACAAGTGGCTAATGAGCATTTGAAATGTGGCTACTGAGACTGAGAAAATGAGATTTTAATTTATATGTAAGTAGTCATAGGTAGCTACTGGCTACTGTACTGGACAGGTCTGATCTCGATAATTTGGTTTGGTTAGAGGGCATGCATTTATGGCCCCAGATCTATGGATGCAAAAGGAATCCATGAGAGTCACTGCCTAGAGAAACTGTCTTTTCTTCTTAATGAAGACAAAAGCCAGGTGTTAAAAACAATCCATTTATTGGGTTTTAAACTAGTTACACAATTGAAATCATCAGTTTGGCACTACTCTATACAGGGATTACGCCTGTGTACGCAGACAATTCAATACTGTACCAGGACCTCTGCTGTGCTTAGGTCTGTATGGAGTCATTCAGCAAGTAGATACTAAAAAATATACTGTAGTGTTCCTTTAAGGAAGACTGTACACGGTGTGCTGCAAGAGGACATTCACTAACTTGTGAATTACTTTAACCTAGAAGATACCTTGCATTCTATAAACTTGTCATAGGCAAACATGTGGTGTTTGCATTTAGGGATGCACACAAAATGTCACATAAAAATCCAGACATTCTAATGATAAATGAACTCAAAACCCCCACACCTCAGCTTTTGTAACATGAGAAGATAGAGAAAATAATTTAAAAACACAAAAAATGGCATTCAATTGGTACAAAAGCCAAAAAATCACTATAATAAAGAGCTACATGTGAATCTTTACAAATTACTTACACAACGCTGCTGTGTAAAAGGCTGCATCTGTACAGTGCTGCCAATGCTATCCTACAGTTTATACAGTCTTTTACATCTATGTAACATTTATTAATAAACAAGTCAATTAAATATAAAGACTTATTTAGTCTCTCAACGATTCTGCAAGCAAAAAAAAAAAAGAAAAAAGAAACAACAACAAAAAAAACTTACAGAATTTCCACAAACACAGCAGTCTTCCATTAGGTGAAATATAACAGTTTTCAAAGAGGGTTGATCAAACAGTATATGTAAAGAATACAGGTAAAAATCAACCAGTCAGGGTTTTTATTGTTGTTGTTGTTTATTTTCAAAATCACACATTGTATACACACACAACAATCAATCAAAAATTTATTCACCAAACCCCTAGTTTTTCAGCAACTGCTCTTTCTAATCAGCACCAAAAACTCCAGTCTGTGGGAAGCACGTGGACACAGCCTTCACTTCTGTGTCTTGGTGGCGCACTCCATCAGGTCCTTGGTTAGATTCGAGACTTGCCCTCTTTTCCTTCCCTCTTCATAGCTCTCCAGACCCAAGGCTCTCAAAGGCTTCAATTTATGGCCCACAGCCCTACTACCCTCTACACCCAACAGCCATTTGGAAAAAATTCAAAATAATTTGAGATGAATGAAATGACGGGACCTGTATTACAGATAGGTATTCTCCATTACAAGTAAACTGTTTCCTAATGAGTTCCTAGACTCTGTTTGGTCTTGGATGCCATGATCATACTGGGTAATTATTTCTAGTCTGAGACATTGCGGCTTTGTCAGACGCCTCAAAGAAAAAGTGATCAATATTCTGGAGTCATTTCCAGACAAGTTAGGTAATCAAATGGCAGCTGACAACCTGTGGAACGGAGACTAATGAGACCAAACACAGAAGCCACCAAAATGATGAGAGCTCAACAAAGGCAGAGTTTTAAAACCTGCAGAGAGCCGCCACATATGGTACCTGAGGATCTGGAATTTTTGATGAAAAGAGCTTGAAGTGAGGACTACTCATCTGTATCAGGGAGGAAAAAAAATCTCGGTTAGACAACAGGACATCCAACTCTAAAGCCCAGTAAGTGTGGAAACGTTTCTGGGTTCTCCTCTTTAATTCAGGATGGAAAAGAAATACTTAAGAATCCAGATGAAATGTTCTTATAACTGTATACAACCTAGGGTCCTCAGGGCAACCCAAAATGCCCAGGCCCCACTCAGGAGGCAATGAAGAATAAGATTTCTTTAAACTAACCATTCCCAG
The DNA here is from genome assembly GCF_964656455.1 of Halichoerus grypus. NCBI lineage: Eukaryota > Metazoa > Chordata > Mammalia > Carnivora > Phocidae > Halichoerus > Halichoerus grypus. Next base: position 65,504,527 of record NC_135721.1, on the reverse strand, counting down.
GCTACTAAGGCCACTCATTTATAAAGGTCCAAAAGCAGTCACATCAATTGTCTGCTTAATACCTGAAGCAGAGAAACAGAGAAAAATTCTCTGGGAACTTAAACTTCCACTGGTCATAGCAAAAGTTGTATTAACAAATTTTTTTATCATCTAAGTAAGGACATCTAAGAATGTCAGCAAAAATAAAAAACTTATGAACACCCATGTCTCAATCATCCAACCAAAGACATCTACCTGAGGCTGTCAGACTTCTTTAAACTCAGCATTTTGCCGACTTACCCTTCTATGCATAATAGCACGGTGACACAAGGAGATCAGTGAGAACAAGCAGCTGGTCATCTGTGAATTGCTGTTTGTGTTCTTGCCAGTTGTCATGGTGCGTCCTCCGGAAATTGGATAAGGTCTTTTTTACAGTCATCTGTAGAGCAGGCAACCCACATACATTTTATTTTAACCTCTGAAAGATTAGGATTATATTTAGGATAACTTTGGCTACATAAAAATCCTTCTAGACTTCAGATGTCACACGTCACCGAGTGCTGCAAAACCAACAAGCCAATTGTAACTTCGCAAAGCCACCGAGCTCACTTCTTTAAAATGACTAGCTGCGCTTTAGGACAAGCTCCTGGCACTTACACCACGCTATTAAACCAGTTTCAATACACACCTACGTCTATTTCCCAAGTGAGAAGGACAAAGTCATTGGTCTTTGCAGCCGTTTAGACACAGCTGTTCTTTAAATAATACCATCACAATTTCCTGTTTAATATTAGCTCCCGGTTAGATACTTCCTAGATATCAAATGTCAGTAAAATAAATGTATAAAGATTAACTATCCTGACAACATTGACAATATTTTACTTCCACTGGACTGGGAGAGACAGAAGCTTTATTAATTTCCTTGCTACCAAAAGATCTCAAATACACAAGAAAGCAAGGCCTCCTCAAGACCTTACTCATCACTGTTGAGTAGGCTTAGCCCTGGCTGACGTGGTAGTAGCAGCTTTCTCAAAGCAGAAGGTCCAGAGTGAACAGGAAATTATTAGTAAAATGATTTCTTACGAAAACATCACCAATACAGTATGTGTGCAAAGAAACTAACAAGGAAGAATTTTACCTCAATAGGCTGCGGATCATTCAGATGTGCACTGAGATTCATAAGGAGCTGGGGCATCCAGGTGGGAACGTCGTAGGGACTAGAAAGAACACATGCACCAAGTCCTAGCACCCCAGCATGACGTTTGACCAACTCTGAAAAAACAAAAAAAAACACACCAATATATGTGCAAATATTTACAGGACTCTATTGCACATGTCACAGTGAAATAAAATTAGTTTCGATGAAGCAAGTTGTTGTCAATGTGTGAATTTCTGCATTTAAAATCCCTCTGTGTGCACACAGACCAAAAACATGATTTTGAGGCTGAACTAAAGACATCCTATAGCTGTCCCTCAATGATAGCGGAATTAGAGCTAGGTCAGAAATGTGTCACTTATTTGCTAGAACTTACACAATAATAGTTTTGATCAATTCATATCATATGCAAAAGTGCAATCCCTGATCCTAAAACAATCTCTAATCAAAATTAGACCCCACTTTTCTAGATGGGATCCACAGAATGGATCAATTCATGAGGTAAACATACTATATCTGAGGAATGTCTGTAAACAGAGCTGTAATGTGTCTGTATTCTGCAGGGTCTCCATTCTTCCTTTTTTAAAAAGATCTATTCTTTCTCTAGTGATAGAAGTTACTGCTTTCAAATTCTCCTGGTTTTCATTAGAGTTGTGTGTGTGTGTATTATATTCGTATACATGAAATACGGTGCCTAGGGAACTGAAGTTAATAAAAAAGGAACACGAAATAGGATTATAAATAATGCCATTTGGGATAACAAAGACCTAAAACTACTTTGGTACTTAATTATTAAAAAATAGAGTTCTCAAGCAAAGCAACTAGAACATTCATTGTATTAGGTCACTATATGACTTAATTAAGACCCTCTTATAATCAGCACTTAAGAGCTTCACATTCTGAGCACTTCCTACAAATCCAGTAAGCTTCCTACTTATTAAGAGTCTTTCTATATATTTCCCATTCTTCCTGTGACTGTAGTTAGCAGTGGCAAGGTCAGACGGCTCTTTGCAACTGGTTTATTTATTTATTACTACTATTTTTAAAAGATTTTACTTATTTATTTATTTGAGAGAGCACGAGCGGGTGGGAAGGGCAGAGGGAGAGGGAGAAGCAGACTCCCTGCCGAGCAGGGAGCCTGACTTGGGGCTCGATCCCAGGACCCTGGGATCATGACCTGAGCCAACAGCAGAGGCTTAACTGACTGAGCCACCCAGGCGCTCCTATTTATTTTTTTAAAAAAGATTTTATTTTTAAGTCATCTTTACACCCAACATGGGGCTTGAACTTACAACACTGAGATCAAGAGTTGCATGCTCCACTGACCAAGTCAGCCAGGCGCCCCACAATCATGCTTAAATGTCTCTTTAAATGTGACATAATCAGATCTGATTCTCCTGTTTATCTTCATGCTCAATTAGAGTAGAAGCTCCTCTGAGGACTCTTCTCACCCTCTCACCAAATGCCCAGTGAAGTAGTGAACAGTCCCCTCTCCAAGTACAAGCAAGGCTTGTTTTGTTTTCTTAGTATTTTCCTAGTACATCTACACCTAAGCTATAAAATCTAAAAGCAAATACTTTACACTCTCCAAAATAACTCATTCTACACAGTTCTTTATATAAAGTGATTTCATGGGGGCAGGCAGACCTGATTCATTGTAACAGGTGTATGTCTCAGAGCACAGGTTCCTCTGTGCCTCTCAATTTTCGCTCTTCTGTTCCAGGTCTTGCCTACTATAGGCAAAGCTTATTAAAAGCAGGGGCAACTATTCCCAGTACCTAGCAAAGACCCAGGGACACACAAGTATTCAATAAATATTTGTTGAGTAAGCATGGTTAATTCCCAAACGGACGTGGGTATTTTATACCGGCACTGTTACCTGCAGAAGGAATCGTGTCTCCTACGGAACCAGGGTCTCGCTTTCTTTTCTTCGGTAGCTTCGTTTTGCAAAGTTGCTCAAAATGAATCTGCATAGGACTGTCCATGTTAAGGAAGTTACACTGTAACAGACCGCTTAAGGTGGTAGCAGCCATTTCTCGAACCTGTAGAGATAATCACTTCTTTCAGAGTGGAGATCCTAACCCTCAGGGGAATGCTGGAGGCTGGGAGGGTGGCGGTGGGCACGGGGAGGGGGACACGGGGAGGGGGACGGGGGATTTCCCCGGACTTCTGTGTGCAAATTGTGTGAATGCTCTCATGCCAGTTCTTCCGGGAGATTTCATCAGATTCTCAACAGGTCTGTGACCTCAAAATGGATGAAAGCCACTACATCAGGGTTACGCAAAGTAAATGCTTAAATTTCATACAAAATTTAATGTCTCAATAAATTATTTTCCCACGGACCGGCGTTGTCCTTATCAGGGCTGTAACCGTAAAAGCAGTGCCAGGGCCTAACATTAAGATGAATTTTTCCTGGACTCTGCATCTCTGCAAACTACTGCTGTTTTCGTCAGTAACACAGATCGAGAACAATTTGTATAACTGGCATATGTTGTAGATTTATGTCCAGTTTACTTCTTAGGAATTTCACAGGCTGCTGTCAGACTACAGTTTACCCAAGTACCAAATGCAGAGCAGAGCACAGTCCATTTCAAAATGGAATGGGAACTCAAGTTTTGGGGAAAAAACAACAAAAAAACCAGTAAAATGCTATCATCTCAATAGGCATCACAAAATTCCTGCTAAGCATTCATAAAGATAGGCAATAATTTGGGGGAAAAAACTCCACTGTTTTTTGTATTGTTTATTGCTTCAAGAGGTTTTTTCTTAAATGTTGTAGGGTTTGACAGTTTTGGGGTAACTTAACATTTTCATTATACTAGTAAATGAATTACACTATAAATTGTTTTACTACATCATACTTGGTCGCGTTATTTCCTTTTACACCACGATTCATTTTTATATTCAACTATTGATTAGAATGCTTTCAACTTCTCACTATTGTGCTAAAAATATTCTTAATTTATATAATTTTTTTCCATATTGCAATGTATTTTCTTAGGATAGATTCTAAGAATTGGGATTACTAAATTTTAATGTATGAACAACTTTACTGTTAATTTTGTGGCCATCAGCTACTTTTCAAGAGCCAGTGCTAACAGACTATGACACAAGACTAACGTGGAATACTCCGTATATACCTTGCCAACCTGTTATCATCATTATACATTTTGTTTTAAGTAGGCTCTACGCCCAACATGGGGCTTGAATTTATGACCCTGAGACTGAGTCACATGTTCTGCTGACTGAGCCAGCCAGACACCCCTGAAAGTTTTCCTTTAAATCCAATAGTTTTCTTTAAACATTTTTCATTTAGATTATTACAAAGTTTTTTCAGTATTATCATGAGTAGCTCTTGCTAATTATTACATCACTGATACTCAGTATTCTGTTTTAAAAATATGACAGAGGCACCTGGCTGGCTCAGCTGGTAGAACATGAAACTCTTGATCTTACGGTTGTGAGTTTGAGCCCTATGTTGGGTATAGAGATTATCTAAAAACTAACTAAATAAATAAATCTTAAAAAAATATAATAGCTTTAATGAATGTCATGGCTTTACTTATAGTAACAGTTACACTTAAGCCTACTACATGGAATGTAAAAATAATTTATGAATATGTTCTACAACAAGGTCCAGCAAACAATAAATGCAATTTAATGTAACTGCTGTAGTATTTAAAATTAGGAAACACTGATTTTCAAGATTTCCACCTTTTCATTTCTATTCCTTTAGTTATTAAAAAATACAAGTTAAAAAAATGACAGACAGCTGTAAACACTGCAAGCCTGTTGTAGCTGCTATAACCAATTGTGTGTGGTACCTGAGGGGCCAGCAAGATCTGCTCCCAGAACACAAGAAAGCTGGACTGCAAAATCAACAGGCTCATTAGGGAGGGGGAAAAATTTCCATTCTCAGTTTTCTATGGATGCAATCTATTTTCAGTGCTCTCAAATAGAATATATAATTACTGGGAGTGCTCCACTACATAGAAAACCCATAAAATTAAAAAAAAAGTACAGATTTCACAAAAATTTCAATTACATTTTCTTTACCTAAGGCCAATTTCAAAAGTTGTAACTTATTCCTTATTTATTACAACATACTTTTCTTACATTACATTACATTAACTAAGAGATTTATCTTTTTGTACAAAATACTAATATAACTTCACCACAAAGTTGCCTTTAATTTCTCTACCAAGGGAAATAAAAAGGGGCAAAAATCGTAACTGGATAATAGCATTTGTGGGTAGATTTTTATTCTCTCTTTTTTTGAGAGAGAGTACAAGTGTGTACAAGGGTGGAGGGGGTGGGGCAGAGGGAGAGGGAGAGAGAGAATCTTAAGCAGGCTCCACACCCAGCGCGGACCCTGATGTGGGGCTCAATCTCACAACCCCGAGATAATAATTTGAGCTGAAATCAAGAGTCAGACGCTTAACCAACTGAGCCACCCAGGTGCCCCTAGATTTTTATTCTCTTGAAACTGAAATTAGTCCTTTAGGAATTAGTAAGGTAAGTAAAATATTATCACCTGCAATTTCACATATAAGAAAACTTTGGTTCACAAATGTTGTCTGCCCAACTGCAAAGAGATGCCAGAACAAGACCATGCCCAATGTTTGTTTCCATTTGTATAACAGGAAATCACGATTAGGGTATCAAAACTAATAATATAGGGTAATGTTAAAGTTACTTTTAATAATTTATGCTTTAAAAAACTCATCAGTGCATAAATACTTCTTAAAGGGGGGGCATGATGCTTTCTCTAAATGTATTAAATTTTGATTTGCTATATGTTAAGTTTTACCTCTAGTTGTTCATCCTCCAAAAGACTTATAACAAGCCACCTGATGTCTTTAACTGCATCTTCATTGTTTAGGAAAATAAAGAGGTTATAAAATACCATGGTCTGGAGGTAGGTCAGCACTGTGTATCTAGCATGCCAAGAACTGCTTCTTGCTGTCTGTGAATGAGAATAAACAGAGACAATGGGAACAGTGCTGATGAGAGCAGGAGGTGACAGACAGGAATGACACACAAATCGTATCATCTTCTACTACAACTCTACTTCTACGGGCATGGTTAGAGCAAGCTCGTGTTATAGTTCCTTCTAAATAGAAGGTTGCATGAACTATTTCAGGTAAAGTTAGTTCTTCAGAATGGTTGAAAATAAAGGGTAAGGAACACATAGACAAAAGTCAACTTTAGAAGAAAATTATATTTAATAATACTCCGACTCCTCTAAGAGTTACACATTATTTTCTTCATAGCAGGTAGCGGATTGAAAGCAATGACTGAGAACTGCTAAATTCCATCATAGAAACAAACAAACAAACAAACTGGGCTGTTAAAAAATGTTTTTCAGTGGTAACTCAACTTAAAAATCTGAAAACCATGGGAACAGGTCCACTTTTTATGTTATGTAACACATGTAAGACCTGGGTAAAGGCTGAGCACACAGTATACTAAAAATGCAGCCAGAAAATATACAATCACTTAGGTCTTTTTTCTTTCTTAAACCAGATTGGGAAATACAAGTGAATAAAACAAAGGGAAAATGGTAAAGGGAATGACCACTCCCCTTCCCTCATAAGCACTTTGCATCCAAGGTGCTTCATTAGGTTTCTGTGTATATAGGGAATTTGAATGATCTCCCCGGGGTCACAGAAGTTGGTGGCAGAGGCAGGTACAGAGTCTAGGTCTGTTTCTTTGGTCAATATGTATCTTCTCTCATACTAAAAGAAAAGTCAAAATGAAAAATAAATTTCTGGTACTGTGTGCACTACAGCTGACTTTGTGAATTTCTTAGAATGGGTAACCAAATTCTAACCAAAACACATAAATATTCGTTAGACACTCTTACTTGTTTTAGCACCTGAAGTACCAAAGGCACTTGATGAGGGTAAAGCAAGCCCTGAGACATTAGTGATAAACATAACTTTGCATCTCTTTTCAGTTCATCATAGCTATTGTCATTTTCCACTGGGGCAATCTAGAGAACAATAAACAAACCAAACAGAAAATTGAAATAACAGCCAATAAGTACAAAGGCATCCTTACATAAAAGAAATCACATTTTTTACTTTTAACAACTTCTATGGAAATTTTCAGATATGTACAAAACTAGGGAACAGTGCAAGGAGTACCCATGAATCAATCACCTCTCCAACAACGACAAACACATAATCCCATTTTTTGCCCATGTTTCCCCATCCCCTAATTAAATTATTTGAAGCAAATCCCAGACATATTTCACCCATGAATATTTTATTATGTATCTCTAAAAGATAAAGTCTCTTATTTTAAAAAACTGGAATGACATCAGCCATAAAAGTTCATTGCAGTTAAAATATAAAGTATACAGTAGTGTTCAAATTTCCTCCATTATTTTGTAATTGGTTGTTTGGAATCTGGTTCAACGTGATGATCACACACTGCATTTGGTTCATGTGGCTCTTAAATGTAAAAGATTCTATGAAAGATATATTTAAAAAAAATTTCTGAATTCTCCCTCTTTTAAAATTCCTTCCCTTTGAAAAAAGGGTGCAGGAGGGCCTATTTGGTTTTGTAGGGTCCTCCACAGTGGCTTCCTTCTCTGACTTCATCCCTGTGGTGGCATTCATTGGCTCCAGTATGTCCTGTAAAGTAGCCGTTAGACCTAGAGGCTTGATTTTATTGAAGTCTAATTCTTTGAGCACAACATAAGTGGTGTGTACTTCCTTCACTTACGGTCAGTTTTCTCTGTGATGAACCATTACAAAAAAAGGTTTGCAAAATGGTGATACTCATTTCTTCTTCATTATTACCTGGAATACTTCATACAGAAAAGCCTCCCCTCCCTCAGTGGGTTTCCTTCCTATCCTCCAAAAGTGAACAATGAATTTTTAAAACAAGGTCATTATGAACTAATGAATTTCAACAAATTCAATAGTTTTAGTCTTACTGGTGTTTGAAATGGCTCCTGACTCCTTTAACACAACTGTTGCATCCTTGGTTTCTGGTAGGACAATTATCCTGTACATTTCTTGGTCCTAACCTGAAATCAGCTTTTCCTCCATGGAGCCCTGGTTCTTCCAGCAGGAAATGATACTTAGAAACCATAATCTGGGCACTATGGGCACTGATCACTACTAGATTGATTACTAGTTACGGGTTTTTTGTGGCCAGAGCTAGGAAATAAGCATATTTTCTAAAGAAAAACAGATCATGAGATCATACTGGTATTTTCAAATTTAGGATTACTGAGGTTTTACTAAACAGCTGGACTTTTTTTTAAAGATTTATTTATTTTAGAGACAGCACACATGTGTGCACAAGTAGGGGTAAGGGCAGAGGGCCAGAATCTTCAAGCAGACTCCCAGCTGAGCGCGGAGCCCAACACAGATGATCCTAGAACCCACGAGCCATTACCCGAGCAGAAATCAAGAGGCTCAACCAACTGAGCCACCCTGGCACCCAATAGCTGGATTTTTATATCTTGTTACTCATGCTAAAAATTTCGGTTCCTAATGTTAAAAAAGGAATAGGGCCAAAATGAAGTAACTTGCCCCCATCACTGCAAACTAAGACCTACTTGTAGTTTCAGTCATTCTGGTTGAGGGAATGTGACTTTCAATCAGTTAATTAGGAATTAACTAATTAGTAATAGTAAAGTAAACCGCATGACAGACCCCTGCCTTGTCTGAAATAATCCTTTTTGTTTATGCCTTTCTTGTCCCATCCCATTTCTGCCTTTAAAAACCTCCATTTTGGGGGGCACCTGGGTGGCTCAGTCGGTTAAGTGTCTGCCTTTGGCTCAGGTCGTGATCCCAGGGTTCTGGGATGGAGTCCCGCATCGGGCTCCCTGCTCCTCGGGGAGTCTGCTTCTCCCTCTCCCTCTGTTCCTCCCCATCCCCCACCCCCCCCCCGCTCATGCTCAATCTCTCTCTCTCAAATAAATAAAATCTTTATATATATATATATATATATATAAAATACCACCTTCCATTTTGTACAGCTCCCTGGGGTCCTTTCCGTTTGCTACATGGGTACTGCCCAATTCATGAATCACTGAACAAAGCCAATAAGATCTTCAAATTTACTCTGATGAATTTTGTTTCTAACACTATTGACAATTATCATTTATTTGCTCTTTATTATATAATAGACATAATAGCTTTATTCCAATATTAGAGGATGCAGCCCCCATAGGCATGTATGATTTTCTGTTTTAAAAGTCACTGCTCCATATATTTATCCTTACAACCAGATACATAGTAAGGTGAGGTTCATTTGCTTTTTTTTTTTTTTTTTTTAAAGGCAGGAGCGCCTGTCTGGCTTAGTCGGTGGAGCATGTGACTCTTGATCTTGGGCTCATTAGTTCCAGCCCCACTCTGAGTGTAGAGATTATAATACTTAAAAAGGGAGGGGGGGTAGTTTTCATTTAATTTTGTTTTATGATCATAAAAAGTATTTTTTAGGGCTCCAAAGAAAAATTGGTAAAATAAAGTATACTCAGACAGCCTTCTTTGTCCCCAGCCCTTAAATAAGTTGTCCTCTAAAACAATCTAAATATATTTCCTTGTTTCTTTTTAAAGTCTAGTTTTAATATGGGGGCGCCTGCGTGGCTCAGGTGGTTAAGCATCCGACTTTTGATTTTAGCTCAGGTCTTGATCTCAGGGTTGTGAATTCAAGTCCTGTGCTGGGCTCCACACGGGGAACAGAGCCTACTTAAAAACAAACAAACACCACCGCGCCCCCGCCCTCCGCAAAGTTATAGTTTTAATATGGAAAAAAATTATTTTTCTCTAAAATGCTAAGGATTGTATCAACTTAGGTGAAATATTCAAAGCTTAGTATTACCAAATTTATTTGCATACCCATAACAAATGGGAACTTAACCATGCCTTTACTTTAACTATCCTTGTTTCCCCAAACTTCAGCCAGGCTCCTCTGAGCCCTCTTTTCATCCTTGGATCTACTGAGTCCAGTTGTATCAAGAATCCTGACATTTGAGAGAATTCCTAACCTCTGTACCTGATCCAGTTCCTCACCTCCACTTTTCATATGTGATCATCATGGACTGGCTGCTTTCAGCAAGAATCCTGTCAAGTCAGTTTAGCAAGAATCCCCTATCCTTGATGTCTCTTTTCTACGCACTAACACCTCCCCCCATTCTGCTTATTGGCTAAATATCCCCAGCTGTCTTTGCTGTATTCAGAGTCTTGACACCTATCCAACAGTTCTAAATGAAGTCTTCCTCACAATTTTGACATGTGTCCGAATAATTTTTTCTTTAACAACTAAACCTCCAAGCTGAGTATACTAATTCGCTGTGATAATCTGTCCAGTGTTTGATGGAAATAATTTCCCTTAGCAGACTTTACTGAAACAAGTACATGAGATTTCGTCTCAAATCAATGGAGAAAAGATAGATTATTGTGAAAATTAAGCTGCATCTTTACATCAACACTTTATATAAAAGTAACTATATCAATTTTCTAGCTTATACTGCAAATTTAAATGCAAAAGATAAAACCATAAAAATGTTAAAAGAAAAAAGAATTGTTTAAAGAAATAATCTTGGACTGGCATACTTCAAAACATCATTTAAAATAAAATTATCAAAAACTAATGATGTAATGTATGGTGATTAACATAATAAAATAAAATTAAAAAATAAAGTAAAAATAAAGAAAATTATAAAAATGGAACTCTTTTATAACACAACAGAAAACTGGCAAAATACAGATAGCTGGCAAAAAAAAAAAAATACAAATAGCCAATGTACAAGGAGACAGTCTCACTAAAGAAATACAATTAATTTTGCTTTATATTTTTTTAATTTATTTTATTTATCTTAAGCTCCAAGCCCAGTGTGGGGCTTGAACTCACAACCCTGAGATTAAGAGTTGCAAGCTCTACCGAGTTGAGCCAGCCAAGCATCCCAAGAAGTACAATAATCTTTTTAAAAATTTATTTAACCATCAAAAATTTAAGGAATGTCAGGGTTTGTGGGAAAGAGAGAACACAAGACAGGCTCTTTGGAGGGCAGTATCCATTAAAATTACAAAAGCAAGCAGGTCTTTTACACGATAATTTTATATAGTAATTACCCTACAAATATATGCATATTTGCAAAAGACTGTTAGTTTTTAACAGCCAAAAACTGGGAATGACCAGTGATCTCCCATAGAAAATGGATTAAATAAATGATAATACAATGAGGTCATTAAAGAGAGGGGGGCAGCTATGTGAGAAGACGGTCATTCTATATCAGGCTCTAAAAATCAATTTGCAGAATGAAATAGTTCTGGTTTTTTTGCACAATCCCATACCTACACTAATGCAGTGTATGGCACAGGTGTGCTCACAAGATCTAAAAAGATACACACCAAACAAACAAATCGAGGATAAAAATTATTACAAATACTGAACAGTCCAAATCCCCAGGCAATGTACATAGAATTGTTGTCATTTAATTCACCCACAATAAAAATGAGGTGATTTAGGGGCGCCTGGGTGGCTGAGTTGTTAAGCGTCTGCCTTCGGCTCAGGTCATGATCCCAGGGTCCTGGGATCGAGCCCCGCGTCGGGCTCCCTGCTCCGCGGGGAGCCTGCTTCTCCCTCTCCCACTCCCCCTGCTGGTGTTCCCTCTCCCGCTGTGTCTCTCTCTGTCAAATAAAATCTTAAAAAAAAAAAAAAAAAAAAAGAGGTGATTTAGAGTTTGATTAATTGAACTGTAGTATAAAAAAGAAGATACACTCATTTGCTGGAAGGCCTACCATTAGCACCAGAAAAATTTAAGGTGACTCACTCATCTGTTGAATCAACAGTCTTTCTTCCCACCATTCATGAAAAAAAATGTGTTTTATGAATGAAATTAGGGCATAATGTTCTCATGTTAAGAAGAGGTTAAAATGTTCTACTAAAACCAGCAAAATCCTGAAATCCAATAGATAAACTTCACTGTAAAGAATACCATGTTCCAAAGCAGCAAATTAACCATTATTAATTACTAGCACAGGATAACAATTTGTTTGGGCTAGACTACTTCTATGTGCAGGTAAGATCAAAATCTCTTAGATATATTTAAGTTTTTATTTATTTGGTTAAGTAATCTCTACACCCCACAAGCCTGAGATCAAGAGTTGCATGCTCTTCCGACTGAGCCAGCCAGGTGCCCCAAAATCTCTGAGATATTTTACTTTCAGTGATTTTATCTATTAACAACATTATTGTTTGTGGAACGAAAACCTTTTTCTGTTACAGAGTAAAGCTTCTAAGTTTGGAAATTATTAGTTCATCTCAAGGAATAACATCTGTATTACTTGATCAGCAACTGCTCTGTAGTTAAGTTTATCTGAATCTTACCAATTCCAACTTTTTAATTTTCAACTTTAGTATTTTCCCAAAAGCATTATTTTTCTTCCCAGATATGACTTTTATTTTTCTTTTTTAAAAGATTTTGTTTATTTGACAGAGACACAGCGAGAGAGGGAACACAAGCAGGGGGAGCAGCAGAGAGAGGGAGAAGCAGGCCTCCCGCGGAGCAGGGAGCCCTATGTGGGGCTCGATCCCAGGACCCTGGGATCACGACCTGAGCCGAAGGCAGACGCTTAATGACTGAGCCACCCAGGTGCCCACCAGATATGACTTTTAAAAGAACACATGTGTACACTGTCATTATGTTCCAACTACCACATGTGTAGTTACAGAAAAACTAAGATCAGACAACCTTAAAGTTTGGGAATATTCAACTGGCACTGAAGGGGGTAGATTCTAGCCTTTTCATAAAAATATATGCTGTAATCTTCCTTCTGATATTGAAAATAAAGAAGGTAAAAATAAAAAAAAGTCCCATGTACAACAACTTGGACAATTCTTAAAAGAACTGTATGAGTGAAAAAAGACAATTACAAAAGGTCACGTATCTCCATATATATGACATTCTTGAAATGACAATTATAGAGACAGAGAACAAATCAGTGGTTGCCAGAGGATAGTGATGATGAGGGAGAGGAGGAAAGTGTGACTGTCACGGGGTAACACAAAGTGATTTTTGTGATGATGGGAGTATTTCTGTATGATGATCGTGTTGGTGGTTGCAGGCACCTATTTGTGTGATAGAATGACATAGAATTACACACATGTTGTACTGATTTTAATTTTCTGGTTTCGAAAATATAACTACTAGAGAAAAATGAGTCAAGGGTACGTGAAACCTCTTTGTAGTACCTTTGCAACTCCTGTGAATCCTTACTATTTCAAAATAAAAAGTTTGGGGAAGAAAGTCTGTGCCGATGAAATTCAGGGGCTTCCTTCAGGTACTGCTGATTCTTATCTTTTGCTTTCTGGCCATACTACAGGACAGACTGACATACACTGATTTGGGTTTTCCTTAAGACTTAAAGTAATAAGGGTGTTTTAAAGTCTGTTTGTAGCATAAATATGTGCATTTCCTTGCCAATATCCATCCCTCCTGCTGAAAACAGGCATTTTAATTAACTTTTGGAAATCATCCTTTTCTGTCATTTTGGTGGGTTAACCGAGGGATCATATTGCCTAGCCAAAGTGTAGTGAGAGACCCAAGCCTGGACAGTGAGACTTTTTCTGGACCTCTGAAATCTTGAAGAGAGAAATGCAAGGAGACATCACCTGATGAGGCTATTAGCTTCTGTTACCTAGGTCCCCTGGCAGTGAACTGCCTAGATATGTCTAAATAATCTAATTAATTTCCTCCTTCCATTGTCACAGACATTTGGTTTTCAGTGCTTGCAATTAAAGATCCTTAATTAATACTGTGATATACAAAAAGGAGATCTTCATCTTTCTTTTGCTTTGTCTTCACACAAGTTTATTATTTTTGGTATATCACAGGTAAGATTTAACCGACATTAAATTTGTTAACCTGTACAAAATGCTGCCCTGTGTTAATATGTACAAAAATTTAGTTAGCAAAAGAACACTTTACAGGGTTTTCCTCTCCTCTAATTATTGAGAAAAAGTTTTTCTGAAGAAATACCATCAATGGCATGTAATTTTGTACCAGTTATAAAAACATCTGTAAATTTTTCTCTGAGTTTGACATATGCAAACTATTATTCTACAGTGGTGAGTTCTGATGAGCACTCAGGGAAGTTTGAAACTTAGGATAAAACACGTCCTCTCTTCTTCCCTGATCACTGGCATCTGAACTCTTTATTATTCCAAATTAAAATGCAGTTAAAGACTAGTAACAAAAATAATATGCAGTAATTGCAATATATACAAGTATTTTACACTGTGCTCTCTGCTTTACAGACATCTCATTTCATCCTTGCAACAACTCTGTGAGGGACTCTTCAACTAGAAAAGGCAAATAACTGCAACTTTCACTTTGATACAGATTTCAAGGTGGGTTTTTTTTGAATTGATATAAACCTGCTTTTTATGGGATAGGATATATAATACTTCATTTAGAATCTACAACGCACCTCAAGTGTGTCTTAAAACAGAATTTCTGATCTCATCTCCAACTATTTCTGAGTGCCTCCCACAGTTTAACAAGCAACAACTTGCTTTTAGACTCCTTTCTTTATCCCCATTCTACACAGCTGATCTGCCTGCAAAGCAGCTGTTCATCTGTGCTATAGTGTCTTTGTACCCCACACCCCATTCACCATGATGGCCTAAAGCAGATTCTCAGCCTCACTATATGTAGATCCAGGCGAAATGTTAGGCCTGTCATAAGCAATTCACATAATACAGCTTTCTAATGATTTAAGTTTTTATAAATTTCATGTGGATTCAAAACATCCTTCTAAAGGGAAAAATGAAGGGGGGGAATCGGAGAGGGAGATGAACCATGAGAGACTATGGACTCTGAGAAACAAACTGAGGGTTCTAGAGGGGAGGGGGGTAGGGGGATGGGTTAGCCTGGTGATGGGTATTAAAGAGGGCACGTATTGAATGGAGCACTGGGTGTTACACGCAAACAATGAATCATGGAACACTACATCAAAAACTAATGATGTAATGTATGGTGATTAACATAACACAATAAAAGAAAAAAAAAGAAAAAATCCTTCTATCAACCTCACTCTCATATATCTGCTTTCTGATTTTTTTTTTAAAGATTTTATTTTTAAGTAATCTCTATTTCACTCAAAAAAAAAAGAAAAGAAAAGAAAAAATCAGGGGTGCCTGGCTGGCTCAGTCAGAAGGATGTGCAACCCTTGATCTCGGAGTTGTGAGTGTGAGTGAAAGAAGGGGGTAAACGCCAACTATCCCAACATTGACTATACATTACCCATTTATGGACATATGAGATCATGTTCTGTATCCACTGTGTATGTGGCAGTGGAAAAAAGTTGAAGCACCACTGCCCTAAAGACACACTCGACAAACCCTATCTACCACCAAGGACCTAAAAGTAACAAGGATCTCAAAGTAACAAGGATCTCTATACACTAATAACTACTGTCTGCTCTTATATCCCAAAAGATCCCAGAGGTACCCATGGGTATCCGGCACTGCACAGCGTTCTTGAAAGTATTTTAGTGGTGAATCCTTTGGAAATTACAAGTTATTATTATTATTTTTTAAGGTTTTAGTTATTTGAAAGAGATTGAGGAGAAGAGAGAGCACGTGCACGATGAGAAGTGGACTCCCTGCCGAGAAGGGAGCCCGATGTGGGACTGATCTCGGAGTCCGGGGATCATGACCTGAGCCGAAGGCAGCTGTTTAACTCACTGAGCCACCCAGGCACCCCCTAGAGTTATCTCTTTGAGATTTCCTGAAGACAAAGTATACTGTGGCAAATCCAAAGTTTAGCATACCATTTGCTGAGACACAGTACCAAGGGTGCTCCTTCTTAAATGATAACTGCACCGAACAGTAATTCACAAATAGTGGTGATGTTTGCGCCAAGCCTTCCAAATGTGACTGTTTTGCGAACCACAGCACGACTGCAAACTAAAACTGTGACAACCAATATATTGATCTGTGATCTTAGTTTTATTAGCTTCATCATTTGCCTAGATGAGTAATTAGAACCACCTCAGGCTATACCTTTCATCAATTCAAATCAAACTTCAGTGTCTTCATAGGATTACCAGAAACGAGCTACTTCTGCGGATATTTGTTAAAAGCAATTACAGTCCCATTTAACACCATAAAGTAAATACAAATACTGTATGTATAAGTACAATATATAATACATCTTCAGATTTATTATACACTGAATAAAACAAATCAGAAATAGCTATATTAAAAAAATGTCACTATGGCTTTATTTTTTTTTAGCTATCAATATCTTCCTAAACTATTACTTGGAAATTGGTTATCAGTGCAACAGCGCTCTGTCTGGGGCGCCTGGGTGGCTCAGTTGGTTAAGCGACTGCCTTGGGCTCAGGTCATGATCTCAGGGTCCTGGGATCGAGCCCCGCATCGGGCTCCCTGCTCAGCGGGAAGCCTGCTTCTCCCTCTCCCACTCCTGCTTGTGTTCCCTCTCTCGCTGTCTCTATCAAATAAAGAAATAAAACAAACAAAAAAAAACAATGCTCTGTCTGTAAACTTTTCATATATCTGTCAAGATCCTAGTCTTACCTAATACTAAAAAGATTATTTCAACAAATATTAAACTGCTATTACCTCATGATTCTCCTGTGACTATTCTACTTCTTAGCGATCCAACCAAGTCACCCACACAGTCTGAAAAACTATCCACCATCAGATGATAAATATAAATTCCCGGTGAAGATCAGAAGGGGATGCATTCTTTTATTCTTTCCAAGTTTCCAACTGTTAAATTCCAGTTAGTTAACACAGGGGGATGCATTCTTTTTTTAACATTATTTTTTTTTAAGATTTATTTATTTATTTATTTGAGAGAGTGAGAATGAGTGTACATGAGAGGGGGGAGGGTCAGAGGGAGAAGCAGACTCCCCACTGAGCAGGGAGCCCAATGTGGGACTCGATGCCGGGACTCCAGGATCATGACCTGAGCCGAAGGCAGTTGCTTAACCAACTGAGCCACCCAGGCGCCCAGGGGGATGCATTCTGAATTTCAGCCATAAACTTACCTTAAAAAACAAAGGGAGAAGCTGAAGTTGTTCTGTGACTGCTGTAGAGAAGGATCTTCCTGCACTAGCCATCAGCCATTTCAATACTATTTGAAAACAAACACGCAGAATCAGTCTTTGCTATAGAGTCAGAGAGCACAAAGTAGAGTAACATTGTAGTGCTAATGTCAGAGAGCCACTCCAATAGCTCTGCTAACTAACTCTTCAATGTTGAGAAAGAGATCAGCTATGTTACTTCATAAATTTGACACTAAACAGCATTATGACAGGAACCACAATAAAGGGTGTCAAGAACTAGGGTACTGAAGTCACTCTCAAAAAATGAATCAACAAATTAACAGCCTAACTAAATACCAACACCAACTACAAATTAACCTGCAATAATCCTAATGTAGCAAAAATGATAACTAAGTTAGTTGTTTATACTTAGAATGCTTGAAAAAACTTTAAATACAGAAACAACAGGACACCCCCAATAACCAAGACAATTTTGAAAAAGAACAAAGTTGGGGGACTCACACATCCAGATTTCAAAACTTACTACAAACTACAGTAATCAAAATAGTGTGGCACTGACATAAGGACAGTCATACAGACCAACGGAATAAACTAGCGTCCAGAAATAAACCCTCACACATATGGCCAAGTACTTTTCAGAAGAGTGCCAAGACTATTCAATATAGAAGTAACAGTCTTTTCAACAAATGGTGCTGGGAAACTGGACATGCTTGAGCAAAAAAACAAAGCTGACCCTTAACTTACATTATATATAAAAATTAACTCAGAGTGAATTAAAGATCTAAACTTAAGAACTAAAAGTTACAAAACTCTTAGACAAAAACTTAAGGGAAAAACTTCGTGACACTGGATTTGGCAATGATTTCTTGGATATGACACCAAAAGCAAAGGCCACAAAAGAAAAAATAAATTCAACTTCATCAAAATTAAAAACTTTTGTGCATCAAAGGATACTATCAAGACAGTGAAAAGACAACCCACCGAACAAGAAAATATTTGCAAATCATTTATCAGATAAGGGGCTGATATCATTAATATATAAAGAACTATAACTTAACAACAACACTAACCACCTAATTCAAAAACTGGCAAGGGACGTCAAGAGACAATTCTCCAGAGATTAAAAAGAAAAAAAAAAAAAAGGCAAATAAGCAAATGAAAAGATGTTTAACCACTAATCATTTAGGGAAATGCAAATCAAAACCATGGGTATCTTCTTCACACTCATTTGGATAGTTGTTTAAGTCGTAAAAACAGAAAACAAGTATTGGCATGAGTATGAAAAAATTGCAACCCTCTTGTACTGCTGGTTGGAAAGTAAAATGGTGCAGCTACTGGGGAAAATAGCTTGGTGGCTCTTAAAAAAGTTAAACAGAGAATTACCATATGGTCCAGCAATTCTACTTCCAATAGCCCAAAGAATTGAAAACAGGGACTCAAAACAGGTAACGTCTACATCACTGCTCACAGCAGCACTATTCACAGTAGCCAAGAGGCACAAATGACCTAAATGTCCATTAACAGATAAATGGATAAATAATGAAAACACTATGTAAAGTTAAAAAGCCCGACATAAAAGGACAATTACTGTACGATTCCACTTATATGAAGTACCTAGAATTGGCAAATTCAGAGACATAGTAGAATGGTGGCTGCCGGGGCGGGGGGGTGGGGGGTGGGTGGGACAGGCTGGTAACAGATTAATGGGGACAGAGCTTCAGTGTTGCAAGATGAAGAGTGCTGGCGATGGACCACGGCGATGGCTGTACAACAATGTGAATGTATTTAATGCTGCCCAACTGTAAACTTTGTATTATGTTCGTGTTACCACAAAAAAAAACACCCCAAAGGATAATCTAAATAAATGTCTATTTTGTTTTGTTTTTCCCCTGGTAATAAATGTCTGTTTCTAAGCAAGTTTCTATTAATTTTAGCCACTCACTAGTTTTTAAGAGTTTAATGCCCTGAGTTCGTTCATCTTCTTCAACAATTCCATTTTCTTCCATAACATGGTTCTGAATTTCTTCATCTACATCCATGAGGGGTTTCAATTTCTCTAGAATTCGAGCAGTAAACTCAGGGATCCGTGGGGATGCTGTTGGTGCAGTGTTTGGCAAAGAAACATCGATCATAAATATGTAGGTCAGCACACTGTAAAATGAAATATGGAGAGTGAGAAGAGATGCCATGTTATCAATAAAACTAAGGTTCAAAAGCGATGACCCAACCAAAGTAAATATCTGAACGATGACTCCTGGAGAGAGTCTCTTGCACTGTGCCCGTAATTCGCAGGCACTGAGAACTGGCCAAATGTTCACCTCTGGCTCGTGAGCTCACTGCTGTTCTATTTTACATCAGAGCCTCTTGTCTAGTGTCCCAAACACAATATAAAACAAAATTTGAAGAAGAGAACCCATGAAACTCAACAGTAACATAACCAGTATATACTATTACATATTAAAATTTAATAAAAAAGAACTCAAGAAGTATACCATACCACAGGGAAAAGAATACCTACCTCCCTATTCTTTCCCTGACATTTTTGTAAACCTGGGTGAGTTTGGGTTCCAAGTACTTCAGTAGTCTGTGCAACAGCTCAGGTACTCTCCACTCTTGCTGGGCAAGGCCACCTTGCAGTACATAGAGTCGACTAGAATTAAAGCACAGCAGAGTTAGAGCCCTTCCCTGCCTTTACATATGACAGTATAGACTAATGGAGTCTGTATTCTACTTAAAATTGCTACATTTTCTCACCTAATATTAAAACCAACAACTCAAAACAGCACCTTTATGAAGATCTTATTTTTACAGCATCATTTTCGCTGTATTCTCATTTTCTCTCTATTCCCACACAATCAAGAGAAATACTGACTTGAGAATACTCGTTGATTTCTTTTTTTTTTTCAAGGTTTTATTTATTTGAGAGAGAGAAACACAGCTAGAGAGGGAACATGAGCAGGGGGAGTGGGAGAGGGAGAAGCAGGCTCCCCGCTGAGCAGGGAGCCCGATGCGGGACTCTATCCCAGGACTCTGGGATCATGGCCTGAGCCAAAGGCAGACGCTTAATGGCTGAGCCACACAGGTGCCCCTACTCATTGATTTCTAAGCATCAAAACCTTCCCCACTAATTAATAATAACAATAACTTATTCTTTATGTTAATAGGATTACCTAGATTTCCTTTTCTAGCCTACTAATTTTTTCCAACTCCTTTTATCCCAGCAAGAATATTTTTCCTTGAACGGTTACTGTTTTTTCCTAATAAGGAGGAGTGAAAAAAACGAGACAATGTGATGAGGAAGTTAGTATTGTCCTGGTATAAAAAAGCCGTTTCCGCTCCCGTTTCCGCTCCCTGCTCGGCGGGAAGCCTGCTTCTCCCTCTCCCACTCCCCCTGCTTGTGTTCCCTCTCTCGCTCTCTCTCTGTCAAATAAATAAATAAAATCTTTAAAAAAAAAAAAAAGCCGTTTCCGAGAGGGAGAAGGCTGAATCTAAATTATGTTCGAATTGCTCAGGTTGTCTCCATTTTTACTTCTTCCCAATTGAGAAATAACTCTACTTAGTATCATAAATTGTACTGAATTGGTTCACTCATCTCTCAGAAGAAAATAGTTACATTATCAGGCCTTCAGGAGTGTAGACAGTTCACTTCCATTTACACATCAAGAGCAAAGCTGTTATCTTTTGTTGCAAAATCTTTTGTTAACCTTCTAAATTCTTTTTATTTACCATGCATCTACAAAGGATCCTCCTTCACCACTCAATGGTGATTCTAACAGCAGCTCAAAAAGCCAATGAAGTTTCCGGGGATCTCTGCTTTCCTGTGTTGAAAATATAAAATAATAATTAAAACAGGGGTCCTATAATTCTGTACATAAATCAGATCCTGTTATTTTAGTATTATAAATAAATATAAGGGAAGAAAATCAAAGTAAAACTTGTAGGTTAGTCAAACCCAAGTATTATAGTTCATGTTAGAAAGGCTGACAGTAAGAAAATTGTTGTTAGCTAAAGGCACTGTCTTTAAATGAAAGCATACAAGCTATAGACATATTTAGTGTGGAAAATAACACCTACCTTGTATCATCTGGCTTTTACTATATGTAAGTTACATTTCCAGATATATGATATGATTTGCCATTTAATCTAAGAATACATTACCATGACAGAGAAGATGTAATAATCACTTAAGAGTTACCACTCAAGGCTTATTTGAAAGGCTAAACAGAACCATCTTTAATTATATAAGATGACAAAACTATGAGGAAAATTTCAAGACTCAAGAGGTATAATGAGATCTCACAGATTTTGAGAAAAGGTATGGGACAGTTTAAATAGATCAGTTAAACACAAAAAAGCAGCAGAACTTACACAGGATGTTGCTATACAAGTTCCCCAGTCGTTGTAAGTTTCTACCGTAATATTGGACAATGCTGTTCTAAGCAGTGGGCAAAGAAGCTGCCAAAGCTTCTCCACCTACTCAAAACAAAATATATGGGGAAAAGTTAATGATACTCAGAATATATTTCTTCAACTGTCTTTTCCTGGAAATACACACATACAAACACATGACCTGATACTTATTTAAATTATTTCTTGGGACACCCAAATAATCTAGGAAAGTAACTTCACCGTATTATCATCATACCCACATATAAAAGTGAATTTTTTTCCCCAAAAAACTATTCAGAAAAGAGGAGACACCTTATATGATTCCTTACAAAATCTCGTACTACTGAAAAAATTTTCTTTTAAAAATTCTGAGTAACAAAGTACACTGGAGTGAAACAAAACCTCAATCATTTTGTAAGTTTCACAGGCTTATTGAGGTCACTTGATTCAAGTCCTAATATAGGAAGCAATGACTTTTTAATACAACTTAGTATTAGCCTGGAGTATAATCTTCAAATTCCAAGTTTTGGATTACTATAAATAGCCTTTAAAAAGTGTTCAGTTATACAGAGATTGTGAATATATGTGTACAGATGCTTCTCATAGTCTATTGAGAATACAAATCTCCTTGAGATCTTGATAAAATGCAGATTCTGATTCATTAGATCAAGGTGGGACCTGAGATCCTATTTTTCTAACAAGCTCCCAAGTGATGCCCATGCTGCAGGTCCATGGACTGCACTTTAGTCAAAAGGACCTATATAGGACAGATGAGGAGGGAGGGCTTGGGATAAAATTTCCAGTGGTAGCACCAGGCGTTGAGGAGGAGGAGAAGGGGGAGGAGGAGGAGGAGGAGGAGGAGGAGGAGGAGGGGGAGGAGGGGGAGGAGGGGGAGGAGAGGGAAAGGGAGGAGAGCAGAAAAGCTGTATCTTAAACAACTTATAAAGAAAGGAGAGGTGTTCTGGAAAAGAAGTAACTAAAAAATGACAGAGACTGGATGACAAGGATATGTGTGACATGTTTAAACAAAACTGTTTCATGTCATGTGAGCAAGAAAAAGGCAATATTACATATCAACAAATACTTTTATCTAATAAGTGATTTGAATATGTAGAACTTAATTAATATATTAAAAAAGCGTTCATAGTCCAAAAAGAATGTGTAACAAGTCTGCCAAAACCAGTGTCTGTGTCTTTTCTTTGAGGAAATGGTGGCTGACCTTGTAATTTGGTATTCTGGGTATTTTCAGTCTAGTTATTTTCAATCTAGGGCATTTTGCTAAGAAACTAACCTTAGGGCAGGGATGTTAAAACTAAATCTTGCAATTAAGAAGAGGGATACTCAAAAAAAAGGATGTCAAACTCAAACGGTCTATGAGGCCAAACTGAATCATGTAGATGAACAAGGAGGCAAAGAGAAGGATTTAATGAGAGGCTAGAGAGTGACTCAGGAAGGGAGAAGCCCATGCACAGCACACTAGCCAACTGAAGCAGGGCAATAATGTAGGACCAGTTCCAGGATCTTCCCACCGATCAAGAGAGAAAATGAAATCTTTTTTTAGGGTCCTTCCCCTAATGTTGGCAAATAATTCAAATTTTAAAAGATACTGAATGTTGCCCATAGATCACACACCACTAGTCTGTGACCTATACTCAAAAGCAATATGGAATTTGAACATTTCATGTTTCAAGTACTAATATTTACTGTGTTGGGAATTGCTACATAAATGGGTATTACAGCTTTAACAGGGAACGTGCTGTACAAATACATCACCTTTTCAAACGTCCAATGCTTAGAACCTCTGATTAAACCAGCTATAATTTCTGCAACACATCGCTGGGTGCTTTCATGTGAATCTGCAACCAAACGTTCTAAATGGGGCTTCAGAACTGGCAGAAATGCATCATCAAAATTTCTGAATATGCCCTATATATATATTTAAAAAAAAAGAAAGTTCTTCAGTACTCAAATGACTATCATCATCTCCATTATAATTAGGTTTGTGTTTATTTACTATATTACTACTGTGCTTACAAAACCCCAAGAGTTCTACCCCTTAGAAATGCTTTAACAATGTAAGTTAAAATAAAAATACTATTATTTTGCATATCACAGTAAAATATAATGAATGATATCAAAATTAATAATCTCTCTGACCTTAAAATTTCACACACTTCAAAAAACTCAAATGCATAGTCTTGTTGGTTTTTCTTATATTGCTAATTATAAATACTAGAGATAAATACTAAAAAGCTTCTTTTTCTTAAAAACCCCTAGACCTTAAGCTAATATCAGTATGATTGGCATCACTTTCACAACCATTTTAGATGAGGACAACAGATGACCAAACTCAAACTTTGACTTTATGAAGCGGGATATTAAATAACATATTTACCTTAAAGAGGCAAAAACGGCGAGGATTAAACTTATCTTTTCCTTTTCTGTCTTCTAAAGATAGAAAAGTAATTAACTGTTCAACAAATTTAGGATCAGAAAAATGATCAAATATAATCTGTTCAGCCTATAAAGTTAAAAAAAAAAAACACAACATTCAGGGTTTAAGATCTATTTAAAAACGTGATTCTGAAATGTCAAAATTCAACTGTGAGGTTTTGATTATCAATAGTAGGCTGTTATTTTTGTTTTAAAGAGTTTTTACTTCTCATAGAGGCTTTAGAAAACCAAAATATCTCCTAAAAATGCTAAATCCATAATAGTTGAAAGGTTTCCTTCAGATCTTCAAGTTTGAATTCCATTTCTCAAACTGAATTAAAACCCACAAATGGTCTGCTTGAAGATGGTACATGAAGATAGTACCATTGTGCCATCTGGTGTATAATTGAGGAAAATATTCAAAACTGTAAACCCCAACAAATTATTTCTGTATTTATAAAACATCAGAAGTTAAAAGGTAAACTTCGTTGAATTAGAAAATAAGAGTTAGTGGTGCCTGGCTGGCTCGGTCAGTAGAGCATGTGACTTTGATCTCAGGGTCATGAGTTCAAGGTGCACGTATAACACAGAGCTTACTTAAAAATTAATACATAAATAAATAAAATAAAAAGCTATGTCATTAACTTAATTGAGAAAGACACTAAAAGTCCTTAACTTTCAAAATGGTAAAGAAATATACTTTATTGAAAACTAAGGAATTTCGACTTAAATCTACAAACATCTATTTACTGAGTACTCATGATTTATATGTAATAAAAAACTAAAAGCAAAC
This sequence comes from Halichoerus grypus, assembly GCF_964656455.1. NCBI lineage: Eukaryota > Metazoa > Chordata > Mammalia > Carnivora > Phocidae > Halichoerus > Halichoerus grypus. The sequence goes on along the minus strand of NC_135721.1, from coordinate 65,479,713 downwards.
AGCAGCAGCAAACAAACAAAACCCAATCTCTGCCCTCAAGAAGCTTGTTAGCACATAGAACGCATACAAGAAACATGCAGATAACTATATAAAGCAGTACCCAGGCAAAGTGGGGTAGTAACATGAGTAACCTTAAATACAAAGACTTGTGCCAACTGGACCTAACAGAATTCGGGGGGTGGGGGAGACAAAAGGGGTGGAGTAAGGGACTCACACATTTACCAGTATTTACTCAGTGCTATCCTGAAATACACTAACTGGGGAAAAAAACCCATGAACTCAGTTTGAAATAAATCAGAGGCCAAAAGTAAAATGCACGAGAACCAGGGTTAAGTGTTTACACATAGTGAAAATGGAATGCTTACCTCTGTCAAATCCTCCCTGCTTCTGCCAAGCTTAGGCTGCTCTTCCACACCAGCATAAACAACCATATTCCTACAAAGAGTTTATATTTGTAATATATATAGAAAAAAACAAGAGAGCTTTATGGAGAGAAAGCATTAGAAGGCACTTTTAATGAACTCTAATCAGATGCTAAGTTTGGGGATATGAGTACATCACTAACAATCTTGGCCTTAAAAATCTATCAGGTCACTGTGTCCTAATGACATAAGTCACTGGAGTCAACAATAAGAGACAAGTAAGTATTTCTCTGGGCTGGTTTAGGCATATGCAGTACCGATAGGTAAGCATACAATTTAGAGCAGCTATTCATAAACTCCTTAGAGGTATAATGGTGGAAATAAGAAGTCTGAGAGTTTCAGTGGAATTACAAAGAATGAGGCAGGACTGAGGCATAGCACTGGCAGGAGCAAAAGAAAAAGAGGAAAAAGGAAGAAGAGAAAAACGAGAGACTGTGTTTTTAGTGGTAGAGTACCCCACATCTGCTCCAAGTGCCTCTGAACCTCTCCACAAATCCAAAATGATAAAACATAATTACATCAAAGATAAGCTGTTTAATAAGAATGTGCACGGCAAATTGCAACTTACTGAGGCCAGCTGTAGTATCCCCAGTGAGTTTTTTCCACAAAGCAGCTTGACTCCCATTCTTTTTTGGTTCTTGGTATACTTTTGCTATCATAATGCAACCAATGATTATCAGGCCTATCACCAGCAAGAATTTGGGTAGGTTTAGAATATCCACCTTAAGGAAAAGACAATTACATATGACAAACTTAAAAATATCCATGCAATAATTGCTCTCAACTTTCAATCAATAGTACTGGTGTGACCTTGTCTTCATAACAAGATTATCAAAATTTGTTCAAGGCAAGACCACATATATATGATGCATTATACACTAATGGGATAATTATTTGGGGCAAAAAAAAAAATCAAGTATGATCCATACTTCATTTCTTTCACCAAAATTTAAAGGATTAATTTTGTTAAAACTCTTTAGATTTTAATTAATTTCAGGCTTAAAGAGCTCAAAGAATTCCCATATATTCTTCACCCAGACACCCCAAACTTTAACATTTTACCATGTGTACTTTGACGTTCTCTCTACATATGTATGTTTTTTTTTGGAACCATTAAATATTCATTTAATATGGGACCTACAAACATGTGTTTCATGAGGATAAAGCAGGATTGGGGCACCTGGGTGGCTCAGTTGGTTAAGTGTCCAACTCTTGATTTGGCTCAGGTCATGATCTCAGGGTTGTGAGACTGAGCCCTGCATCCAGCTCTGCACCAGGTCTGGAGCCTCCTCAAGATTCTCTCTCTACCCCTACCCTACCCCTCTCTAAAAAAACAAACAACATAGTATAGGGAGTATAATGAAAGTCCTTCCCACATTTTGTTAACATCATTTTATAGTGTTCCCAGATAAAGACGGTGTTGCACAGCTATACTCCCCTTCCAAACGTGGGGTTAGGGGCAGACTGAAGATAGCTGTTTGAGTATCACAGAAATTACTGGAGATTAAAAATGTGGTAGCCAGAGGAATAAAAATGACATTCCCACCCCTCTCAAAATCAAGTTAGTTCATTATTTTTTCTGATTACCATTCTAATTAGATTACTATTCAGAAAATTTGTTAATACAGTAAGGTATAAAGAAGAAAATTAACTTTGCCTCTAAACCTACACCCAGAGAGAAACACTTAACATACTGATGTATTAATGATAATGGTCTTTGGTAATTAATGTTAATTTTAAGTCTCTGAAACACACTTTGATAAATAACTAGCATAATTGCTTGGTTGGTGAGATAAGTAAGTAGACGACATGTTTGTGGAGAGTGTGCAAAAGGTACATATATTATGACAACAGAGTCCTTCTATTTTTTTTATTTATATTTTTTAGTAATCTCTACTCCCATTGTGGGGTTCTAACTCACAACCCCAAGACCAAGAGTCGCATGTTCTTCCTACTGAGCCAGTCAGGTGCCCCAGGGTCCATCTAGTTGTATAAATACTTTTTATCACTAGTTTTCACTAAGTCAACTGTTTTTCCCTTACAATATTCATACTGTGTGCTGAGATCTTTCTATACCTCTATACTTTGTATAGAAAAATATTTGAGCTCAAGAACTATTAATTTATACATTTCAAAGAAACTTCCCAAGTGTGACTGAGAAGCGTATTAATTACATTTAGTAGTACTTACTCATTTCATAGGGGTTGATGGTCAGCTTTTTGTGGGTTCTTTTGAGCTGCTTAAGAATACCAGCCACAGCTGAGATTGCCATCTAGAAAAGAAACAGGTAAAGTACACGTGTCAACATTTTTAAATTCTTGAATGGTTGGTTGCCTGCCTTGAACAAAGCAGCAGCTGGATTCCGCTTCTTTCAAAAGCAGATAACTGCCTCACCTGTTGACATCTGGCAGCACAGATATGGGAGTGCTAAATCTGACTTGGAACGAGTCACTTCAAGTTCTAACTTTCATCCAAGCTAGTCTGCCTAGAAAACTTCGATCCTTCCTTTGGTAAGCCAGTATCTGCTCATTCTTCAAATCTCAGCCTAGAATCTTAAAGGTCTTTCTCTAATGCACCAGGCTAGGTCAGCCCCATCTCGCACTCACCTCTAACACTTCGTGACTAAAACCAAAAAGTTGTATCCTCAGAGATCTTTCCCTTCCTACAACACTTCACACCTGTCATTAATTTTTCAAAGTCCGGATTTCCCATGAATCTATAAACTTGTTCCCTGCTGTAACCCCAGTGTTGAAATGTACAGTGCCTGAACATGTCCTGATATATTGGCTGGATGAATTATTATTATCTCTGAACCAACAGTGATAAATTCCAAATCAATACACTTCAAGGCCTTTATTAAGTGTATCCTGCAAAGACTTTAAAGGCTTCAGGTGGGTAAAAATTCTCGAACTCAAGACTGTAGCTACAATAAAGTATCTACCTTTCGAACTACAATTGCATCATGGTTGAGATTCTCAACAAAAAAACGTATGGCACGAAGAGGTAACACTCGGTCATCTCTCAAAAGTAGAGACAGAAGCCCAATGCCTATATGTTCAAATTTCCAAGGCCTGAAAAGGGGAAGGGAAAAAAAAAATCACAAAACATATCACTCATAAAACCACTTTTAGAAGAAAACTGTATTTGAAACATTATGTTTCCTAAGAATTAATATAGGCTTACTGATGAGCACCACTCCTACCATTAGGCCCAAAGTTTACCTCTTATTCTTTTTCTAAATTCGTGACTCAGACTATAATTTTTTGAGACACAGCCATTCATGGCTTTCAGGATAGAAACCTCCTATAGTATTTAAGGTAAAAGCTTTGAGAATTTAAAAAAAAAAAATTGCACTTACAGATTTCTCTGCTCCACACCATCTAATAAAGTGTTTACCAAATTTTCATAGTTCCTTAAAAAAACAAACAAAAACAAAAACCAAACACTTTAGGTGAGGTGTTGTTTTAATACAGTAGTAAGATGAACACCAAATAATCTAACAAATTCAAATTCTAGCCAAATTCACCCCCCTCTATGTGTCATCACCAGACTATAAAAGGCCTGGTGAGAACCAAGCCAGCGTGAAAGCAGATGGGTGAAGAGAGACCGTGGGGAAAAGAACATGAAGGGCCGAGAGAAAAAAAAAAGGTATCAGGTACACTGAGCACCTCAACTGTCTCCAAGCAGATATTCAAAAGTAAATCTGTGAGTAGTAATCAGTTAGAAGTGGTCTACCTCTATGGCACTTTAGGTATACAAGTGGTAGGGTATAATGTAACAGTTCATTACTTCTACAGACATGTTAGGAAAAAAATAATAAGCATATTCATAAGGCAAAGACAAAATCAAGCTAGGAAGGCTCCTGCTTGAGTGTTATCACTGAAGCACTGAATTGCTTGGGTTCTGAAAACCTAAAACGAGTTTTTTTTTTTTTTTTTTAAGATTTTATTCATTTGAGAGAGACAGAGAAAGAGAGAGAGAGACAGACAGCACACATGAGCAGGGGTTAAGGGCAGAGGGGGAGGGAGAAGCAGACTCCCCGCTGAGCAGGGAGTCCGATGCGGGACTCGATCCCAGGACCCTGGGATCATGACCTGAGCCGAAGGCAGACGCTTAACCAACTGTGCCACCCAGGCGCCCCTAAAAGCCAGTTTTTTTAAGACAGTTTTAAGATGCTATATTCCACTTCTGTAGCTGAAAGTGACAATCCGGGACCTTCACGATAATGATCTCCTAACATTCTGTATTTTTTCAGAATCACAGTGTAAATCTCACGAGGTATATATGGCACATCTATATCTCAGAGATATTAAAAATCTGCTACCCATAACGCTATCTATCTTGAGAAGTAGGCATTCATAATTACCTCAGGGCATCAGCATTCTTTTCTTGTTGGCGTTTAAGTCCTTCTTTAATTTCTTCTGAACTAAGCATTGTCTGGTTGGAGGAGGGGTTTTTTGACTGTTGAAGTAATTCTGCTATTTCAACACAGGACTTTGGAATCTTATAAAAAAGAAAAGCGAGGGCACAAAATGAAGTACTGACACCCGCCAGAACACGGAGGAATCTTGACAACGTTATGCTGAGTGAGAGGAGCCAGATACAAAGACCACGTGATTCCATTGATATGAAATGTCCATAATAGGCAAATTCACAGATAAGGCAAGTAGATTCCTGATCTCCAGGGTCTAGGGATGCTAGGGGAATGGGAGTCACTATTCCTGGGTACAGGCTTTCTTTTTAAGCGAAGCCTGCAGTGCCCAGGGAATATACTATTGTGAATACACAATATACTATTGTGTTATATAAGGGTGAGATTTTTGTCATGTGAATTATGTACTAATTTAAAAAAACTTTAATTAAAAAAAAATTTTTTTTTTAATTTTTTAAGTAATCTCTACACCCAACATGGGGCTCAAACTCACAACCTCAAGATCAAGAGTCACATGTTCTTCCAACTGAGCCAGCCATGCTCCCCACTAAAAAACCTTAAAAAAAAAAAATTTTATTCATTTATTTGAGAGAGCGAGCAAGAGAGAGAGAGAACATGAGCAGGGGTGGGGGGGGCAGTGCAGAGAGAGAGGGAGAAGCAGACTCCCCACGCAAGTGTGGAGCTCGATACTAGGACCATAACCTGAGCCGAAGGCACTTAACTGACTGTACCAACCAGGCGCCCTCCAAAAACCTTTTTTTTTTTTAGATTTTTTTTTTTTTTTTTTTTTTTTTATTTATTTATTTGAGAGAGAGAGAATGAGAGACAGAGAGCATGAGAGGGAGGAGGGTCAGAGGGAGAAGCAGACTCCCTGCTGAGCAGGGAGCCCGATGCGGGACTCGATCCCGGGACTCCAGGATCATGACCTGAGCCGAAGGCAGTCGCTTAACCAACTGAGCCACCCAGGCGCCCCAAAAACCTTTTTTTAAAGAAAGCATAATCCAAGGTGCCTGGCTGGCTCAATCAGAAGAGCACGCGACTCTTGATCTTGCTTGGGATTGTGAGTTCGAGCCCCACGTTGGATGTAGAGATTACTTAAAAATAAAAATCTTAAAAAAAAAAGCATAATCTAATGACAGTTGCAAATAGCAAGACTGTTTTATAGAAAAGGAATAGGTTTAGAGCAGTGGTTTTTTAAAACCAAGGATGGGTGTCAAACACAATTACCTTAGAGAAGAGGGCAATTCACCGTCACTCACACCACTTTCATCCATCCTCAGTTATGATGGATATGTACATATGCATCTGGTACATCTCCCCATACAAGCACCACTGATACAGGTATTCTTTACTTTCTCATTTGTCAAATCATCCAATTTTAATTTTCGTCACTATAAACTAAAATGAACCTTATGGTCAAACTTTTGTGACTTTGGCTAGTAAGAGTGACCTCCTAAAATATAATCAACTCTTCAAAAAATGAGGCCATGGATATATAGACAATCATGGTAAATGCAACAGCGTAATAGCCCTTTGTTGCCTCTTGGTAGAAAACAACCCAGCTCTCTCCTGGCCATGCTCCAAATTCATAGTGATTACTAAAGTACAAACAGGAAACAGAAAGCTAATACTAATTTCCACTAAAATTTGAATTAAAAAAAAATGGTTTTGCTCACTGCGAAATCCAAGCCAATTGTTTCATACTGCCGATGAATCTTTTCTGCAAGATCATCAAACAGTCTCACTATTGATGGCTTTTCCAGGGACATCGCTTTGCTAAGTCCGGAAGAAACAATTGCTGGCCAAGTCTGTACAATACAGTCCCAATCATGAAGGTTTGCCAAACATACACCACTGTGATTTCCAAGGAGACAATACAAGGCACCCTGCAGGAAAAAATAATATAGGGAATAAGAGGCACTGTTTAGCTATAGCCAATTCACTTACATCTTTTTAAATGTACTAAACACTGATTCTTTAAGTGCTTGATACTGGTTAGTAAAATAGGTTCACACATTTAACATGTTACTTTCAGAAACTTGAACTCGACATTTAACTGTCATCCAGTAATATTTTCCCTAAGTCATCTAATAAAGGGTTAGCTCAAAGAACACCTATGAATAAGATAATACAGAAATTTAAGGCTGTTGTTTTTAAGGATATAGCTTCCATTATAATTCTCTTCTACTACAATTATATCACAAAGGCCACAAACATTTGCCACTCTTTGCATTTTAGGGGCATGTTTGGGATAATTTCTAAAATCTGATTGTTTTCTTAAGTATATTAAAACTAGGTTACTTAACTATACTGTACACTTTTTACTCATAAAGGCTCTATTAATCAGAATGATACCCCATTTTAATGAAAAGAGCTATTATGTTATTTTCTAAATATTCACCCTAACTCAATTCTGATCTGGCTTATTACCCACTGTGTGCTCTACTCCTCTTCACAGGTTCTCATAAGGTCACTGGTAACTTTGATTTTACTGACCTAATAGACGTTTTTCAATTTTGATCTTACTTGACCAGTTTGATTGTGTCCATTTAAACCGCTCCCAACTTGTTCAACAATATACAACCCTAAGAGTCAGACATTCCATAACGCTCTTGAATTATGCATCTACATTGGAGGTCAGAAAATTTTTTCTATAAAGGTCAAATAGCAAATAGTTGGCCATATGGTCTCTGTTGCAACTACTTATCAATGCTCTTGTGGCATGAAAGCGGCCAGACAAAATACATAAAGTCATGGACGTGGCTGTGTTCCAACACAACTTTACTTACTAAAGCAAGTAACTGAGCCCAAGCTATAGTTTGTTGACCTGTCTTACAAGCCAACTTCAAGAACATGTTGTCATCTTAACTATCTCCAGAAAGCAAATGAAAGCAAATGATACTGCTAAGTTTCCCTTCTCTCAGGGAAAGATCGCTCATTGGCTTCTGTAACGTCTCGTATCTTGGTTATCTTTCTGATCTTTCCCTTCTTGGTTACTTCTTCTTCATGGGGTCCTAATGGAGCTTTCTCAACTCTTGCCCCCCTGGTCCTCTTTCTCTTCTCACTCTCCTCCTATGCTCTCTTACCTGTGCCCAAAGCTTTCAGTTCTCATCAACACATACTGAAATGGTGTGTTGTGGTGAAATGATGTTGAACTACCTACTTGACACCCCCTTTTCGTTTATAGGAAATACTTCATATATAACTTGTCCAAACTAATTCATCATCTATTCTTCCTTTTCTCTCCCTCTCTGATGTACCCAATAACCAGTTGTACAACCCAGAACCTTAATAATTTTGATACCTTTTTTCAGTCCCTTCATATTCAACCACCAAATCTTATCAATTCTCCCTCTTAAATCACTTGCAATCAACCCACTTCTATCTGATAGCATAAGCATTATGTTTCACCTATACTCTCCTGCACCCCTGTGAGATACACTATTTTCCTTATCTTGTGTCATTTCCTTCCTTCTCTGATCTACTCATACAAACTCTCACTCAGTTGCTCAAACTTACCATATTTCTTCATGTCTCAGGCCTTCCAACATGCTGTTTACATTACTCTAAACCTTTTGGTCTTTCACCCCCCTCTCCTATAGGCCAGCTAGGCTCTTTATCCACTGCTGCTCAACTCAAACTGCAGCCTACATTTTCTCCCCATAACACCAATCATAAACACAGGTAAGAGTAAATAATTAGGGAGAAAAAAAGACTATGTTTAAAGGTGTAGGGTACTGATGTCTTCAATTTATTGTGAAATACATAAAAAATAAGATGGACATAGATAAATATATGCAAATGTATTTATCTATTTGTCCAAATATAGCAAAATATTAAATACAGAATCTGAATGGTGGACATATGGATGTTTATTGTAAAATTCTTTCAACTTTCTGTATATCTGAAAATTTTCATAATAAAAAAAACACAAAGAACCCTATACCTTGAACTGCTGTTGTGTGACATCTTGTCTATCAGGCCGTAAGAACTCCAAAACCAGGGGAATGATATCTCTGCAACAGAAGTTATATGCGCCCAAGGCAGCAAAAAATGTTTGCTGAGCCTTATTTCTGACCTGAAGAAAGTATTATTAACAAAAGACTTTATTATATAGTAGGCAAACAACAAAAAGTTTCTAAATAAATTACCAAAAACAAAATAATTTAAATAGTGTTGTAACAGAAAAACATATCAAAGCACATACCTTAACAAAAACAAGTAAATTATTATCTTTTTACCAAAAGGAAAGCACATTACCACCAACCACATCCATGGTTTAGGTTATACAGGTTCAAATATTTTTGATAAAGGAGAGACTGAATAGAACTGATATGCATTTGTCCTATAACATAATCAGCATCTATTCTAAGTTACTTTTGATGAGAAGAGTTAGATTTTCTCTTGTATTTATGCAAAGAAAATCAAAGACTTTCTAAAATCCCAGAACAACTTTACCTTTTCAATGCAAACCATAAGTTAAGAGCCCGTATATTTTAAACCCAAACAAAAGATTCAGTATAAGATTATAATCCATGAACTAAATCATAATGAGTAATAACCAATTATAGTAAAAGTGACACACTGTACATATTTCAAACTCTTTAGGTGAAATCTTTGAGTTAGAGACTAGTGTCCTAACTTACATTATTTATTAAGGATAGAATAATTAGCTATTCATGAATTTTGCTTTTCCAGTTCTCTGTGCTTGGAGATCATCTCTTGGTCCTTTGCTACCTTCAAGGATGGACCCCATAATTCATATGGTAGCAGGTTGCTGAAACCCAAGCATAACATCTAGGAGGAATTATATAGCCTTTAGAGACTGGCGTTCACAATGTGATTTGATTAAGTGGCAGCAACATTGCACTAGCACTATCTATCAACTTTACATTTAAAAAAAATTTGAGGGATGCCTGGGTGGCTCAGTCGGCTGACCGTCTGCCTCAGCTCAGGTCGTGATCCCAGGGTCCTGGGATCGGGTCCCACATCGGGCTCACGGCTCAGCGGGGAGTCTGCTTCTCCCTCTACCTGCCGCTCTCCCTGCTGGTGCTCTCTCTCTCTGACAAATAAAATCTTTAAAAAAAATTTTTTTTGAGAAGCAATACAAACAGTAAAGTAAACATTATTTTTAAAAGACTACTAAAATTAGCTTGAAAATATTTGTAATTTGGAAGGTGCATTCTATGCCAATAAATAGTAATAATAATAATAATAATTTTAAGTAGGCTCCATCCAGGGCTTGAACTCACGACCCTGAGATCAAGACCTGACGTGAAATCAAGAGTTGGATGCTCAACTGAATGAGCCACCCAGGCACCCCACCAATAAATTATTTAAACTTCCTTGTATTTGAAATGGGGCTATTTAGATTGCATTGTAATAAAACAGGAACGTGGGGCAAAGGAGGGGGGCAGAGGGGACGAGCCTTACCTGACTGTATGAACTTGTAGATAAACGAAGAAGATCTCGGATCATATCTTGATGTATCCTTTTGTATTCACAACCCTCAACAGTCAGTGTTCGTAGCTACGAAAAGAAAACAATGTAAAATCAAATCTCCAAGTTTTTACTAAAAAGTTCATTTAATTATGAAGTAACACAAATAATTACATATTCATCTGGAAAACTGTCATTTAAAAAAGTCATCATGATTTTAAAGAGATTTACCTCATGCTGCAACATAACTCTGTCAATCAACAGTGCTCTGATATGTTGTTTTTTCCCATGGAGCTAAAAAACAAAGTAGAAGACACTTCAACATTGTCCCTAATTGACTGCATCCATGGATTCCCCTGAATCCCCTACTGAAAAATTTTTACTGAACTGTAAAGGTTCACACTGGGCTGGTGGAGGTATTTCATTTATTCTGAAGTGATCAGGCTTACATTAAAAGATACTATTTCAATTAATTTTATGGCTAATAGAAATATCTCCTTTAAATAGCTCATCCAACAGCCTGTTTTTCTCTGGTAGTTTATTAATGGATCTATGCATGGGAGAGGAACTGAGCTGGTCCTTATTCAGTCAAATACTGAAAGTACAAAAAGAGACTACTAAGAAAATTGCTTGACTCTGTTGTATTTACAAATAGCCTTTCCAGGTAACTGTGTATGTTTACTACAGAATATAGTACCTTTTACTTTTCTAAAAATTATCTTTTATGGTCTCCTCTACCACCCCATCTTCTACCTGGTCACTAAAGGCAGATATCTGGAACTCAGAGACTGCTTCTCTTTCACACCTTTATCTCACTAGTCATCAAGTCTCTACAAATTCTTCTTTTTCAAAACACCTTATTCCATCCCAATGCCAGTGATTTGATTCAGGTTGTGTTTTTCTATCTGGACTACTGTGATAGTTGCTTCCAGTCGCATCTCTTACTGCTGTTTTTTTCCTCATCGGTGATTAAAGATTGATCTTTCCAATATTCAGATCAGATCTACTTCAGACCCTTTAATGACTCTTTCCATGCTGAATATAAAACTGAAGCACTTTCTGGGGATAAAACTATAAACACCCTGGGGGTACCTGGCTGGATCAGTTGGAAGGGCATGTGACTCTTGATCTCGGGGTCACTGAGTTCCAGCCCCACACTGGGGGGTAGAGATTACTTAAATAAATAAATAAACTTAAAAAAACAAAAACAAAACTCAAACTAAAAATGACCTAGTTGCCTCCTGCCTTTTCTGCCCTATAGCCACTGTTCCCTAACACATGCCATGTTTGTATGTCTCCCTGCCCTTTTACACGCCATTCCCTCTAAAATACGTAGTGACCCTTGCCTAAACAATAAACTCCTACAACCTTTTTTAGACTCAGCTTCCATAAAAGTCTCCTACAGAACACTGCTATCAACATCAAATGGCTGGCTTGAATATTCTTTCTTCCATGCTCCTGAGAAGCTTGTACTGACTTCTGGACACAAAGATAACATAAGAGCTATTTTTCTAAAATCTCCATAAAGTGAGATGCTTTAAATCCATGCCTGTGGACAATTCCTCCTATCTTTTATTCCCTCAAGTTCTTACAAGGCAGCCTGCCACATTATCACACTCCAAATTCCCAATGAGAGTTCACTCTCCTGGAAACTCACAGAAGAGTTTGTAAGAGGAAAACATTTCCCCAGGATTCTTTTGATTATACCGTGATATAATATTTGAAAATCTATTTTTACTTACAGGGAAACTTCCTCTGTATGCTGAACAATCCCTAAATCAAGTGACTGTCAATATTATACACATTTAAAAAAATTAATTTAGAGTGTTTAGGTGAAAATACCGACCCGGTTTTCCATTGATTTCTTTACTAGGTTAAAGCTTTTCCAACGGGAGTCGAATTCATGCTTGTGAGATCCTTGGAACTGCAAGAGGTCTCCAATAATCTGTGCCAAAGAATTTCAAGTTTTGTATTTATTTATAAGCCATCATGTCAAAACTAGTCACATTAATAATCATGCAACTATTAAAGGATAACTGTACCTTTATGATAAGAAACAAAGACTTGGTATCATCTTCTGAATTGTTAAGTATGTGGTCTATAATAGAAGAAAATGGATTTTGGTTAAAATATTTTGAATTACTACAGGACTCCTGATATATCAGTTAAGAATCTATTAGTTAAGGAAACAAACATTGCCTGATATTCTCACTATTTAGAATTTAAATAAAGTTAAGTAAAAGCACATATGCTATAAAATTCCTAAATATTTATTAGTAAAAATAAGTTAAATACATATATGTACTTACTAAGAAGTTTCCTTATGACCCTAGCAATTGCTTCTCGGTGGTTCTCTCTGGATAGATCTATTTTTTAAAAAATGAGACAAGGCATTTTAAACACACTGAATCCTCCCCAGCTGTTGAAGCTTACTTATATAAACAGTTTATGTCAAGAATAAATCATGTAATCCAGGAAAAAAACCAAGTGGGTCTGCCTTTTTCATAGCTGGATTAGTGTCTAGGCATGATACAGAGTAATTTTTAAAACCTTCACATTTACAAAGACCTGCTTATAAAACTTTCTTGGGTAGGCAAGGAGGAAGGAGAAAAAAAATCTTTGCTAATATTTCAAAGTCCTATTCACTACTTAGAGATCATAAATGCATAAGATTCTTTAATTGGTTATGGGTGACCCAAATCAAGCAAACAAAAATTACACCTTAAAGCAATTAATCTATGCAATTAATTCCACTGTTAATCCAACGATAAGGAAATGTACTAAATTTCTATTAATGTTAGATTCAGAATATTAAATTAACACAATGTTTTACATATTTATATGAAATTTAATTCACTATGACAGAAGGACACAAAGCTAGAATAAAGGTTATAATATTCCCATATTCACATCAAGTATAAGGTATCATTTCTAAAATAATTCTAAACATAAATGAACATGATGATATATGAAAATCTGCCTCTGCACACAGAAAGCAACCAAATATTTATTTACCTAGTCCAATTTCTACCGTTTCTTGGCTATTCTTTATATAAATAATTTTCCAGTTTCTCCAGGGAAAGCAAAGACAGCTATTGTATAATTAACTAATACTCATTTTATATATGAAAAAGAGACTAGGAAAATTCTAACTACATATTATTCCATTTAAATTCAATTAATTAACATATTTATTAGTTTCAGAGGTAGAGTTCAGTGATTCATCAGGTGCATATAACACCCAGTGCTCATTACATCATGTGCCCTCCTTAATGCTCATCATCTAGTTACTCCATCCCCCCACCCCCCACCTCCCACCAGCAGCCCTGTTTGTTTCCTATAGTTAAGAGTCTCTTATGGTTTGTCTCTCTTTCTGATGTCGTTTTATTTTATTTTTCCCTCCCTTCCCCATGATCCTCTGCTTTGTTTCTTAAATTCCACATATGAGTGAAATCATGGAATTCCTCTCTCGAGTCATTTCGCTTAGCATAATACCTTCTAGTTCCATCCACGTTGTTGCAAATACAAGATTTCATTTTTTTTGTGGTTAATACACACACACACACACACACACCACACATATTCCTTATCCATTCATCTGTCGACAGACATCTGCGCTCTTTCCACACTTTGGCTATTGTGGACACTGCTGCTATAAACATTGGGGTGCTGGTGCCCCTTCGGATCCCTACATTTGTATCTTTGGAGTAAATACCTAGTAGTACAATTGCTGGGCTGTAGGATAGCTCTTTTTTTAACTTTCTGAGGAACCTCCATACTGTTTTCCAGAGTGGCTGTATTATTAACTCTTTTTTTAATTCCTTATTTTAAGTTCAATTTAGTTAATGTATACTATATTATTAGTTACCAGGGTAGAATTTAGTGATTCATCAGTTGCATATAACATTCAGTGCTCATTATATCAAATGCCATCCTTAATGCCCATCACCCAATTACCCCTTCCCCCCACCCCCCACCCCTCCAACAACCCTCAGTTTGTTTCCTGGAGTTCTCTATCTCTCATGATTTGCCTCCCTCTCTATTTTCATCTTATTTTATTTTTCCTTCCCTTCCCCTATGTTCATGTTTTGTTCCTTAAATTCCACATATGAGTGAAATCATATGGTATCTGTCTTTCTCTGACCATTTTAACTCTTGTAGAGTAACTGACAAAAACTGTCCACACAAGATTTACTCAGATTAGTATTTACATACCATATTCAAGTCCAGTATACAATTTTGTCTCTTCCAAGGACACCATACTTGGTACCCTGTATAAAAACAAGAGTGCTTGCATTTATTAATAATACCAATAAGAAGGATTAAAGGGAAAAGTGTCATTGCTAGAATGTTTAAATCAAAACAAAGATGATGCTCTTTTAATAAACAGATTTCTCATCTTCAATATGTCAACTCTCTACTCTGTCCTCCTGAAGATTAATGCTATCTGTTTCAGTAAGGACAATTTTATTCATCTTAAAGAAAATGTTAATTCAATTTAATGACTTTATGGGGGAGAATTCACCACCCAAATAAACGTAATAATGATATTCAATATTCAAGTGTAAAAGTTTAAGTCTGATGATAAACTTTTATATATAATTATACAAAGAAAAGTCAGCTTTATAATGGTATAATAAAGGTTAAAACTGGACACCAAAAATTCAAGTAAAATTTTATTATAGAATATATAGCAGACAAACTTCTTTAAATAATCATTACCCCTCCTCTGAAAAACCACCCAAACTGCTCTCTCCTATCACCTGCAGTTAAAATGCCATTACTTTCTTTTGAAGATGATCAGATATAAAAACACTGCATTTCCTAATTAAAGATCTGCCACAAAGAATTATGTTAACAGAACAAGACCCAGCTAAACTCATTAAACAATTAAAAGTCACTTTTAAGGTATGTAAGAACAGATTTTAGTAGGGAATACGAACCTTTATATCTGAAATCTAAATTTTTTCAATGAAAAATATAGTTTTCAACATTTCAAAATACAGTATCAATTCAACAACTTTTTATAAACAAAAAGATAAGACTTTCTAAGAGGAAGAACACAGGCACAAATGCCAAGGAAACATGGGGTAAGCTTATCCAATACAAAGCTAATTAGTTATAAAAAGAAATTTTATAGTGATTGATTATTCATCACTCATGAACTACACAGCACTTGTTATGAAGAAAAAACTACTTTTAAATCAATATGCCCCCATCTATATTGTATTTTTTTAAGTTGAATTAAGCAAGTTATCTCTATCTTAATACTTGGTAGTTATGAATTCTTGGATTTATCTAAATGGGTAATAATATTAAGATTACTAAACTGCCAATTATTTAACTATGTTCCTCACCATAATCTAGGACCTAGGATGGCAACGATACTGTCTCGTGTTTCAAACCAAGCCTACAGAGTATAAACAAAGAATGGTTATATTTTATAATATAAAATACTAATTTGCTTTTCAGAGACTTTGAAGTTCAAATTCAAATTCATAAAATTTGGTTTTCATTCTATAAAGCTTCAGCCTTTGGCAACATCTTGCAAACTTACGCATTCTGTAAAATTGTGTATGATTAAATAATATATATGTATCCAGAATCTAGTCAGTTAAAAATAAAATCACATTCCTTTACAATGAACTTCAAGGAGTCCAACATCTCTACTGAAATTAGATTTCACCATCAAAGAGAAAAAGACTGTGCTCAAACAGTAACAAGCATAAAGGCGTAAGACCTTTAACCCCACCCACTCATCCTTCCTTCCCTATTACAGCACAGGAAAAGGCTTGCCATGAGCTATCACATGAGAGTTGATGTCTCCTCGCTGCTGCTGTAAACATCAGTAGTTGTGTAAAGTTAAGAATCCTACTGTACCTTACCCAGTCTGTACTTAGTACCAAATAATATTGAACCAAGCATGCATTTTAATTAGCATAAAATTGTTCTTACAAACATAAAAAAGCAACCACTATAGTGAGCTATTTTGAATTTTTACTGTGTGTGTGTGTATACACACATAAAACCCTAACTATCCAACAAAAAAAACTATCCAGTTGGGAATTTGAAAAGTTTTGCTTGTATGCCTTTCTGACTCTAGTAATACCAGTATTATTAACTCTGTAATCACATTTAAAAGCAAGTCTCATCTAAGAGCCTTGATGCTTATTTTTAAAATTCATGGCTCTCTGAAGTGCTTCCCTACCAGAAAATCTGAAGATTATTGCTGATTTACAAGTGTTTTAACGTATCTCAACCTATATGGGATTTTGAAGTATTAAAAAGTACATTTAAATAAACCCAGCTTAGGCTTTCCTTTTGAAACGTGAATTAAAACACATCTTTCATATCTCAAGTGTACAAAGGCATCTGGTTAGACATATAGTTCAGCTTTATTTGTTCTTATCCATCACAAAGTCCTTTTATGTTTATTTATCTAAGACTCAGTTTTAATAGATCCCTTCTTCTCTAACAAATTAATTAAACTCTGATTGGACTGACAGGTTTTACACTAAATGTTTCTCAGCAAGTGTAAATACATATTTATACTAAGTATTTCCTCTGGGCTTTAGAAGAATACTTTTCTAAAAGAAATCTCTATCCATTATCCAAGTAAGATTTAGGACTGTATCTTTTTGTGGCCGCACTAAGTATACGTGTGCTGCCCTATACCTTGATACTTAGAGACTGCTCTTGTCACTTTTAGTTATGTACAGAATCTTAACTGAACATATTTAAAGTGCCATCAACACTTACAGATGTGAGTTCTGATTTAAAGCTATAGTAGTAATATACAGAATTTAGATCAAATACCATCACTGCCCCACTACAAGTGAAATTCATTTTTCTCATTCACTGGTCCATTTTATAAACAGTAATAATTTGACCTCAGGAACTAAATAAAATTTTGACAATTCCTACACGACATATTTTAAATAATACCATTTATACAATAATAAAGTTAAATCAGCTTCAAAGCACTAGACAGCACCAGGGCACCTAATTTATAACAAAATGTGTTCAATATTTGTGCCACCAAAAAAAAAAAAAAAAAAAGACCTAGAAGTGTGACAGCTATGTTATTTGTACCACTAGATGGCAATCTTCTCCAGATTTGATTAGAGCAGAACTATGAAAATAATCACTGGTGGGAGAGAAAGGATGGTGAAAAAGGAAGAAATGACTAGTAACATAAAAACAAAATATACAATGCAAATCCAATATGCAAACGAAGGCTAGGTGAACTATCATGAAACAAGTGCAAACAATACTTCTTGTCTACAGCTGGAAGAACGGCCTACTCCCCCCCCCCCCCACCCCAAGAAAGCAAACATAAAAGGTGTAAAACCAAGCCACTAACACTAACAGATTTTGTTTTCCAATCAAGGTTACAAGTGTTTCACAAGAAACAATTGGCCTATTTCTATGTTCTGTTATCCAATTCAATCCTAGGCATCAATAATAGCTATAAACGCAAATGAAAAGCTGGCTCTTACTCTACCATGTGAACAAAAGGTTGCTAGGTTTAAAATTAACTCTGAGCATAAGAACTATTTCCATGTCTGACACACAAGCTTTTTAAAAATCAATGAAAACAGTCAGAAGGTGAAATAAGGAGAAAACAGGGTTACTCACCGTGGAGTAGTAACTGTTTCCTTTTCTGTGTGCAGCTCCCCCAGCAGAGCTGGGTAGTTTCCTGGAGGTGCCAAGAGAGGTTAGCTAGCCCTGCCCCTCATCGCAGAACAACACATCCTTTCACATATTAATGAAATGGTCTCAACTCTTAGACCTTAACTATGAAGTTTTCTTTGCCTGAGAAGTTAGTATAAGCTGAGATCCTAAGAATGATTTAACTAAGAATGGCTTAACAGATCTATCAGAGGAAAGGGGCACAAAAGTAAAGAAGAAATATCGGAGATGAAAAATGGTGACTCCTCTACCTTGAGTAACCCTGTTTTTATAGATGTTAGTTTTTTGCATCCTGTGACAGCTGGTTAGACCTAAAAGATTATAAAGAGTGGACTGCAAAAGTAGAAATTAATGACGATTTCAGGATTAAAGGCAAGTGTCCAAAATTCCTGTATGACCCTGCAAAGACATGATCCAACTTCCACATCTATAAAGGTAGAACTAGGAGTATAAACTATACCACACATATTTCTATTAAATCATTAACTAAAGGTTCCAACAGCAAAATAGAGAGGTTCCATTTTAAGATTAATTCAGCAACCTTGGTATCTGACAAAACTGCCAAAAATTCAAACTGTACTAAAGAAATTTACACTTAATTACCCTCAAGGGACCCTATTTTACCCATCCTCTAAAACAGTAAAATTTATAATATATACAACAAGATATTTAGTAATCCTACATTGCCAAAGGCCAAAAAAAGTACAATGAAGATACCATGAGGTACATCATTTACCTTCTACTTAGGACAATCAACTCACCTAAGTTTTTATATTTTGTCAGTCTCTAACACAAAGCACAGAAAATTGGTTTGCACATTTAGTAGCCATTTACCTGAACAATGGGAATCTAAGACTATGCCATATATTCTATTAGGAACTAAATTAGATTTTCTTACAGGAAAACTCAGAACTGAACCAAGTTTCCAGTTTCTCATTATTGCAATTTCCCAGAGGACAAATACTACTAATACATGTGCAAGGCAAACTTAAGACTGAAAGATTTGACCAAAAAAATTAAGCAGCTAGAATGTTTTTACCTAATTGAGATTTATATATAAGAAAAATATAAGACTAATTTTAAAGAAAACTGAGTTGCTATGTGCTTCCAAAAACTGGTCTGGTATTTCAGAAAATACGTAATGTCCCACAATACCACAGCCAAATTGTTTGTTATTAACAAGAGTGACTTCCTCAGGCACCTTAGGCATTACACTAACTAATGAACTTGTCACAATTATATGTTTCCTTTTCTCCCCCACCCGATATATTTTACTCTATTTCTCTATTAAGACAAGCTGCTAATAATCTCCAAGAATTATGCTACAGATATTCTTTCTTCACACTAGGATGTATGACTTATTATAGAACAATGGCACCAAAATTGAAATTATTTGATTAGTTTTTTCTTTTGATTTATTTAAGTAATCTCTATACCCATGTGGGGCTCGAACTCAAGACCCCGAGGATCAAGAGTTGCACACTCCTCTGACTAAGCCAGCCAGGCACCCGATTAGCTTTTTCAAATCAATTTACATTTAGAAATTTTAACATTATAGACCTATATTAGAATAAGCATTTCTGAGATTTAAAAAGCTAACTTTATTTTATGATACTTTACTGAGAACTAATTTGCTATCTGCAAAAAAAAGTTGAGATGTTATATAAAGAAAATGTAAAAATAAGTTAAGATTTCAGATGAAGGAGCTATCAGTAAGAAATTGGTTTTAAAGGAAAGGATTCTGTTACAAATTATTTAAAAGTCCAGGAAAGACTTTATAAACCCCCTCTTTGGCGATTCAAAGGCAAAAGGGTGCTCATTAATCTTTGATTCTACTTTGTATAATCATTATCCCTGCTAACTATAGAAAAACAGTCCTAAAAATGTGTATGGTTCAATGATTAAAACAACTGAAGTTTTCATTCTGTATTGTATTTATTATGTATTACTAAATACGCCAGAAAACATTTCATATTTCTACTTTTAAGTTATTAAAATATATGAACATTATATATTTATAGTAAATGCAATTTTGTATTACTTCATTATGTCTTATTATATTAAATTTTCACTCCGAAAGTGAAAATTCTGAAACACAAAACTTTTCAGTCTAAATTACCTTTCCTTCTCAACTTTTCTGGGAAAAACCTATGAAGGATACTCTCAGGATCAATTTTAAGGCTTATAATGTCCATGGCATTCATAAAATGTTTATAACATGGTATTCTTTTCCTTACTGAAAATGCATTTCATTATTTACAAACCTAACTGGTTTTATCATAACCAAATATAAGGAACTTTTTTCTTGATGTGCTTTTATTTCAAAGTGATAAAGACCTTGCTTCAACTCACTAGTGTAGTGCACATGGCATAAATATGCTCATACTGATATGAACCGCAACAGAAACCTCTCAGCCTCCTGAGTGGACCCTTCAGCGGTGCATCCTAAGGATCACTCAAAACTAAAAATCTTCTCATCATATATACAGAAGATACATGCTTTGGCTCTTATTGGATTAAATTACCATATTTCTCAATGTCAACATGTTCAAGCAGAATTAAATTTATTGATGTAATAAATCTGTTATGTACAAAATAGGTTTTCAGCATGCCATAAGAGTTCAATTCTTACTATATTATACACTGTTAAGATCATGAGGAAAATCAAAACCATTTCTTTAAGTCTCTCATTTTTAAATAATGTTTAAAATCAATCTCTCTTAACAAAGATGACTTTTGGTAAAATTGTCCCTAAATCAAACTATAATACTGGTGAAAACCAAAAGTACTTTCAAAGAACTCAGCAAATTCCTAGACAAACTTAAAACAGATTTCCTTACCTGAGATGAACCTACTTCTCCCTCTCAAATCTAACAAGCAATCTAAAGTTCAATGCCTTACAGTTTTTAAAGTGAACTAAGTGGGAATCATTAGAAAGCATGACTCCAAACAATGATTATACAAAATATGGGGAAAGATAAGCAAGCCACATTTTAAAATCACTCCTTGAAGTTTTTAAGATTTTTCTTGCAAATCAACAAATAATTCTTTGTGTTTTTTGAGGGGGCAGGGGTTACTTACTCATTTTTATGTGATTTTCATGAACTTGCTCAGCAATGAGATGTTGATGTTGAGAGAAAATGATCTAAGGCAGTATACTGAAACTAGGCCTGAAACTAGCAGCTCACTACTAAATAACTGAGCTCACGTTACATATTGCTGATTTCATTTAAGTTCAATTTTTTTCAACTTAACAATGGACTAAATCAAGGCATTCATTCAAAATTGTAATAGTCTGAAAAGCACTTAAATTCATAAAAGCAACTTAGTACAATTTAAAAGCTCAAAATAAGTTATACTTAACAAATTTTAATATTAAAAATACGCAGATTTTTCCTATAAAATCCCTAATGAACACTGATTGCAGACAAAAAGAGTATTTATCTTAACTCAGAAACTAAAGGATGAACTTAGTATTGATATTTATAAACTGATTAACATTCAGAATTATCCTATCCTGGTACCATATGAAAATCTGATTAAAGCCTTAAAGTTTAGAGACCTAAATTCTGCCTCAGGTATTTTTGGCCTAATAATGACAAAAGGTTAAAGTGATACAGAAACAACACCAATAATAAAACCAGTGACTCATTATGTGACTAAGACTTAAAATATATGCCAAATGGCAAAACAGCAAAATATGTAAAGTAGTTATTTTTACTTACAAGTTAGTAACCGGCTCTCCTTTCAATGGAGGTAGGAGGTTTCCTGAGCCAATTAAACAATTGTGCACTATAGTCAGACTCTGTAGAACATCATCTCTGGAAAAGATAAAAGGTATTTTCATATTTTAGAAGACTCTAAATCCCTGTTAACAAAAGGCCTTGGAGAGTCTAGGATGAAGTACAAGAACCTTAAGTGGGGATATACAAAATTAAGGCCAAGAAACGGCAAATGTCTTCAGTTTACCCACTTAATAATACAAGGTAATAAACAGGTATTTATACTGGTAATACAGTACAGACCTACTTATGATTAAACAGGCTCTAAATAATCAGAAATAACAGCAACTGATTGCTCTTTGTGAATCAATTCTGAATGTAATCACCTATGTACCCAAAGATTGCTACCACTGATAAAAAGGGAAAACAGTATTCCAGAAGTTCCTCCAGCATACTCCATCTTTTAAAACTGGACTAGCCAAACACTTACTCCAAAAAGCAGTTCAGACATCATCAGTCGTACTTCTTTCCTCCTCCAAACCATTCCTACTGAATTTGCTTATTAAAATTTCCTGGTATTTCACACATACTAATTTTTTACTATTATTTTAGGAACTTCCAAAGATTCAAACTGTAGAAGTCTAATGATCTTATTAAATAACTATTTTTTGCTAAAGCCTCTTGGGAAAGAAAAAAAAAACAACTCAGAAATATTTCACTAAGTAACATTAACATCAATAATATGAATTACAAAAATAAATTAAAAACCCCCCAAAATCTAACCTGAATCTAGAAAAACAGGCATTTCCATACACTTCCCAAAAGATGCACAAGTGAAACTGCTAAGCAAAAGTCACAAAAAGCAAACTAGAAAAAAAATGAGTTTTTCTATTTAAAAGGTTTAAGTATTATGACAAAATTTGTTATACACTATATTAAATGGTTTTTTAATTATATGTATGGCAGATATAAACACACACTGAAAATGAATACATCAGATATGCCACAGAGAAAGGGAAAGACACAAAAAGATTTTTCTCAATCTGCAACCACACAACACTAAGTGTTTATGAAAGAAAACGAACCTAGACATTTCAAGTTCTCCATCACCACAGTGCTGAAGTTTGATGAGCTCAGGCTGAAGAAAAGAGTCCAACAGATAGAAGGCAAAAGCCACTTCTTCTGAAGAAGGAACATGCCACTGGATGCCCAGGTTCCACAAGTCCCCTGGCTTACCCCAGTCCTAGAAAAGAATAACATTTGTTCAGCAAGCTGAGAAATTGGAAAAAAAAAGAAAAAAGATGTACATGTAGCTTAAAAGGTCTTCCAGGAAGGGGCGCCTGGGTGGCTCAGGGGGTTGTGCTCTCAGGGTTGTGAGATCCAGTCCCATATCCAGCTCACGTTGGGCATAGAGCCAGCTTAAGATTCTCTCTCTGCCCCTCTCCACCCTTTCTCCCTTTCTCTCTAAAAAACAGGCATAAAAACTCATTACCCCTTCATTCTCACTCCAGAAAAAGGTCTCCCTGAAGAGCCACTTAAATATGAGTTTACTGTAAGAGTAACAATAAGCTTATAAAGCTACTGAGTTCTCCAATAAAATCATATGGAATATACAAGCTACATATAGCATACCAACCCCTTCATAGTCAAACAGAAAAGAAAAAAACTAGGCTGTTCTGCGCTATGTTACACTTCCCAAATTTAAAACATTCCAATAATTTTAATAATCTACTTTAAAAATAAAGAAATGACACCTTCATACACAACACACACACAAAAAAACCCCACTCTGGATCCTTAGAAAAATAACCCAATATGTACTTGAATTCTTAATTACTGAAAATGCTTGCCTTGATAGGAAAGTATTCGGAAGGAGGCTTGTCAAAGCCACCCGGCACACTGCAGTACTCTGTCGGGTAGATAAGTGTAGTAGAACGGAGGAGGTGATGCAAAAGGTTACAAGACAGAGTGTAACCCTGCTTACAGGTTAGATGGAGGGTTCTTTGGAGAATCTTTACTAGCTGCTCCCTATAAAAAAGCAACTTCTTCCCATCCACTCGAGTAATCTAAAAGAGGAAAAAAACAGTTGAGGATATTTTGGTGATAAGATTAAGAATCAATAATTACTGCAACGAACAATGTTTAGCTACTAAAGTAGCCTAAAATAATAACAGTGTTTCTTAAAATGACTTTAATTCATTTTAGAATTGTCATTTTAAGTATATTCTTACAATTCTTTCTTAAGATCAAAACAAATTCTCTGAATTCAAGCCCTTATATGCCACAGTACCATCCTTTTCAAAGAATCTATCTCCTCAAAGAGACAAAACTTAATTGGAGCTCTCTGTTTGTTGGTGAACCAACCCATAAAGGAAAATGTTTAACTGACAGCCAAATTTATGGAGAGAGAGAGAGAAAATGGAGAGAAAAAAAAAAAGGAATTGCCAAATCTGATAAAATTTTCAATTAATGAGTTACTAGTATCAGAATTAATCAGTAAAAATTACAGCGCTGCACATGAAGCCATCAACAATTATCATACTCCCTTGATAACAAGAAAATGCCATTATCTGACTTTCTGTAGCTATATGAAGAAAATCTAAAACTAAGGACTTTTCAGTATCAGGGAGCCTGGTTGGCTCAGTCAGTAGAGCATGCGACTCTCAATTCTGGGGTCATGAGTTCAAGTCCCACATTGGGTGTAGAGATCACTTAAATAAATAAATAAATCTTTGGGGTGCCTGGGTGGCTCAGTTGGTTAAACATCCAAACTCCTGATCTCAGCTCAGGTCTTGATCTCAGCGCTATGAGTTCAAGCCCTGTGCACTGGGCTCCACGCTGGGCATGGAGCCTACTTAAAAAAAAACAAAAAAACAAACAAACTGGGGCGCCTGGGTCGCTCAGTCAATTAAGCGTCTACCTTCAGCTCAGGTCATGATCCCAGGGTCTTGGGAGTGACGGTGTTGGGCTCCCTGCTTCTCCCTCTCCGTCTGCCTCTGCCCCTCCCTCTGCCTGTGCTCTCTTATGCTCTCTCTCTCTCAAATAATAAACAAAATCTTAAAAAAAAACAAAAACAAAAAAAACCAGACTTTTCATATTTTTTAAAGTCAATTAAAAAAAATAAATTCTAAAACCAAGTCATCATTTTCACAGTAATATTTCTTTATTACAAAGATTTACAATACCTCAGACAAAAGTTGAAGATTCCACAGCAATTCCTTATCTAGCTCTTCTTCATTTAATACATCATCATCTATAAATGGCAAAACAGTATCAGGGAAAAAGAACTATGCATCCAACTAAATGCATCTTTTTTTTATTAACATAAAATGTATGTTTCAGGGGTACAGGTCTGTGATTCATCAGTCTTACACAATTCACAGTGCTCACCATAGCACATACCCTCCCCAATGTCCATCACCCAGCCCCCCATCCCTCTACCCCTCTCCCCTCCAGCAACCCTCAGTTTGTTTCCTGAGATTAAGAGTCTCTTATGGTTTGTCTCCCTTTCTGGTTTCGTCTTGTTTCATTTTTCCCTCTCTTCCCCTATGATCCTCTGTCTTGTTTCTCAAATTCCACATTATCTGTGAGATCATATGATACATGTCTTTCTCTGATTGACTTATCTCCCTTAGCATAATACCCTCTAGTTCCATCCACGTTGTTGCAAATGGCAAGATTTCATTTTTTTTTTTTTTGATGGCTAAATGCATCATTTTTTAATATTTGTCTTCAGTATCTCTAACTGCTGAGAAAAGTCTCATTCCTTTTTCATGAAGCTGAACTTGCTCCAGAGGAGGTGAAAATTCAATTTTCAAGAAAATAAACATATCAAATCAGGGCACCTGCTCCTCCACATCTCACAAATTGACTGATATGTTTTTATGGCAACCTCTACATGGTTCTTACATGTATGAAAATACTAATTTATTTTTTTTTTTTATTTTAAGATTTTTTATTTATTTGCGAGAGAGAGAACGAGAGACAGAGAGCATGAGAGGGAGTGAGAGGGAGGAGGGTCAGAGGGAGAAGCAGACTCCCTGCTGAGCAGGGAGCCCGATGTGGGACTCGATCCCAGGACTCCAGGATCATGACCTGAGCCGAAGGCAGTTGCTTAACCAACTGAGCCACCCAGGCGCCCAAAAATACTAATTTAATAAAGTAAAATTTCTAAGCTGTCACCTGGATGACACCTTAACTCGAGCAATCCCTGCCCCAAACTACAAAATTAAAATATTGCACAGCTTGTAGAATCTTTTTTCACCAACAGAGTTCTAGAAACAAAAAAAATTTTATTACCTAAAATTAAAAATACAGAATAATAACCTTATGACTTACTCATTGTAAGCTGAGTTATAACATTGCAGCAGTGGGGAACAAATAACTTCAAAGACTCCTCTGGGCAGCACTGAAAACATATTTGTATACATAAATTTTTTGGAAGGCCATGAATATTCAACAGTCACAAAGTATATACCCTGACACTATTTTCAGAGGCAAATAAGGGTTGTAAACTGCTACTGAAAGAACGATGTATTTTAAGTATAAAAAGCATGTATAAAAGAATTAACCATATAAACCTGTTGGTTACTGACTCATTAATTCATCAGTCCAAAAACCCCAAACTCACCTTTACAGCAGCTCGGCACATGTCTGCCACCATGCGGCCTGCTACTCTTGTTTCAAATATATGCGAAATAGAAAAATTGAAAACCTTCTGAAGGGCCACCTGTTAAGATATGTAAGAAGTGAAAAGGTCTTATCAGCATTTTTAAGAAACTTAAACATCTTATGAAACATAAAAGAAAATGAGAGTCGGACTAAAACTAAAAATAACCAAGTAGGAAATTTTTAACCATCTGAATTTTATAAAGATTTGCTTATTCATGTTACATCAATATCTATGAACAATCTTTTGCACAAGACCCTAATGTGCATTTTAGGCACAAGATTTTATTTGCTACAGGAAAATTAAATACAAAACTACAGCTGCTGGAAGTAAATGCAAATTATCTTGTTGCCTAATCCAATCTAACAAAGGGAAGGTTTTGGCTTATCTAACATTTAGACTTTGTTATTTTGACAACTACAAACTAGAAACATTTATCTCTACTCTAAAAGACCTGGAGCAGTCTAATTTTACAATCATGTCACAGAATTTCAACTTAATTGCTAAATGAAAGAAAGAGCTCTAAATGTTTATAATTTTCAGGATTGTTAATCCACAACTCCTTTCAAAAGATTTTGGCTCAATGAGATTATTTATGTTCATTTCTTTATACTAACATAATCTCAGAAAATATTTCATGCAGCTGTAAAGCAGTTTAGCTTTTAATCAGGATAAACATATTGAACAGTCATAATCTCAGATGAAGGGAGAAGAAACAAAAATGGAAGTAAAGTCTGGTCTTAAAGACCACACTGTACATAACAGGGGTCAACCAATACTGAGTAAGGGAATGTTTACAGAATGTCTTATGAGGACACACCAATTCCCATTCATTATAGCTTGCCAGATTTTTATATTTAGGATTTAATTTCTATTATGTGATGGCATAAACAAATTCCAAAACTTTTCTCCCAAACAGTATTTAATTGATTAAAACAATACAGTCGATTCTTGTTGTATGTAGTATATTCTCTAAAGTTGCTGCGAGCACTGAATTAGCAAATACCAAATCACTCTTCCTCAGGGCAATACAGGATTAAGTTAATACAAGTCTCTGCTTACGTTTTCATCAACTGATAAAATTTTATAATTTTGTTTTATGTGTATTTAATATATATTGTTGTTTCATTAACATTGAAGTCAGCCAACAGCACTGTAACTCATGCCTGAATAAAGCTTATCTAAAACATGTTATTTTCTGGGAGGCACATCACAATTCTCTTATGCTTACAACACTAGACAGTACTGCGGCACTGCTCTTGTGGGCCATTTTTTTTTATTTAAATTTTTTTATTGTTATGTTAATCCCCATACATTACATCATTAGTTTTAGATATAGTGTTCCATGATTCACTGTTTGTGCATAACACCCAGTGCTCCATGCAGAACGTGCCCTCCTCAATACCCATCACCAGGCTAACCCATCCCCCCACCCCCTCCCCTCTAGAACCCTCAGTTTGTTTTTCAGAGTCCATTGTCTCTCATGGTTCTTCTCTTGTGGGCCATTTTAAACAGCAAAATCCCCAACAAAAAGCATACAATGTGGAAAACCGGGCACTAAATAAACTCAAAAGTGTGTTTACATCAGAGCTGAAACAAGAAGGCAGAGCCTGTCACCTTATTCAACCTCAGCCAGGAACTCACATTTTTTGCTACATTTACACGTCTGCACGAGAGCACCATGAGTACTGATTTGGGGATTACAAATACATTTTAGTAAGCAGATGAATTTGCAAATATGAAATTTGCGAATATAATGAGAATCCACTGTTTATCTTTCTCGAAGTTTAGTATGAGAAAAAGGATAAATGGCATAATACCTAAAGTAACTTCAATTTTTATTTTTTTTAAAATTTTATTTATTTATTTGACAGAGACACAGCGAGAGAGGGAACACAGCAGGGCAAGTGGGAGAGGGAGAAGCAGGCTTCCCACAGAGCAGGGAGCCCGATGCGGGGCTCGATCCCAGGACCCTGGGATCATGACCTGAGCCGAAGGCAGACGCTTAACGACTGAGCCACCCAGGCTCCTCGTAACTTCAATTTTTAAAACACACACAAAAAAACCTACAAGACTGGGATTTAATTTTTTGCAGCAATGCGACTCTTACCATAAATATTTCTTTGGAACATTGTGTGAGGATTGTACTAAATGTAGAAGACAGGCCTAATTCGACCAAACTCTCCAAGTGAGTCATTTTCTCAGTTTCCGTCTCTTCTCTTGTTTGCTCCAATGTGCTACTTTCTATAAGTCCAAAACATCTAAACAATCCAAAGAAAGTATAAGTTTAGCAACTAAAAACTAGTTTCATGTTTTCGATGATGATTACCTAAGTCTCCACTGTCATGCCTATTCAAATGAGAGCTATTCCATTTGGGCATGGCTCACTATCAATTGTCTTTTTGTAACTTCAGGTGCTCAGTCCCGGGACACTGGCTATGTACAGGCTCCAACACAGAGAGACTGAAGTTGCTGGGACAGGACAGTCATCTCTGAATGTCTAATAAAGAGCGGGCTTGGGGTACATACTCACCTGTCCATAAATTGTAAGACGAAATCCTCAAATTCAGCTGTGGCTGAACAAAGTTCTCGTTCCACCTATAACATTTCAATGTGGAGAAAAATTAAAAATAGTCCTTGAATTTTTCTCGGAACTATTAAAACTCAATTACGGCCTATAAAATAGATTTAACACTATATTATTATAGTGAGTATGGTGAGAAATAGCACCATAACCGTGTGTCAATTTAGAATAACTCAACCTACTACTTTCCAGGAACCAAAGTAAGAAGTATTTAACATATTTTATAAGAGCCCCAAACAGAAGTCAAACAGCCATCTTTATCAACTACAGTTTTCAAGCTTCTGGTGTATGTATACAGGATTCTCTCCTACTACTTGAACATCCAAATGACAAAAGTCAAGTAGAAACATATTTACAATAAAGAAAATAGTTCTAAAAGAACCAGTCAGTAATGAAGAAAATGTCTGTTCATTAGATGTCAATCACCTCAACAAATTTATTCCTAAGCTCAAAAAACCAGAAAACCCAAAACCAAACCAAACCAACAAACAAAAAAAAACCCCACCATCTCCGCTTAACAAAAAATTAAAAGTGACAAAAAATTGAAATATA
The DNA here is from genome assembly GCF_964656455.1 of Halichoerus grypus. Taxonomy (NCBI): domain Eukaryota; kingdom Metazoa; phylum Chordata; class Mammalia; order Carnivora; family Phocidae; genus Halichoerus; species Halichoerus grypus. Next base: position 65,450,201 of record NC_135721.1, on the reverse strand, counting down.
CCTCTAGATATCAGTTGTTTACAAAAATAGCCTATGTTTGACCTATGTCTTTTGGTGGGTGCTCTACCAGACTATCTTACCAATGACCTGGTCCTCCATTTATATCATTTTAGTCACAAAATAGTAATTTTAAACTACTAGTATTTAAACTATCAAATATTACTATGCATTTACAATAAGAGTTATAACTCAGTTAACCAATCCTTTTACAAGCAGAAAGCATTCTTACTTCTGTGAGGTCATTTCTTTCTTGTAGTACAGATGAACAATCTACTAAAGGCACCAGAGTGGAAAATGTTGCTATGAACTGGAATGTGATCTGTGGGAAGATCCAAAAAATTTAACATTAATTATGTAACTATAGTTCAAAAATACAAGTATACCATAAGCTACAATAAAGTACCCAAATAAATTATTTTGAGGGAAATCCCACAATAATTGTGGAAAGTTTTCACTTAGAATTGAACATTTTAAGGTTCCTCACAATTAAGCAGCTGTTACTTTAGTAATGAAGTTATACTAAATTTATTTTCATAGTTATTAGGTTTAAGCACAATGTTCTCTAACCTTCTGTCAATGAAAAGTTACTTTGCACCCCCCCAAAGATGCAACATTAACCAAGGATAAACAGAATATGCTGAAGCAAAAGCGAGATCGGGCAAGAGGGAAGATGAGCAACGCTTTAAGTCAGGAGATGTGTGTATAAAATGGGACCTGGCATTTTGCACCCAGCAGCTTTTATCATGCCCCCTGTCACCAGTGTGGACAGAAGGAAGTACAAATGATCATATGCTAAGATTTTTAATGTCTTTGCTCAAAGAAAATAGTAAATATATAATGAGCTTCAAAATATCTTATGATCATTAAATGTATCCAGGTTATGGCAAATTACTTACAACGGATGACATATAGATCAACTAACCATCCAAAGATCTAAACTTGGGCATCTAGGATATAACTCTTCACCATTAACAAATTTTACATTGAACTATGTTCTAAAGAGTATTTGAACAAAACTTAAAAGGATGTCTATTCACACAATTAGAACTCAGACACAAAACAGAATAATAAATATGCTTACCATGCATTTACTAAAGTCATTTGGATCCACCCCAGGCAATGCTCTCATCAACAGAGGTAGCATGTGTGTTGGACCTTCAGGAAACCATTTGCCACCTGATACCAAACTTCGGGCTACTCCAATTACACAACTTAAAGTAGCTGTGAGCTGGTGAGGTTCTGTTAAAGTCTCTAGTGCAGGATACGTTCTACAGTTTGAAAACAGAAAAAAATAAACAAACAAAAAAAACCAGTTCCATCACAGATAAACATGCACAATACATTAAATCTACCAAATTCATAAATTGCCTGTTGGCCTTAAGGCTGCTAGCTAGCAGAATATTTTGAGTGAATATCTGCTTTCAAAGTTAACAGAATCACACACACAAAGAAAGGGCACGTTTCCCCTACCCCCTGCCACCTCACCACCTTTCTCCATGAAAATTCCACAGTGTAAAAGAACATAAACTGGCAGATTTTGCATTATTTCAGCCATCTGAATCCACTTCCACATTCCAATATAACTGACTCTAACCTAATGGTCAGCGATTATTAGAATTCAGGAATAACAAGTGACAACTATCCTATTCTTCCCTTTTTTTTTTTTTTAAAGATTTTATTTATTTATTTGACAGAGAGAGACAGCGAGAGAGGGAACACAAGCAGGGGGAGTGGGAGAGGGAGAAGCAGGCTTCCCGCAGAGCAGGAAGCCCGATGTGGGGCTTGATCCCAGGACCCTGGGACCATGACCTGAGCTGAAGGCAGACGCTTAATGACTGAGCCACCCAGGCGCCCCCTATTCTTCCCTTTTATCGAAAAAACAATCTTTACTAAAATGCTGAAATTTCTCCTACTTTACACTTTTTAAAAAACTGGTATTTTAAAATTGGACATCAGCTCTAGAAACATATGAGAAGATTCCTGAAACTACAGTGAATAAACTAGGGAGAATAATACAAATACAATCTTTGATCAGCAAGTAAAAGACAAGCCAAGAACATTCACACAGGGGTGCCTGAGTGGTTCAGTCATTGGGCGTCTGCCTTCGGCTCAGGTCATGATCCCAGGGTCCTGGGATTGAGCCCCGCATCGGGCTCTCTGCTCGGTGGGAAGCCTGCTTCTCCCTCTCCCACACCCCCTGCTTGTGTTCCCTCTCTCTCTGTCAAAATAAATAAATAAAATCTTTAAAAAAAAAAAAAAAGAGCATTCACACAGCAATTTCATTTTTAAGAATCTATCCTGTAGGGGGAAAAAAATCTAAAATGCAGTCATTTTAAATTTCTCTTATGCAGAAAAAATAAGGGAAATTTCATTATAAGTAGGAAAAAAGCATTTATAATCAGAATAAAAAAACAACCAAGCCTATGCTTTAAAAGGTGAAGAAAGCAAACCAGCTCTTTAACAGAGGCTGTCCTTAGGAGATACAAAACTCAGGACCTAAAATTTATTATCTACATCTTTACTTTCTCAAGGACTTCTGCTTTTTTTTTTTTTAAGAGGAGAGAGAGAGCACATGCGCACAGGGAAGCGGCAGAAGGGGAGGCAAGGAGGGGGCGGGAGGAGGGAGAGAAAGAGAGAAAGAGAGAAAGAGAGAGAGAGAGAATCTTAAGCAGGCTCCCCACCAAGCATGAAGCCCAAGGCAGGGCTTGATCTCACGACCCTGAGATCATGACCTGAGTCAGACTCTTAACTGACTAAGTCACCCTGGTGCCCCAAAAGACTTCTGCTTTTATAAAAGAAAAAAACCTTCAAAATATTTCTCTTGGCTAAGTTTTGTATCACTCAATATGCTATTAAATTTGTCCGGAAATGGAAAACTCAAGAAAAATATGATGGATAATTTTACTTGTATTTATTTTAATTTAACTTTATTTAAATTCAATTAATTAACATATGTATTATTAGTTTCAGAGATAAGAGTTCAGTGATTCATCATTTACTTGTATTTGTAAGCTTTGTTCTTTCTACTAAAAATGTATCTCACTATTCATAATTCATCAGCTAGAAAACATTAAAATAAGGCAAAACAAAGGGAAAGCCAAGAAATACCAAAACACTCCAATCTTCAAAATTTTAACCATGCAAGAAGCTGAAGTCCCTCCTTAGAAGCAAGTCTCTCCTCAACAGGAAACATCAGGGGACCTGCCACTGAACTATTAGCTTCTGCTACCACAAGGAGGCCAAAGAGCAAAGAACACTGGAGGTTCCAGTAGAAACTGCCTAACTTCCCCATTTCATTTCCTAATGAAGTTATCTGTGCTGGAAGTTTCCGTGCCCACAAAGTGCACACAGAAAGGGATAGGTTTGGAAAATGAGGTACAACTTAACTTGAATACTTATGGCAATGAGGACAGGGCAAGATATTGTAAGCAACTCAAATTTATAAATAATGGAGCCCCATTTTGGTCAAGACCTTTAATAGGATATCCATCTCCAAGCAAATGTGCCCAATTATCCTATTTCAATTTTAAGTCAGAAAACAGGCAGTCACTTGCATTCTGTCACTAGGATCTTGGACAAATCTGTTTTATGGAACTCAAACTGTTAGACCCTTCTGGGCCCTAAAAACTAACATTCTTCTTCTATTTTTCAGTATGACATTGAGAGAAATCATAAAGCTCAACTTCAGGCAGCAGAGGAATTAACAGAAAGCTTAAGTAATATTATTATATAAGCACAGAAGGCCTATATTGTGACAGTAACTAGGGAAAGGGAAAACTATTTTTGTTACTATTTCAACGTATGAAACAAAATGAATGCAATAAAATCTATACTGTGGAAATAATACACATAAGATTATGCATATATTAAAATAATAAAGACAGTCAAATTTTCTTCTGTATCACTGATTTTAAGAAATAAAAGAAATCCAAAATCACTTCTCAGTATTTAGTGACACACTCTGATGTAAAAGCAGCTTAATTAATTAGTTTATTAATTAATTTTTGTAAGATCTTATTTTTAAGTAATCTCTACACCCCACATGGGGCTCAAACTCACAACCCCGAGATCAAGAGTCACATGCTCCACCAACTGAGCCCACCAGGCGCCCCTTAATTTATGAGCAAAAATGTGCCAATAATCCAAAAATATTTTATCCATCTCGTGTCAATTTTCTTTTCTCTCCAGTAAACCTTTATCAGGTTACCAATCGTTAGGTTAAAATGCCTTGCTTCTCCTACAGGAACAGGAACAAGCACGGAGAAAGCAAAACAGAAGCCATAAAAGAAAACCAAGCACAACAGAAGAGTAGAGGGAAGAGATAATCAGAACACTGTAGCCACAGCTGAGGCTTCAATCAAACATGTAAAGCTCCACTTACCTTTCAAGTACAGGGGGTATTACTAACTCAGGTCTCATGAGTGCAAGATTCTGCAGAGCCTGGGCTGCTTCTAAACTACCAGTTTTGCTAAACATAGCCAAGAGGACAGGCTGAATAATGCATCGTACAAAGTCTGTAACATCTTGATCAGTAAGCTTATGGCTATCAGGCACAGGAGTTAACCAAGAAGGCTTCTTGTATCTTTCACGATGCAATCTTCTAACAACACTGTTTGGCAACCGCTGAAGTAGTTTCATTAATTTGTTCTGGGGACACAGAAGCAAAAAGTCCAAGGTAGGTTCTATTTCCTACAGAGATATTTATGGTTCCTTTCTACCCTCCAAATAAAGATTCTTAAAATAACAGCTCTTACAATCTATTACAAAGACCTGCACGGCATAACTAGATAGAATAAAATGCCATTATCAATTAAAGTACTGATAATGTGTTTCAAATGTCAGTTTTAATTTCTAGCACCAGATGAATCTTCCATTACATGAAAAACCATTTTAGCTAGGCAATGTGGAACCCCCCCCCAAAAAAACCCCAAGGAATAAAAACCACAACTGACAATCCTTTCTGTTGCCAGAATGTGACATTTTGTCACCAGTTATTGGACGAACAATATTATCTTCATTTATTTTTATGTTCTATGAACACAGAAACTTAATTTGAACTTAATCACCTACATATAGCCAAATTTATATGAAGAACAGAAAATGTATTATAGGTTTTATACAATAGGCAATATGTAACCATTTTTTAAAGATATGTGTGACCATATCTTTAAAAATTTCCAAACCCTAAAATGAAAAATGAATATACTCACCAGCCAGCGTCCATTATTTGAGGGATGGTAAAAAGATGTGATGCTGTTAAACAAACCAGCCAAATGTTTTTGCACTAGTTTACTTGGTCCACCCTATACAAATAAAAAAACAAAAATATCAGTACCCACTGTACACTGGAAAATTGAAGGAATCAATAGGCCCAAGCCTACATACACCTCTCTAACGTGGTACACATCCATTTTGCTGACAAAAACCAATTCTGCCCCTACATAAGAGTCAAAAACAAATTCCCCAGTGAACTTCCTACAATCTTCCATTTAAAACACTCTACAAAAAATAAGGGAAACTTACTGAAACCAAATTAGATAACTGAAAAGAGATCTTTCAATTTAGGGTATCAGCATATTTTACTCTTTTGCAGTGAAATAATTTTTGTCACTAAGACTGTTTTAAAATAACCAAGAGTGGTAACATCAGGCATAAAAAGCATTCCTAAAAGGATTCAAGAAGTGAATTTCTTATTGCAGGAAATGAAGAAGTGAGATGTACATAAATACATTCAAATATTTTATTTTTACTCCCAAATGTTTCAAATGATTAAACCTGCTATATTTGACCACATTTTTACTCAAAAGAAAAATATTTTTTTCTTAATCTATTACCAAAACAAATACACCAAACAATAATACAACATGGGGGGGAAAATGAGGAAAAAATTTAGCATTCATCTTATCAAGTTCAACAGCCCTGAAGATAAAGAACTACAATTTGGTTTTAAAACCTTCCATCTCTCAGGATGATCTTCTAAGAAAAAGCAGAGACATAAGGTAGACTGTTGAGTTACATAAGAACATGTCTTCACGCTGAAATGAAATCCATGTACATGTTCCCCATTGAGAATAGGTCAACTACTAAAGAGATCATAATTCCATAGCAAAAAACCAACAAAAATGTCAATATTTTAACATAGTAATTAGCATTTTTATTTATTATATTCATTATTCACATTTAACACAAAATAAATCTGTCAATGGGAAAAACTATGTGAGAAAGAACAGCAACATTAACTAAAATAAGCTGATATTAATCACAATGTAATTCTGTGGCTTCTAAAAAATGAATTCCAACTCATTGCTTATGTAAGATAGTAAACATCCAAATGTTTTTGCTCTTATGGAGTATTAGAAAGAAAATGTGATTTTCCCTGCTTAATAACGAAATAGCAAAAACAGGGGGAGAATGAATTCTTCTTTAAAATCTAAAAATAAAATTTAAGAGTTAAACTTTGCACAACCATCCTGCATTTTCCACAGAAACAACCAGCCAAACAACATAACCTGGGAGAAAATATCAAACAGAATAATAATTTAAAAAAGAGACAGCAGTAGAAGCAATATAAATGACAATCCAGAAAATTATAGTATAAAATTATTCTTATATTCCTATTTGCAAGTTGACAATGAAATCCAAGCATGTGGATATATTTTTACTTTCCTTCAGGGATGTCAGTTAAGTAATCCTCCATACTTCTCCCTTCATTAAGATTACTTCATTTGTTTAGTAAGCTTTGTGTTCAGTGTAATCTTCGACACTGAATGCATTCGTACCGGGCATATGCAAAACCCTGAGTTCTAATTCCACATTTATCATTATCAATTTGACCTTTCATTTGTGAGTCTGGTTCTTGACCTATTAAGACTGTTAGACATTCTGAATCTCTCAAAACTCTAAACTTTGACTCCATTATTAAGAACTATTGGCTAGAGAAATGGTTGTTTTTCTACATTCTGGGTCTGATAAACATTAGCTTACTACATCAGAAAATATCCAAGAATCAAATGACCAACTAAGATACTAATATAGCCTAATGTGATTATACAGAATTTTTGTATGGTTAACACAAAATTTAGATGAACTAATGTGTTACAAACCATCATAGCGGTGATCCATATCACAGCATGTCCTATATCATAAGCATTTGTTAAAAATCTTGGGACTAACACTTGACTGCTTCCCACTGGGAGGTTCAAGCTTCTCAGAATTCTTGTAAATATCTTTAAAAAGAAAAAAAGAATTAAGAATAAATATTTTTAAGTATCAAGTAACTTTTTAAATAACTGAAGTGTTATATATATTATTGTTATTGGATATATTCTCATTGGATCAGGTTTTAAGCAAAATTACATACTATTTGGTAGCTTTATACACTGCTTTATTCCATAAAAATTACATAGAAATAGATTCTTTTTAAAATTTTTATTTTTATTTATTTTATTTCATTTATTATTTTATTTTATTTTATTAAGATTTCATTTATTTATGTGAGACAGAGAGAGCATGCACGCGCATGAGAGTGAGCAAAAGGAATGGTGGCAGAGGGAGAAGCAGGCTCCCCGCTGAGCAGGGAGCCCGATGCGGAACTCGATCCCAGGACCCTGGGATCATGACCTGAGCCGAAGGCAGACGCCCAACCGACTGAGCCACCCAGGCGCCCTTATTTCATTTTTTAAAAGTTTATTTATTTAAGTAATATCTACACCCAACATGGGGCTCGAAATCACGACCCTGGTATCGAGAGCTCCATGCTCTAATGACTGAGCCAGCCAGGCTCAGCCCCTATTTCCTTTCTTTCAAATGACACTGAGGTCACAAAGGGGTGGATAAGAAGCAGCTGTATCCACGTACCCTGTACCCACGTACCCATAAACAAATGAGATAGTTTAAACATAAAAAGGCAAAATGTAGATAATACAGTTAAACATGAAGTATTTTGACTCCTATCTCTCTAAATGCATATGAAATTATTTTTCCTACGCTCTCATTCCATGCCAAGAATATACAAAATGCAAATACCTATCTTCTAGTGGATTACTTTCCCTTTCAAAATTCTATCATTGATTTTTCCCCCAGGAATTTGCATTTTCATCTCTCATTGAATAATTGCATTTTAGGGGCACCTGAGTGGCTCAGATGGTTAAGTGTCTGCCTTCAGCTCAGGCCATGATCAGGGTCCTGGGATCGGGCCCCGTTATCGGGCTCCTGGCTCGGCAAGGAGTCTGCTTCTTCCTCTCCCTCTGCCTCTCTCCCCTGCTCATATTCCCTCCCTCTCTCTCTCTCTGTCAAATGAATAAATAAAAAAAAAATTTTTTTAATTGCATTTTATTTTTTAAAATTTCTCTTTAAAAGATTTTACTTACTTATTAGAGAGGGAGAGAGTGAGAGAGCAAGAGTGTACAGGCAGGGGGAGCAGTAGGCAAAGGGAGATGGAGAAGCAGGCTCCCCCCTGAGCAGGGAGCCCACCATAGGGATTCGATCCCAGGACCCTGGGATCATGACCTGAGTTGAAGGCAGATGCTAAACTGATTGAGCCACGCAGGCGCCCCTAATAATTTATTTTTTATTTATTTTAAAAGATTTTATTTATCTATTTGACACAGAGACAGAGAGAGAGAGAGAGAGAGAGGGTATATGAGCAGGGGAGAGAGGGAGAGAACACAAGTAGGCAAAGGAGCAGCAGAGGGAGAGGGAGAAGCAGGCTCTCCGTCAAGCAGGGAGCCCGATGCGGGACTTGATCCCAGGACCCTGGGATTATGACCTGAACCGAAGGCAGCCACTTAACCGACTGAGCCACCCAGGCACCCCTAAACATTTTAATATAATTAAATTTATATTTAAAATCTGTCATTAGTAACAGGGACCCCAACAGTGGGAGAAAATCACTTTTCCTCCTTCATTTCTACCAGACGGTGCAAGCAAAAGTAAACAGAGTATGTCTGCTGCTGTTCCCCAGCCCTGCTCTACTGTCAGCGTGTGCATCAGAATCACCTGGATGCCCCATGCCACCCCTCCTGAGCCCACTTCAGGTGAAACAATATGGAAGATGCAATGTTAAGAACAATGAACCTAGAGACACTCTAGCTTTATTTACTCTAGGAAAATGCGATCTAAAAAGTAGAGAACACTCTAGAATAGCAATCAAATACAATACCCAAAATTTGCTGGAAGGTATGAATGTAAGATACCCTGAATAATACACTTAGTACTTTCTAAATTACTCACTCTGAAACTTCTATTTCATGTCCTACATAGGCAAGACAAAAATCACACATTTATGATTACCTTGGTATGATCCAATTAGTTTTTGAAAATAAATGATCTATCCTGGTAAATTGTATGTTTTTACTAGTGATCAAGAAATATTTTAGGAATTAGCATACAAAACACACTTCTTAAAGACATAAAAAGTGCTATCAGTGCTACTGTATGTTGTATGCTCAAAAGTTCTTAATTACCTTTGGTACATATGGATCCCAATCTATGTACCCTATATTATCTGTAGCCAATCGAGCAAAGAGATTTACTAGTTGCTGAAAGTAAACGAAAAAAGAAAGACAGTTAAGTAAATACACTTGTTATTAAGTGTCACAGTCACACCCCCTATCCATTTCTGGTTCTCAGCTGTCATCATTAGCACAACTTAATACATGGTTTATGACTCATTTTTTTAAAATCTCCAAATTTAAGTTCTGATTCTTGTCACCCTTTTAAAATCAAATGCAGTTGAAATGCTTATTAAAAGGGAAATGACAAAAGCATCATCCACAATGCAAAGAGAAGAAATTTTAATCTAATAAGCACATAGAAAACATCTACTATGTGTCTAGCAACATGCTAGTGAAGGTCCAATAGGAAACAACAGTCTTACATTTCATGCATTTCATAATACATGCATATGCTTCTAGATATTGATAAAACCAAAAGAAGTGTCTATTTCTGTTAGAAACAGCAAACAAAATTTTAAAAAAACAATTACAACATTGCTAATAGCCAATTCTAAGGAACTGACGTTATTTATCAAATGATCTGATAGCAAAGAAGGAAAAAATAGGATACTCACCCCCTCCCACTGTGGGAGATTTTGCACTGAAACCCAAAGGCCAATTAATTCATCAAACCAAAGTCTGAAGAAGAAAAATGTTGTTATGAATAGCAAGTGATTTATAGAAAGTGGTTCAAAGCCAGGTATCCTTTGTATTTTTTAATCTATTATTCTTACTGATAACTACACAACCTAGAAAAAATAATACTGAATGTTACAAACTTAATGGAACAAATGACTACTTCTGTCTGAATATTCCCCTTGCAATATATTTATGCTAAAGAGTCATCTCATCAAACCTCTACTTCATTGTTAGGGGCGCCTGGGTGGCTCAGCTGGTTAAGCACCCAATTCTTAGTTTCTGCCCAGGTCATGGTCCTGCCACTTTTTGTGTCTTTAAGAAGAAGTCCTACTTTCTTTTCTTTTTTTTTTTTTTTTTTTTTAAGAGAGAGAGCATGGGGGAGGAGGGGCAGAGGGAGAGAGAATCTAATAAGCAGGCTCCATACCCAGGGTGGAACCCAACACAGGGCTCAATCTCACGACCCTAAGATCATGACCTGAGCAGAAATCAAGAGTCAAGATGCTTAACCAACTGAGCCACCCAGGTTCCCCTAAATATTTTTCATTCTAGGATTTGTTATATAGAGTCATCTAGAAAAAACAGTTCTTAAAAACAGTGCAAAGACTAGAATGAGTAGAGAATAAGAATTATAAAAAAGACCTAAGAAAAACTACAAGTGATGAATAAAACCAAGTTTTAGGAAAACACTTTTCCTTTCCCTAAACTCCACACAATTTAACATTTCTTATCACTGCCTATTTACTGATATTTTCTACTTTTTTGCATTTTTTATTCTTTCTCTCTTGATTTCTTAAATTAAAGCCCTTATCTTTACTTTTCCTTTTAAGTAATCTCTACACCCAACATGGGGCTCAAACTCACAAGCCCAAGATAAAGAATCACATGCTCCACCAATTGAGCCAGCCAGGCACCCCGTAAAGCCCTCATATCGTATTTGGCTTGACATACAAGCATTAGTCTCTCCTCATTTACAATCTTATGCTTAACTGTTTCAGCCTCCACACACTTCAAGTATAATCAACACAATGGTTGAGTTAGTAAATTTTTGTTTACTTATTATTGCTTTACGAGTTGGCTTATATATCTCCATTTCTTGCTCTATTCTATAATTTGTCAAGATATGTATATACTTACTTAAAACCTTTATGATGAAGTTGTGGAGGAAGGGAGGTAGGAAGAAATATTTCAAAATAAGTGATGGCCTTTTGCATTGTTACATCAAAAGGGCACATTAAAGGCCGCCATTCTTCTAGCATCTCAGCTGTGGCATCTGCTGGAAAGTATCTAATAAAAAAGAAGGTATTCATTTACCTGATCATTGGCTAAAAGCTCTACAACATCAACATCTGACCAACAAAAAAAGGGGAGGTAGGAAATGGATTTCATAAGGTACAACATACACTACAAATGTCAAGTTAACTTAAACACATTTTTGCAACTCTAAAATAAATACCTTGTCACACTTAAAGGTAAATTTTTTTCTCGTCTAAAGGACTTAGAAAAATGCTATAAAGCTAATAAACTCATAAAATACAAAGTCACTTAAATAACCTACAAATTTATACATGGTTGTTTTATTTTTTTTCCCTCCCTGTGTGCTATGTAATAGCAATAGGAAAAAAATCTAGTCCACAGAGAATCCAGTCTATATAAGAAATGGATAATCAGTGAAATGAAAAAGAGAACATTAGCCTAGGCATGTTTGGACCAACCATTTACTCTCAGTGTACCACAGAGCTCTCTTGTATACAAGAGTGGACTAGACTAGATGGTCTTCCTACAGGTGCTAACATTCTACGAGTCTATGAAAAAATATTATTTGCCCAAGACTGAGAATATAGTAGGTCAGCAACAAATACCTGATTTATAAAACCATTTATAACTTTAATTCATAAGAATATGATAAAATAGGGATTTCCATTCAAAAGAACTCACTGCATCCATACATAGCAGGATAAGCAGTCTTAGAACAGCCTAATAATTGTCAAGTCCATAGAATTGGGTTTTTATTTATTTTATTTTATTTTATTTTATTTTATTTCATTTTATTAAGCTCTACGCCCAACATGGGGCTCAAACTCCTAACCTCAAGATCAAGAGTCCATGCTCTACCGACTGAGCTAGTCAGGGGCCTCAAGTCCACAGAATTGGACTTCAATTGATTAAAACGAAATTCAACCCATATTCATCTTTAAACATCAGAATATGGAATATTTCTGTATGTTCTACTGAAAGAGAACATATTTCAAAAAAAATGTCTGAACACCTTCTTATTATTACTCACATTTTAATATAATACCTACGATGCTCATTTTGGAAAATATTTTTGATCCGAGTAATGATACTCTAGGAAAATCTTTCAAATAAAGACAATTATACATAAATTATGGCATTCTTACTTTATAATAGGTAACTGACACCCACACCACTTAAAAATTTCTAAATTTATAAATGAAATCTAAATAATTCAGTTCAAGAGTTGGAAATGATATATTGTGCCCAGTGACTAACATCACAATGTTAGAAACGTTTTATACCTTTAATTTCCTCTTCAAAGCATACTAGGGACGGGGAAAAGCCCACAGAAATAAAAGAGGTTTTATAAATTGAGAAGCTACTTACGGTCGGCAGCTTTTCACGAGTGTTTTGAGAACATTTTCTACAGAACTAGGGGGGGAAAAGCCATTTGATAAATTAGGTTTGTGTATTTTGAGAACACACCTAATCCAATCAATAAATATCTCTAAAAAATGCTCATACATCTAAAAATTATGTGTGTACATGCAATAACTAATCCGTCTCTTTCATACCAACAGAACTATAAGGATTAACTACCTAAACTCTGTAATCTACTCTTTCCTTTGCTCTGGATTTGCTCATTCTCTGTTGTAATCTAAAGGGAAGAAAACTGGGAAAAGGACAAATCATTTTCAATCTTTACAAAGTAGGCAGCAATGACCACACTTAACAGCACATCAAGAAGTATGCTCAGTGGCTTAAAACTTCAAATACTAATTTTTATTTTTATTAAAGTGCTTTTACATCGAAACACAAACAGCAGAAAAAATCTGGTGTGCTTATATCAGCAACTGCCAGAAACTAGTTTTCTGTAACTAATGGTGAGAGTTCTATAACCCTACAAGGTTACTTTATGGCCAGCACCAATTACCAAAAATAGGAACAGCCATCTTTTTGACCAGCTACTTAAAAAGTTAGTTGAGTAACATTAAAAAGCTGTAACTTATTTTCCAACTTTGTAGGTGGTTCAAGTGAATTTAAAAAAACAACATAAGTATTTGTATGTGGATTTAAATAAATGTTTGTCTAAATGAAAAGGCCAATGTGTACTGGTTTAAACATCCATGGCCAGAATGGAATATTTAAATTAATTAGACCATAGTCAAAGAGGTAAAATGCGAATAAAACAAAGGGCACAAGGTAATTTTGGAATGGAATTTTAAAATAAATGTGTGGCTACTTACAGCATGATGTATACAAGTAAATAAAATAAGTCCCCAAATCTCAAGAAAAAAACTATGAGGGAAAGGGGTAACTTTCAGGCATGCTTCCACCTGACACTTTCTCATTAAGCTTCTTGAAATTGTTAAGTCCAGAGGTCTATCCAACTTCTCTGAAAGCTTAAGAACTAATCTGTAAAGAAATTCCAAGGAATAACACAAACCAAACTCAGCACAAGTAACCAATTATACAACCGAGAGAGAAAACTATGATTTCATTACTAGAAGCTGTAGAAATCCTCTTTAATTTCAAAACTAGTCAGAAAAAAATTAACTGAAGAGGAAACCAGGCTACAACACATGAGATAATTCTAAAATAAAAAAGACGAACATATGGCCAGAGAGACATGGAACATTTTCTCTGATTATCAGGGAGAGATTCTACCTTCTCTCATAAAAAAGCTAAGCAATTGAGAAACAATTCGTTTAGAGAACATCTAAGTTTGCCTGGTTAAAAAAGGAGTAAACTTCTCTCTAACTACATTTAAACTCTCTGAAGATCACAACTATGATTTTTACTTCTGGGCATTTCCAAAGCACTTTTAAAAGGCTATGTGTTCATATATACTTATGCATATTTATATTTATTAATTTACAATACACAATAAGCATTTTCTATCAGAGCAACAAAGAGCACAGATCTTTGGATCTTCTTTTCATTTGGACCAAAGAACCCCATTTAGAAACAAATTATAGACAAGGTTTAAAGAACCATCTAGTTCCAAACTAAATAACAGATCAACTTAAATGCAGATTTAAAAAAAGATAATTCTAAAATGGCAAACTTTGTGTCCAAGGAAATAAGCAGAAGATCTGTAATTCTTGATATCAGTTCCTAAAGTTTGTCTTCATGTTAACTTTACATTTATTTTACTGTTTCTGTGGCAACCCGTTTCAGAGTACAACACAGAAAACCTGCTGTTTTCACTGGTAACTTTTCTATTCCACCAACAAACTTTCATATAATGTCAAAAATGATTCTAGAAAGCAGTCAAAAGGCTGCATAGCTACCTGCTTTCTCCAGTTCCCTTCACTCTTCAAAAGAATAGGATGTTAATTATAATACTTGACAGCTGTCACTTCACTCATTAGAGGAATAGGGTATGTGGGAATGTGCTTTAGTTCATCTAAATAAAGTCAATTTCAACCCCTCCTTATATATAAGGCCTGTGCCAATGGATTTATGCTCTTTATCCAGAAAAGGGTACAATCTCTCTAACCTGTGATATCTGTATAGTGACCTTTTGTGATTCTTGTAATCTCTCAAGATGAAGGGAACAATGTTTCTGTTTAAAAATAAAATAAAAGGTTAAGGCTAGATGCTACTAGACTATATTTCACTAATTTTTAGAGGGAGTGAATAATCACTATGTACTTTCCCAATTGTTGGAAATTTATAATACTGAAGTGATTACAATTCAAAACACTTTAAAAAAAAATCAAAAGGGATCTACAGAAGGAACAAGCTTTGGATGGGTTTTCTCATACCCTACTTCCTCTTAGAAAAGGCATGTTAAGTTGAAAAGAAAGCCATAAGCATATCATGCAATAGTTCACAACTTGGGCTTAGAGTCAGACAGACAAGAAATTTGATTACCAGTTCTGCTACTTACTATCAGTTCAATATTACAGCCTCAGTTTTTCCATCTATATAATAGTAATAATACCTACCTCTCAGAAGGCTGTTACAAAAATTAAATGAGATAATGTAAGGAAAACAGTTATCTGGCCCAGAATTAAGCATAAAAATTGTTAACTATAATTATTATTTCATACTATCCAAGACAAATTACATTTTCAATATCCTTAAGAACTAATATTTTGTGCTCATTTTGCTTTCACATTTATTCTACTGTCTCTCAACAATTACTAATTTATGATTTAGGAAATCACATCAAAATAGGAAATTCTTCCCCCAATTACCACCCTATTTATTAGGGCAGAAAATAAGTTCTTGTCCCAGTTCTTGAGCTCTTGTCCCAGTTTCAACAAATGACTTTGTGTGACTTTTCCTCTCTGGGCCACAATTTCCTTACGCTGTATGATGACATAAGCAACTACCAAATAAGTAGCAGAGAAGCCTGAGGAAAGCCAAAAACCTTAGCGTCCAGTTACACCAGTTATTGAGATAGGAGACTTACATAAACCTGAAGGTTTATGCTTCTTACCTCCTTGGCCTTACCTAATTATCAGGACAATGTTCACTTCTAAACCAGAGAAATGTACAGCAAATGATGTATTCGAGATGAAAGTAGTGTGGACTGCTCATAGCCAGAAGTACTTTCAGCTTCACTCAACAATTCTTGAACTAAATTTTAGCTTCATAATTATCATATTTGCTTTTTTATAAATGAACGGGGCAACTGTAACACTGGCATATTCTATATACCTCTGCCTTGACCTCTTTATAATTTAATGGTAATTGCCTATACGATATTTTCTTTCTTGAGAACGTACTTCATTTCATCCAAAAAACTCAGTTTTACCTGCTTTCTCTATATCTAAACAAATACAACCATCAGTTCGTCAAACACGATGCACCTCATATCTAATTTTTCGAAACCTAATATTGCAGTTAAATCAGCCAGTACTCATTTTTCACAGCCACTTCACACAAAATTAGGGTCAAGATAATTCTACCATAAGAAAGGTTTAAGTAAAATATAATACGTTCACCACTGAAGTAGCATTAACATTGATTTTTCATTGTAATTATTTTCAGAAAAAAGTATGCCACCATGGCTAGTGTTAGGAAGTTGTAATAATCCTGACAACTCAAGTAAAAAGAGCATACATAACTGCTGAAAGTGATGATAGCCTGATCAGTGTGAACTAAGTATTTTTTTAAAATGCTTTAAAAAGAGCACTTTCTAAAGAAAGATCATTATAACAGATACAACTTTTGGAAGAAACATTACCAAAGTCATTAATAAAAATCAACTACTTATTTTCAACATTTCCAAATAAAAGTCAAAGTGGTATTTTTAAAAGAGCAAATAGAATGGTCCTCAAATAACATGTTAAAAATCACTTCATCTACCTTAGTAATAATAATCACTGGTTATTAAAAAAATAACCATAAACTATTTTAAATTTCAACAGGTCCTCAGAGAAATCACTTTCATCATTTCATTATGTTAAATTCTGTAGCTAGAGATCATTCTTGAGCTGCTGATAGTAACTTAAGCTTAGAAATATAGCCCCATGTGTCAAGAAACCCCCAGCAGAGTAAGAACATGTCACTTCCATGTGTTGAAGGGGGAACAAAGGATTTAGCTGTATTTTAGGGATAAGAACACCAAATCAAAGTCCTTTGTCAGATCAATTGAGAAACAAATACCATCAAGAACAAGTACCAGAAAAGGGAAATAATCAAGTTTCTCCAAAGGCAGATTAATATGAAAAATGAAAACGTTTAATATTCTATGACCCCCTTAGAGAACGATATATGAAAGAAAAATAGATCTTAAAAAATTATTTTTTAAAAAAAGTAAATTGAGTTATCTAGGTGCAAACTGCTCATGATGCAAATATGTAAACCTTTAACAACAAACAACTCATAAAAGTCAAATGGATAGTGACAAAACTAAACAAATTTATACACATACCAATTCAAATATGAATTGTGCATGCCCATTTGTAAAAGCTGATCAATGCACAATTCCTTTACGTCTTGTTAGTAGCAACAGTCTTCATTAGTAACTTGCAATATGCTACCCCAATTTAAGTGAATGGGATATCATTTTTGGAAATAAAACTAGGCCCCTAACATTTAAATGCTTCTTTACAACGTAAACAATGAGTGATTCTTAATGTTGCTATTATCAAGTTCAAACTACCTAACTCCTTTCCTTTTTTTTTTTTTTCTTATTAAATAAAAAAAACCCTACAATTTGTTTCTCTGGTAGAACCTAGAAAAAGAGAAGAGTGAAAAATGGTCTGTTGCCCCTGAGGCATAAAGGCAGAAAGACAGAAGAAGGAAAAAAAAGGAGAGGAGAGGAGGAGGGAAGATAAGGAAAAAGGGGAAGGGAAAGAAGAAAGTTAAATAATCCTTGCTCCAAAAAATAGAACCAGCTTTTAAAATCATGTTGAAATGCATGACACCCTAAGCTGTAGTTTCAAATAAAGACAAACACATAAGGCACATGAGTTTAAGACTTGAAAGACAGTTAACAAATGAAGCAACCTTTCACTTTTGATTATAAAAATAGTATTCTAAAAATAGTATGAACACATGCAGTCAGCTGACAAAACTGTTTCAAAATGAGTCAGAATACATCTAAGATGAAAATGCTCAAAGCAAAATGCCAATTCTAAAAGCATGCCATATTGAAGGGTTTTCAGGGGTTTTCTTAAATGTTTGTGAAGTCATAACTTTATCCCTTGATTATAAACACTTGCTATACTAGTATACTAAATAGAAACTTAAGTAGAAAAGTAAATTGTAAAATGTTTAAAATGATTCCCTATTAGAAATTCAGTGGACACAGAGGAGCTCCGAGGAACAAAAACTAAAAGAAGTATTGCGGTATGGCTGGCTCTCCAACTGGTTTCTCTAACATCTTTTTTTAAAGATTTTATTTATTTATTTGAGAGAGAGAGAGCACAGAGGGAGAATGGGAGGGAGAAGCAGACTCCCCACTGAGCAGAGAACCCGATGTGGGGCTCGATCCCAGGACCCTAAGATGATGACCTGAGCCAAAGGCAGATGCTTAACCGACTGAGCCACCCAGGCATCCCGCTCTAACATTTTTGCATAAGAACTAATAAGACTACTAGATTTCTCTGATTTTAAAATCAAGGCAAGTATGAAGAAAGTCCAAGAACCAAAGAATCATATAATCCTTCAAAGATGAATTTTTATAACTATACATAGCCTGACCTGAATGGAAATAAGATAACAGGTAGTCCTTTCAAAAGGTGGTAAATATCTGATGATAACAGTAAAAAGATTACAGAAAATTAGAGAAAATGAATAAAGAATTACAATCCTGAAAAATGTTTTAAGTACAATTCCTTTTTTTTTTTTTTTTTTTTTTTTTTACAGAGATACTAAGTTTCTAACTTTGTCCTACAGGGCTGCCTCTCACCAAGCAAGAGCCCCTTCCAGAGTGGTTCCAGATCCTCAGTATTCTTTGTGATCCATTTAAACTGAAACAACACATTATCATTTTTAAAAAGGAGTCTGCATCAACAGAGCTGCACTTCACAATATATACTCCAGTGGAGGCACACAGCCCTGGGTGTGAGTACTCCAAGCCACTGACCCAATATGGTTCATCTTCCTGGAGCATCAATTTTAGTCAAGAGATACAGAGAAGAAAAACGTTTACTTATGAAAACATTACTTAATAAGCCCAATACAGATATGAATGTTTAAAATAACGTGAAATTTCCAAGAAATTTCTCACACCAGACTGCTTTAAGAAACACCTCAGAGACTTGAGGAAAGAGAAGGAGGTATTAAGTGGACAGCTTGATTGACAGTATTAATAGAGAAAGAAAACACAAAACTCATTTGGAAACTGAAGACCCAGATCTTATAGAATTAAAAACAGGGAAAAAAGGAAAGGAAAGAGCATGGAAAGAAAACATGAGGGACTGATTAACAAGGCAGACAACTTTAGATTGCAGGGATGCAAGGTAAGTAGTGGCAAATCAATGTGGCTGTTAACTACATGGAGGGAACATTTTGGAAATGTATGGGGCATTTTTAATGATCACAATTATTGGGGAGGACTCAATGGAACTTTAGTGATCCCGGTATATCAGGTATCCTCCAATTCATGGAAAAGCCACACATAACAAAAAATTGTTGCAAGATGTTCAAATGTCCCACTGTACAATTATATACAGGTGAAAAAATTTTGATCCTAAAAGTGAAGTGCTTTACCGTTAAGTATTTTTTGCAGTTTTTTAAAAAAGATTTATTCATTTATTTGAGAGACCAAACACAAGGGAGCGTGGGGTGCGGGGAGGGGCAGAGGGAGAGAGAGAACCTCAAGCAGACTCCCTGCTGAGCCGGGAGACCCACGTGGGGCTCAATCTTACGACCCTGAGATCATGACCTGAGCCAAAGGCAAAGACACTTAACCACTGAGCCACCCAAGCACCCCAAGACTGAAGACTATTTTACAGTCTAGAACCAACTGTCATTACACTGGCAATAAGCAGACATAAAACAAACAATGTCATAGAATTTCATTAGTAATTTTGTTGTTAAAATGCTTCATGTTAACTGTCATTCTTCTTGGTATGGCACAAAAGGCAATTTATGTTGTAAAAATGAGATACTGACATTACTAATTTATTTTAGCATTGCTTGTTAGTTTTCCATCTTATGGATACTGTCCCCAGAAGTCCACTGAACAAATTCTGACTTCATATATCATTGTTTTTTTTTCCAATTCTTCCTTTGCCTCTATTCCTTTCACATGTAATAATGTTCAAAAATAATGTTCTGTGATACTAAGTAACTACACCATTTTTTCCAATTCCTTCATTTCATAAAGGATTCATAAAGGATTACTGTGACACTGTACTATAAATAAGGCCAGTTTACCTGCAAGAATATCATACTTCCTTTTCCCCAGCTTAGTACTCTAAAATTAAATGTATTTCCCTCTCTTTTATCATATTTAAATAAGTCTTACCTTTTATTCTTTAGCCTAGCACTAGGTTTTATTTAATTTTTTTTAAAAGATCTTATTTATTGGTCAGAAAGAGAGCACACAAGCAGGAGCAGCAGCAGAGGGAGAAGCAGGCTCCCCGCTGAGCAGGGAGCTCGATGCAGGGCTTGATTCCAGGATCCTGGGATCATGACCTGAGCCGAAGGCAGATGCTTAACCGACTGAGCCACCCAGGAGTCCCATTGGTTTTTATTTTAATGTCCACTCATAGCGCTGCTTTTATTTTCTTGTACTTCTTATACAAAATGCATTTTGCCCTTTTTGAAATTCAAACTTACTCATTATAAGTAGATGCAAAATCTGAATACCATTTTGTATCTTTAGTGTAATGATGCCCATATGTTTGAAATACATATTGTTTTATAATAAACTACTGTCCCATTATGGGAACCATTTTATGGTTAGACATTATTTATATTTACAGAGTCCAAGATGGCGGTGGAGGAGGAAACCTAAGTTTCCTCTGGTCCCAGGAATTCAGCTAGATAGCTATCAAATCATTCTGAACAACCTGTGAACTCAACTGGAGGTCTAAGAAAAGAATAGCTGCAACTCTACAAATAGAAAAGCAATCACTTTCTGCAAGGTGGGAGGTGTGGAAAAGTGAATCCGAGGTGATATATGGGAAGATAAAATGCAGGGGGAGGGAACCTCCATCAGCCAGCTACTGGAAAGTGATATAGCAGCGGAGCACAGAACTGGAACTTTCACAAGTCTGTTCCGGTGAGGGACATCGCAGTCTGAAAGATGGTGAAGTGGGGGCGAAACCCCAGGTGGGACAGTGTGGTCTCAGGATCCTCAGGGTCACAGGAACATCAGGGGTGCCTGAGTATGGCAGAGCTCCTAGGCATCAGAGCAGGGAAGCCGGCTGCAGAGAGTGAGCCCAGGAGTGGGCTCTCGGCTCGGGGCTGCCATAAACCGTGAACTGAAGCACAGTCAGGTCACTGTTCTCTGAGCAGGGACCCAACAAGCGGCAGATCCGGGGAAATCCCCCCTCCTACCCCGGGGAGGAGCTGCGCGGGAGCGCACTGCAGGGATCTGCTGGGTTTGGAGACTCCAAACGGGGTCGCGTACCTGAGAAAGAAACGCTTGGTCACAGACTGAGGGAGCACAGAGTGTGGACTGAGACCAGGGAGAGAGGAGTGACTGACTGCTTTTCTCTGAGGGTTGAGAAGTGGGGCCCCGAGCTCTCTGCTCCGGGGCTGGAGATTGGGAGGCTGCCATGTTCATTCTCATCCTCTGAAGCTGCTCTGAAAGCCTTCAGGGAACAAAAGCCACATAGAGCAAAACGAAGCAGATTACTTAGCCTGGCCCCTTGCAAGGGCAATGCAATTCCGCCTGGGGCAAATACACTTGAGAATCAATGCAAGAGGCCCCTCCCCCAGAAGATCAGCAAGATCATCCAGCCAAGACCAAGTTTACCAATAGTTGAGAACCGTAAAACTCCAGCACTAGGGGACGATAGCATATAGAATTCATGTTTTTTTCCCCATGATTTTTTAGTCTTTCAATTTATATTCTATTTTCTTTTTCCTTTTTCAATTTATTTTATCAACTCTTGTTAAAATCTTTATTAATTTGCATTTTTACGTTACAATCTATCCTTTCATTGTATTTAATTTTATTTTTGCATATATATGTTTTTCTTTCTTTATAATATTGGGGTGCAGTTTATTCTAACAGATCAAAATACACCCAAAATCTAGTTATGGCTCTGTTCTCTTCACTTGTCTGATCATATTTTTCTTCTTCTTTCTTTTTAGTAGTTCTCTGTTTTGTTAAAGTCTGTTTTAATTTTCATCTTTACAGTTACATTCTATCCTTTCAATGTATTTAATTTTATATTTGTACATATATAAGTTTTTCTTTCTTTACAATTTTGAGATGTTTTTTTGCCTAACAAACCAGCCAAATACACTCAGGATATACTGCATTGCACTGTTCCATTTACCTGTCTGTTTACATTCCTTCTTTTTTTTTTTTTTTCTTTTTTCATTTTTATACTTACAGTCTATCCTTTCATTGTATTTAATTTTATTTTTGTACATATAAAGTTTTCCTTTTATTTACAATTTTGGGACCTAGTTTTCTAACAAACAGACCTATAAAATACACATGGGATCCAGTGTATTGCTCTATTCTGTTCACCTGTCTGATTATATTCTTTTGTTGCTGTTAATTTTTTTTTTCTTCCAGTTTCATCTCTTCTGATTTCTTTAGTGTATATTTCTCTGGGGTCGTTGTTGCCATTTTAGTATTTTGTTCTCTCGTTCATCTATTCTTCTCTGGACAGAATGACAAGATGGAAAAACTCACCTCAAAAAGGAGAACAAGAGTCAGTACTGACTGCCAGGGACCTAATCAGTATGGACATAAGTAAGAAGGTGGAACTAGAGTTCAGAATAATGATTATAAAGATACTAGCTGGGCAGGTGCCTGGGTGGCTCTGTCATTAAGCGTCTGCCTTCGGCTCCTGGGAACAAGTCCCACATCGGGCTCCCTGCTCGGTGGGAAGCCTGCTTCTCCCTCTCCCACTCCCCCTGCTTGTGTTCCAGCTCTCACTATCTCTCTCTCTGTCAAGTAAATAAATAAAATCTTTAAAAAAAAAAATACTAGCTGGGCTTGAAAAAAGCATAGAAGACACTAGCAAATCCCCTTCTGGAGAAATAAAAGAACTAAAATCTAATGAAGTCACAATCAAAAAGGCTATTAATGAGATGCAATAAAAAATAGAGGCTCTAACTGCTAGGATAAATGAGGTAGAAGAGAGAATTAGTGATAGAGAAGACCAAATGATGGAGAATAAAGAAGCTGATTAAAAAGAGAGATGGGGTGCCTGGGTGGCTCAGATGGTTGGGCGTCTGCCTTCGGCTCAGGTCATGATCCCAGGGTCCTGGGATTGAGTCCCGCATCGGGCTCCCTGCTCAGTGGGGAACCTGCTTCTCCCTCTCCCTCTGCCTGCCGCTCCCCCTGCTTGTACTCGCTCTCTAATAAAAATAAAAAAATCTAAAAAAAAAAAAAAAAAGAGATAAACAACTACTGGATCACGAGGAGAGAATGAGAGGTAAGTGATACCATTAAGCAAAACAGTATTAGAATAACTGGGATGCCAGAAGAGGAAAGGGGTGGGAGCAGAAGGTATACTGGAGCAAATTATAGCTGAGAACTTCTCTAATCTGGGGAAGGAAACACGCATCCAAGTTCAGGAGGCACAGAGAACCCCCCCCTCAAAAATCAGTAAAAATAGGTCAACACCCCAATATATAATAATGAAACTTGTGAATCTCAGAGACAAAGAGAACATCCTGAAAGCAGCTCTGGGAGGAGAGGGCCGTAACCTACAAGGGTAGAAACATTAGACTGGCAGCATACCTATCCACAGAGACCTGGCAAGCCAGAAAGGACCAGCATCATATATTCAGGGTGCTAAATGAGAAAGTATACAACTAAGAATACTTTATCCAGCTAGGATGTCTTCCAAAATAGAAGGAGAGATAAAAAGTTTCCAGGACAAACAGGAACTCAAAGAATCTGTGTTTACTAAACCAGCCCTACAAGAAATATTAAAAGCAAAGAGAGAGCACAAAAGTAACATAGACCAGAAAGGAACAGAGACAACACATAGAAACAGTGACTTTACAGGTAATACGATGGCACTAAATTCATATCTTTCAATAGTTACTCTGAATGTACATGGGCTAAGTGGTGGCACCTGAGTGGCTCAGTCAGTTAAGCGTCTCCCTTCAGTCAGGTCATGATCCCAAGGTCCTGAGATCAAGCCCTGCATCAGGCTCCCTGCTCAGTGGGGAGCCTGCTTTTCCCTCTCCTCCCTGCTCATGCTCTCTCTCGCTATCTCTGTCACTATCTGTCTCTCTCTCTCTCTCAAATAAATAAAATCTTTAATTTAAAAAAAATGGGTTAAATGGCCCAATCAAAAGACACAGGGTATCAGAAAGACTGTAATAAGAGATGAGGAAGGACACTACATCATAACTGAAGGGTCTATCCAATAAGATCTAACAACTGTAAATATTTATGCCCCTAACATAGGAGCAGTAAATTATATAAACGAATTAATAACAAAATTAAAGAAACACATCAATAATAATACAATAGCCGTGGGGGACTTTAACACCCCACTCACTGCAATGGACAGATCATCTAAGCAGAAGATCAACAAGGAAACAAGGGCTTTGAATGACACATTGGATCAGATGGACTTCACAGATATATTCAGAACATTCCATCCTAAAGCAACAGAACACACACATTGTTCTCAAGTGCACATGGACCATTCTCCAGAATAGATCACATTCTGGGTCACAAATCAGGTCTCAGCCAGTACCAAGAGACTGGGATCATTCCCTGCATATTTTTGCACCACAGTGCTTTGAAACTGGAACTCAATCACAAGAATAAATTTGGAAAGAACTCAAATACATGGAGGCTAAAGAGCATCCTACTAAAGAATGAATGGGTCAACCAGGAAATTAAAGAAGAATTTAAAAAATTCATGGAAACAAATGAAAATGAAAATACAACTGTTCAATTTTGGGATATAACAAAGGCGGTCCTAAGAGGGAAGTATATAGCACTACAAGCCATTCTCAAGAAACAAGAAAGGTTTCAAATACACAACCTAACCTTACACGTAAAGGAGCTGGAGAAAGAACAGCAAATAAAGCCTAAATCCAGCAGGAGAAAAGAAATAATAAAGATCAGAGCAGAAATCAATGAAATAGAAACCAAAAGAACAGTAGAACAGATCAACGAAACTAGGAGCTGGTTTTTGAAAGAATTAATAAGACTGATAAACCCCTGGCAAGATTTATCAAAAAGAAAAGAGAAAGGACCCAAATAAATACAATCATGGATTGAAAGAGGAGAGATCACAACCAACACCGAAGAAATACAAACAATTTTAAGAACATATTATGAGCAACTCTATGCCAACAAATTAGGCCATCTGGAAAAAATGGATGTATTCCTAGAGATGTATAAACTATCAAAACTGAAACAGGAAGAAATAGAAAACCTCAACAGACCCATAACCAGCAAGGAAATTGAATCAGTAATCAAAAACCTCCCAACAAGAGCCCAGGGCCAGATGGCTTCCCAGGGGAATTCTACCAAACATTTAAAGAATTAACACCTATTCTTCATCCTTCTGAAGCTGTTTCAAAAAACAGAAATGGAAGGAAAACCTCCAAACTCTTTCTATGAGGCCAGCATTACCTTGATCCCAAAACCAAACAAAGAACCCACAAAAAAGGAGAATCATAGACCAACATCCCTGATGAACATGCATGCAAAAATTTTCACCAAAGTACTAGGCAATAGGATCCAACAGTACATTAAAAGGATTATTCACCAGACCCAGTGGGATTTATTCCTGGGCTGCAAGGGTGGTTCAACATCTGTAAATCAATGTGATACACCAGATAAATAAAAGAAAGGACGAGCACCATATGATCCTCTTAATAGATGCAGAAAAAATATTTGACAAAGTACAGCATCCTTTCTTGATTAAAACTCCATGGTGTAGGGATAGAGGGTACATACCTCAATATCATAAAAGCCATCTATGAAAAACCCATAGCGAATATCATTCTCAAGGAAAAACTGAGAGCTTTTCCCTTAAGGTCAGGAACACATCAGGGATGTCCACTATCTTTTTTTTTTTTTTAAGATTTTATTTATTTATTTGAGAGAGAGTGAGCGAGAGAGACAGAGAGAGCACAAGAGGGGGGAGGGCCAGTGGGAGAAGCAGACTCCCCACTGAGCAGCAAGGGGCTCGATCCTGGGACTCTGGGATCATGACCTGAGCCGAAGGTAGACGCTTAACTGACTGAGCCACCCAGGCGCCCCAGGGATGACCACTATTACCACTGCTGTTCAACATAGTACTAGAAGTCCTAGCCTCAGCAATCAGACAACAAAAAGAAATATTTTAGTATATGTGCTGCCAAAGCTAGCACAACAAAAAGAAATAAAAGGCATCTGAATCGGCAAAGAAGTCAAACTCTCACTCTTCCCAGATGACATGATACTTTATATGGAAAACCCAAAAGACTCCACCCCAAAATTGCTAGAACTCATACATGAATTCAGTAAAGTGGCAGGATATAAAATCAATGCACAAAAATCAGTGGCATTTCTATACACCGAGACAGAAAAAGAGAAATTAAGGAGTTGATCCCATTTACAATTGCACCCAAAACCATAAGATACCTAGGAATAAATCTAACCTAAGAGGCAAAGGATCTGTACTCTGAAAACTACAGAACACTCATGAAAGACATTGAGGAAGACACAAAGAAATGGAAAAACTTTCCATGCTCATGGATTGGAAGAACAAATATTGTTAAAATGTCTATGCTACCTAGAGCAATCTATACATTCAATGCAATCCCTATCAAAATATCATCAACTTTTTTCAAGAACTGGAACAAATAATCCTAAAATTTGTATGGAACCTGGGAAGAACTCGAATAGCCAGAGGAATGTTGAAAAAGAAAAGCAAAGCTGGTGGCATCACAATTCCGGACTTCAAGGTCTATTACAAAGCTATATTCATCAAGACAGGATGGTGCTGGCACAAACACAGACACATAGATCAATGGAATCAGAAATAGATGCTCAACTCTATGGTCAACTAATCTTCGACAAAGCAGGAAAGAACATCTGATGGAAAAAAGACAGTCTCTTCAACAAATGATGTTGGGAGAATTGGACAGCCACATGCAAAAGAATGACACTGGACCATTTCCTTACACCACACAAAAAAACAGACTCAAATGGATGAAAGACCTAAATGTGCGACAGGAATCCATCAAAATCCTAGAGGAGAACACAAGCAGCAACCTCTTCAACCTCAGCCACAGCAACTTCTTGCTAGACATGTCTCCAAAGGCAAGGGAAACAAAAGCAAAAATGAACTATTGGGACTTCATCAAGATAAAAAGCTTCTGCACAGCAAAGAAAACAGTCGACAAAACCAAAAGACAACCGACAGAATGGGAGAAAATATTTGCAAATGACGTATCAGATAAAGGGCTAGTATCCAAAATCTATAAAGAACTTATCAGACTCAAAACACAAAGAACAAATAATCCAATCAAGAAATGGGCAGAAGACATGAACGGACATTTCTCCAAAGAAGACATCCAAATGGCCAAAAGACACATGAAAAAGTGCTCAACATCGCTCGGCATCAGGAAAATCCAAATCAAAACCTCAATGAGATACCACCTCACACCAGTCAGAATGGCTAAAATTAACATGTCAGGAAACGACAGATGTTGGCGAGGATGTGGAGAAAGGGGAACCCTCCTACACTGTTGGTGGGAATGCAAGCTGGTGCAGCCACTCTGGACAACAGTATGGAGGTTCCTCATAAAGTTGAAAATAGAGATACCCTATGACCCAGCAATTGCGCTACTGGGTATTTACCCCAAAGATACAAATGTAGTGATCTGAAGGAGCATCTGCACTCCAATGTTTATAGGAGCAATGTCCACAATACCCAAACTATGGAAAGAGCCCAGATGTCCATCGACAGATGAATAAAGAAGATGTGATATATGTATACAACGGAATACTACTCACCCATCCCCCAAAAAATGAAATTTGGCCATTTGCAACAATGCGATGGAACTACAGGGTATTATGCTAAGTGGAATAAGTCATTCAGAGAAAGACAATTATTGTATGATCTCACTTATATGTAGAATTTAAGAAATAAAACAGGGCATCGTAGGGAAAGAGAGGAAAAAATAAAACAAGACGAAATCAGACAGGGAGAGAAACCATAAGAGACTCTTAATCATTGGAAACAAACAGGGTTGCTGGAGGGGAGCGGGGTGGGAGGATGGGCTAACTGGGTGATGGACATTAAGAAGGGATTGTGATGTAATGAGCACTGGGTATTATATAAGACTGATGAATCACTGCCTTCTACCTCTGAAACCAATAATATATTATGTTGATTAATTGAATTTAAATTAAAAAAAGACATTATTTATATTTATTTTTGTCATTGAGTACAGATAAAGAATATAAGTAAATTATTTACAAATTTCATTTGAAAATAACTACACAATACAAAAGGGGGTGCTGCCTGCTCTAAACCAAGCAAAGATTTATTTCAGCAAAGACATGATGTTTCTTCAAAAGACCAAGAACAGCCATGGTCAAACTTCTAAGGAAGGAGGTTTCCATGACAGCAAGAATGACGGGATGCTTCAGGAAAAGACATGGTAATAAGCAGAGTATCCAGATGCAGGGTTGAACTATAAGCAGTGACTGACATGAACAGTGATAAGCTCTGACACAATTTCCAGGAAAGAAGAAAGCCATAGATATGTATTAGCGACCATGCAGGACTTAAAAGGAAGCAGCTGCCTTTGAAAAGGTACACCTCAGGGCAGGAAGTAAGGAGGTTGGTCATGAAAAAGCAAGTAAAGGACTTAACTGGAGAAGAAATTATTGAAGAAGCTGCCTTTTCTCCCCTAGCATTTACCAAAGATTTTCTGAGGCAGCCAAAAAACCAGCCAGGAAAATTTCGAAAAGACAACTTATTTTGAACACAGTTTAAAGGTCCCTGAAATCTATGAAACTGTGATTCCAGTCAAAGTCTCAACGGCCTCATATTTTAAGAAGGCCCAGTCAATCCAATCCATGCCATGTTTCTTCCAGCAGAATTAATACTTGGAACCTTTACTACAAAGCTTTTATGCTAAATTTTGGGTTTTCATAATAATACTTGTAAAAATGTATTTGAAGATGTACCATTTAGCTTCATGATGAATTTTCTCTTTTTATGGTTGAAATGGGTTTCGTCATTTTAACCCATAAAATCTTCAGGAAAGAAATGATCTCTCACCACCCTATTTGTGACCATTGTCCAAAAACCAATTAGGTCCTAAGTTCAGGATCACCTACAGTCATTTTTTTAAAAACTCTTTTCATTTATATCATTTCACTATTTACTTATGACCTAAAAATCTTTTAAAGTCTGCCATCTGCAGTCATTTTCAAAAAATTCTATGGTAAGGGTATAACAAAGGCTTCTGACTTCAGTGAAGCCTGAGAAATGATCATGGATTAAAAGAACTGAACTGGGGAGGCTATAAGAAGTCATGAAATAATGAAAACATGACTAGAACTGAGAGAGAAATCACAGAAATAAATCTTTAAGGTCTTAATTTATAAAAAAGAAAGAGGAAAATAACACAAGTGTGTAAAATGGTGCTCTTCAGGAAATAAGTACATATGTGTATGACAAACAACTCTAGGTAATGAGAGGAGAGGTAAACTGAAGAAAATTGTAGAAACTTTCCTAAAAATAAACCTCAATTACAAATAGTTTTAGGAGTTTTTTCTTAGGGGCACCTGGGTGGATCAGTCAGTTAAGCCTCAGACTCTTGATTTCGGCTCAGGTGTTGATCTCAGTGTCGTGGGTTCAAGCCCTGAGTTGTGGAGCCTACTTATAACAAAGAAGATTCTGAGCCCAGCCCGGTGTGGAGCACAGGAAGCCCAGGAAGATCCACAGGTGGCGGAGGCATGAGCCCCTGGGCAGTCGGCTCCTTCCTGGTCTCCCCTTCCTCACACATCAGCATGAAAGCCTTTAGTGCAATGAGGCCTGTTAGAAAAAACAGTCTTTCGGACCACAGCCTGGTCATCTCCTGGAGCAAAGCCCTGGTGGAGGACCCGATGAGCCTTCTGTACAACATGAACGACTGCTACTCCAAACTCACAGAGCTGGTGCCCAGCATCCCCCAGGACAAGAAGGTGAGCAAGATGGAAATCCTGCAACAAGGGATCTTGGACCTGCAGATCACCCTGGACTCGCACCCCACTATTGTCAGCCCATACTACTAGCGACCTGGACAGAGCCAGGCATCCAGGGCACTACTGACCACCCTAAACATGGACATCAGTATCCTGTCCTTGCAGGCTTCTGAATTCTCTTCTGAATTAATGTCAAATGACAGTAAAGCGCTCTGTGGCTGAATAAATGGTGTTCATGACTTTCCTTTTCTTTGCACAAGAACAACGAATTCACAGGATCTTTTAAGACACTGAACTTACTTTTTTAAGATTTTATTTATTTTTTTTTTTGTGAGAGAGGGAGAGAGAAAGCCCCTGTGCACATGAGTGGGGGGGGGAGGGGCAGAGGGAGAAGCAGACTCCCTGCTGAGCAGGGAGCCAGATGCGGGGCTCAATCCCAGGACGCTGAGATCATGACCCCAGCCGAAGGCAGACGCTTAACCGACTGAGCCACCCAGGCACCCCCTGAACTTATTTTTCAACCATTTCACAAGAAGAACAACAAACTGAATGGACATTTTTTAAAAATGGAAAGAAAACTAAGAATGACCATCTTCCCCAGGGTGTTCTCTGACCTGGACTGTGATATTATTTATGAAAAAGACTTTTAAATGCCCTTTCTGCAGTTGGAAGATTTTCTTTATATACTATTTCCACCATGAGGAGTGAAAACATTAAAATCGTAAGGAATTTCCCAATTTAAACAGACTTTGCCTTTTTTCAAAGGTGGAGCGTGAATACCAGAAGAATCCAGTATTCAGTTACTTAAATGAAGTCTTTTGCCCAGAAATGACCCTTTTGACGCAAGCCTAATGAATGCTGTGTGTGTGTATATATATGTATGTATATGTGCACGCGTGCGCGCAAGCACGTGCGTGTGTGTGGTGAAACCTTGTGCACTCTTTAATTAGAGTCTTCTTGTATAGTGGCAGAGATGTATATTTCTGCATACAAATAAAGTGTAATGATGTACTTATGCTAAACTTTTTATAAAAGTTTAGTTGTAAACTTAACCCTTTTATACAAATTAAATCATGTGTTTATTGAATGGTGATTGCCTGCTTTATTTCAGAGGACCAGTGCTTGGATTTTTATTATGCTATGTTATAACTGAGCCCAAATAAATACAAGTACAAATTTATATAAACTGTATAAGATTATAATAAACATGTCTGAAGTCAAAAAAAAAAAAAGAAAAAGAAACGAAAAGAAAAAAAAAGGTTTTGTTTTTTTGAAGTAGCCCAATGCAGGGCTTGAACCCACGACCCTGAGTTCAAGAGTTGGACATTTAACCGAATGAGCCAAAGTTTAAGAGTATTTTAAGCCAAATGTACCAAGACTGAGAAAATTAAGAGCTAGATCATAAATAGATAAAGCCTTGTTAACAAGGAAGAACGATACTTTGCAGTCAAGTCTAAAATCACTATTTACAGGGGCGCCTGGGTGGCTCAGTCATTAGGCATCTGGCTTCGGCTCAGGTCATGATCCTGCGGTCCTGGGATCGAGCCCCACATTGGGCTCCCCGCTCTGCGGGAAGCCTGCTTCTCCCTCTCCCACTCCCCCTGCTTGTATTCCCTCTCTCGCCGTCTCTCTCTCTCTGTCAAATAAATAAATAAATAATCTTAAAAAAAAAAATCATTATTTACCAAAAAGGGACAGATCATCATATTATATTCTGTAAACTCAGAATAAAATACAAAAGGTACCAGAATTAGAGATCTGGAAGAGTTAGGATGTACATAAAAGAAGGTATAATCAACCAGACATTCATAATCCTAGTATGTCTAAACATTGCATCCTAGTGTGTCTAAACCAAGAAGTTGTGCATTTGAATAGCTTGCATTCCATGAACAGTCAGTGAAACTAATGTTTCTTTAACTGGGATGTGGGTACCCTCTGGAATATGCCAAGCTCCTCTTCTTGAGGCGTTCATTTTACTTGAAGAATTAAAACACATGTGAACATATAATGAAGAATGCCAAATGTGCATTACTTTCAATGACAAAATACTAGATTTCAAACAAAAATCTGCTGTCTTTGGCCAGTATGGTAATGTTAGCTGTCAGATATCCTGGTAGGAAATTCTTAAGTGTAACTTCAGATATAGTTTAAAGAGGGCAATAAATTGTTTTGAGAGTGAAGTTACAAAGAAATGAGCACACTGAAATGTCTATTTGCTTATCTCAAATAACCCAATCATTTCTCAATTATGACCAAATTCTAAAAGGCCCCAAGTGCTCCCAAAGAACTACTTTAAAAGGAAACTTACTTAGGAAACCAATTTAATCCCAGGTGCTCTGTCTTGGAATATAGTATTCTTTCCACCATGTCATAAAGTGGTCTCCAAGGTAACTCCAAATCATCTCTTGAAAGAAGTTCCTTTTTCCTAATAATAAAAAAAAAAGTAACCATATATGTATATATTCATGCACAGCTGTTTATATTACACCTACTACACAGGGATGACAGTTGTTAAATGCTGCTGTCATCCTGGGTGGGCCTTGCTTTTCCCTATCCACAGCAACTCACTGGTAGAATGCAGTAGTACGAAGAACAATGCACCAGATTCTTACTGCTGCTCAAACCTCAAAGAGCACCAGGTAAAAGGGGGCATTTAAATTTGTGCCACCATTACTGCCAATGAATTTCCTATTTTCCCATGTTATCTATGGAGTATTTAATTGTTTCCAGCATTGTGCTGAGTACATAGGCGTAAAGAATAAATGATTCATGACTCCTTTAGGATCTTACCACATACATAATGGAAGAAAACTAGTTTAAACGAACATCAAGTAACATATATTTCCATGTGTGCTACAAAACAGAAGGCCTCACAAGGAGACAGAATTTTAATTAATTAACATGTATGGCTTCAACTTATGATAAAATTTTCTGCAACCTTTTTGCAAACTGGCAATTTGGGACTTGGGTCTTCTTACCAAAGAACACTTAGCTCTTGTTGCCTAAAACCTTGAAGAAACAAACCAAAAACTGTTAGCAGAAATCACAGGAAATGTACTTACTTTAACAAGTTGATCAAGAGACGGGCAAATCCCTGCATCATGCTGATTTCCAGTTTTGGAATTGATACCAGCTCATACAATAACTTGATAAAAAGAACATGATCTTCTTTGCTAAATTTTCTCCCATAAAGTCGAATATATCTGCAACAGAAAAATCAATATAGCCTTTAAAAATAAGTTACCCATATTCACTGCCAGCATTATTCACTGCCAAAGTGTGGAAGAAACATTAATGTCCATCGATGGATGAATGAATAAACAAAATGCAGTGTGTATTTGTGGTGTGTGTGTATGTGTATTATTATTATGCTGTGAAATTAGCCAATCATAAAAGACAAATACTGCACGATTCCACTTATATGCAGTATCTAAAATAATCAAACTCATTGAAACAAAAAGTAGAATAGTAGTTACCAGGGACAAGTGGAGGTGGGGCACACAAGGAAACACGGAGTTATTCAAGGAGTACAGGGTTTCAGTTATGTAAGATGAAAAAGTTCTGAAGATCCGTTGTACAATGTACATATGCTAATAATACCGTAGTGTACACTTAAAAATTGTTAAGAGTAAATTTGTTTTTGCCACAATAAAAAAAATATGTATTATGACACCTTAATTTCAAATGCCCTTGATGTTAAGCATTTTATATCTTTACTCATTATGTAGGAAAAATTATTCTGTTTTAATTAAGACTACCAAATAATAATTTAATTAACAAAAGGCTTATAATGATAACTGAATTCTCATCAACATTCAGTGACCAATTAAAATACTGTTGTCTTATTGTTGTTTGGTCTTAACTGGCCTTTGGCCATTAGTATCCCTGAAATGGGTTCCTTTGTCCCCTTCCTTTTATTAAGTAAGTGCTCATTCAAGAGAATTATCTGTTGATATGTAACTCCTAAAACTACTTAAAAACAGCATATCACAATATAAAGAATAAAATAGAACAGGAGAGTACAGATATAGAAGTTTACTGTTTAACCACAGATTCTTTGAAGAAACAATAATGGTTTGCTTAGAATCCTAAAATACACCAAGTTACATAACTTATAATACCATGTGTTTCTGAGTTAACTCACAGTTATACTAAAATTAAGTTACTATCAAAAATAATATAGTATTTTACCTCAAAGTTATACATTTTTAGTTTTTTAACTTTAGATAACCAAGGTAATCAAAAGCATCGACTACAAGCAAAGGAAAAGGTGTCCTAAAAAGCAAGAATGACTAATTAATTATAGACTATTTTAAGGATGCGTAAGTAACAAAAACTTAAGTAACCAAAAACTTACTTAGAACAAATTAGTGAACACTTAAAAATCATAAACACCTTTGAGAAAGAATCATTTTACAAATATATAAACCAACAGAAAAGATATTAATATTCCTTATATGTTCTTTAGCACTGCCCCAATAGCTAAGATCAAATTGAATTTATGCTTAACTTCTAAAATTAGGGTATCTAACTGCTTTTCCTTTCCAGAAATTCCTCAAAATTCTTGGTCCACTAAAAACATACTTTTTCATTTTCTCAGGCTGTTGTGTATTTATTTATTCATTCAGCTCTTTTCTCTTGTTTCAAGACAGAATCCCATGATTTCACCTTAGTACTCTGTGACTGGATAGTACAAACAGCAGAGCAACGAGAGTGAGATACTGTTTTGCTTCTGCCAGTAACTACTGTGCAAGTTTCTTAACTACACTGGGCTGGTAAAGCAAATGGAATAGTGAAGGCAATATATAAAAACCCTAAGCCCAGGGCTACCGGGGCACTTTAAGTTGCTGAATAAACGTGGTACAGCCTCCTGCAGCCTCCCCTCAAGTTCACTCTAAATTTTGGAGTAAAAGGTAGAATCAACACTACTTTCAAATGAAAGCAAACTATATTCCTAAAAACTACACGGAGAAGAGTTCAAAGAACGATCCTTTGCTTTCAGTGGCTACTTCAGGTCTAGCCAGGACTCTGGATGCCCCTGGAGCTCTGTACTTTCCTCTGTGGCTAGGATACTTCTGGAGAAAAACTGGGGAAACATGGCTCTAAGTCATCGAAATAACTTAGCTACAGTCCATTGCATTTACTGCAGTAGAAAGGCAACTATATGCTTAACATTAGGAACACAAAATTCAGAGCCCCAAATTTAATATTATGAAAAGAAGAGACCAACAGGGGGATTCCTAGAGGAGGTAGAACTGCTGACAAAACTAGAGATGTTAGGGGATTACTCAGAAAGAAACCTTCTATTTTCCCTGTCAACCGGGAAACAGTTCTTGTCAACCAGAAAGTGGTTCTTGTCTCAGCATTTCTCAAAATGCAGTCCAAGAAAAATTTGTTCTGAAGAGCACAAAAAGTACAAGAAGAAAATTAATAATTGCTTTTCATAAAAATTGAGAAATTCTGTTCACAATAAAACACTATTAAAAGTGAAAAGCCCAATCTGATATTTGGAATACATCCACCTGACAAAGTACTCTTATGCAAATTACATAAGAACTCCTTCAAATCAGTAAAAGACACAACCAGATTTAAAAAAAAAAAAAAAAAAGGCAAAAGACTCAGGCAGGCACTTCTCAGGAGACAACATACAGATGGCTAATAAGCATATGTAAAGATACTCAACACCCTTACTCACCAGTAAAAGCAAATTAAAACCACAGTAAGGTACCACTTTACACCCACCAGACTGACTAAAACTAAAAAGCCTAATAATATCTAGTTTGGGTGAGAATGTGGAACAACCGGACCTTTCATATGTTAATGGTAGGTGTATAAAGTCCTATACCCACTTTGGAAAAAGTGCCTTGATA
The DNA here is from genome assembly GCF_964656455.1 of Halichoerus grypus. Classification (NCBI taxonomy): domain Eukaryota; kingdom Metazoa; phylum Chordata; class Mammalia; order Carnivora; family Phocidae; genus Halichoerus; species Halichoerus grypus. Next base: position 65,414,199 of record NC_135721.1, on the reverse strand, counting down.
ATACCTAGCAAATGTCTATTAGACTGTTTAAAATGCATATTCCTGAGTTCCATCTTAAATCTAGACCATTAAAATACCAGGAGTGTGAAATGCAATAAAATTGTTCAAAAAAAATAAAAAATAAAAAAAAAATACTCAGGGTGGAGACTAAGAACCTTCATTTTTCAAAAACTACTCCAGTTGGTTTTTCTGTATATTTATGTTCAAAAATCCTACTTTTGACCATATTGATAATCTTTTCTTTTTCCAATTTTCACTTTAAGTTTTAGAACTAAAAATTACTATTAGAGGTCTCAAAATACTTGAAAACCTTGGTAACAGTCATGATTGATCTTTTGAACAGAGTTTCTTAAACTATCCAGAATATATAAATGATGTCATTATGTTCCATCCTCCCACAGGGGAGAAAAACTATGAAAGATAATACAAAAGCACTTTTTAATTGCTTCCTTCCTCCTCAAAACCTTATACTGTATTAATCAAATGCTTTAATTTTTAATCTCAAGCAAAGAAAGGCAGTAGCATACCAGGAACAGTAGTTATTTAATAAAGTGTGCAATACTGTCAAGGTTTTTTCTACTATACAACCTGAAGATAGTTTACTATTCATTACAAGGAAGTTTGAAGTAATACAAAATTATATGTTACTGAAATGAACTAAGAATTAGAGCTTGACAAGAGGCTAAAAATACTGGTTTCAATACAAGCTTTGTCATTCACCAGTTATTTTTCTTTAAGGCAATCGCTGGATTTCTAAGGTTCTAACTTAGGCATCAATCAAGTAAAATTAATATAATTTCAGAACAACATTAAGACTATTTGTAATTATAAAAGATGTTAAGACATTTAGCAATGACATTTAATCTTAAGTAAATGCTTTATTTTGGGTAGTCCTACTCAAAAGACAAAAAAATGGAATTTTACTTATAAAATTTAAAAACTAGAGTTTAACTATATTCATTTAAAACACTGATGGAGGGCGCCTGGGTGGCTCAGTTGGTTAAGCGACTGCCTTCGGCTCAGGTCATGATCCTGGAGTCCCAGGATCGAGTCCCGCATCGGGCTCCCTGCTGTCAGCGGGGAGTCTGCTTCTCCCTCTGACCCTCCCCCCTCATGCTCTCTCTCTCTATCTCATTCTCTCTCTCAAATAAAGAAATAAAATCTTAAAAAAAAAAAAAAATAAAAATAAAACACTGATGGATCTTTTTTTTTTTTGGAAAGATTTTATTTATTTATTTGAGTGAGAGAGAGAGAGCACAAGCAGGGGGAGGGGCAGAGGAAGAAGCAGGCTCCCTGCTAAGCAGGGAACCCCATGTGGGACTCAATCGCTTTTAAAAAATCCTACATCTAGGGTCGCCTGGGTGGCTCAGTCAGTCGAGTCATTGAGCATCTGACTTGATTTCTGCTCCATGCTCAGTAGGGAGTCTGCTTGAGATCCTCTCCCTCTTCCTCTTCCTCTCCCCCTGCCTTGCACTCTCTCTCTCTCAAATAAATAAATCTTAAAAAAAAAAACACTCCACATCTAACAATACATCCTAAGTAAAAATCTAGAATATCAAAGTCAAAATACCAAAGTTTTTCATTGCACATTTGCAGTAAAATTTTCCTGGGGAAAAAAAAAAGAAGCCGACATAAGAGAATGGTTTGCTACATTGTGGTTTATGCCTTTAGATATAATGCAGTCATTTAAAAAGCACTTTAGTGGATGTGAAATGAAATGTCTTATTAAAAAAAAAAAAAGCAGGATACAAGGGGCACCTGGGTGGCTCAGTCAGTTAAGCGTCTGCCTTTGGCTCAGGTCATGATCTAGGGGTCCTAGGATCAAACACGGAGAGGGGCTCCTGCCTGCTTTTCCCTCTGCCTCTGCCCCGCCCCTGCCCCCTGCTTGTGCTTGTGCTCTCTCACATGCACTCTCTCTCTCTCAAATAAATAAAATCTTTTTTTTTTTTTAAGATTTATTAATTTAGGAGTGCCTGGGTGCCTCAGGTGCCTCTCCCACTCCCCCCTGCTGTGTTCCCTCTCTTGCTGTGTCTCTGTCAAATAAATAAATAAACTCTTTAAAAATAAGAAAGATTTATTATTTATTTGAGAGAGCACACAGAAGGAGAGCAATGTGGGGCTCAATCCCAGGACCCTGGGATCATGACCTGAGCTGAAGGCAGACGCTTAAACGACTGAGCCACCCAGGCACCCCAATAAAATCTTTTTTAAAAAAAGCAAGATACAAAACATATATGAATACAACCAAAGAAAATATATACTCATACATTAAGATTAAAAGATAAAACAGACACCATAACACATTACCTCTATGGTAAAATGGAGTGATTTTCATGTTTTCCTATATACCTTTGTTTATTCTAACTTTCTTAAGTAAAAAGGCATTATTTTTGTAATTAAAACATGTAAAAACATTTCATATCAAATTTCTGTTGTAAAATACAATGTTTAAAATTAGGTAATCAATATTTTTGCATTTCTACATTTCTTTTAATAAAAACAGCCCTTATCAAAGACTACTAAAGTCCTATTTAAAAGAGCACAGAAGTTAGGTTGTAGGGTTCTCCCTAGCCAAAAATGACACCAGAGCATGAATCACGTAATTACCTGCAATGTATGTTTAAATCCATTGAGTTCATAATGAAACTAAAAAATATAAATACAAACAAAAGAAAAACCCCACAGATTATGCCCTTGAAGAATGCTATGGGACCAAGTCATTATCTTAAAAACTGGTAAATAGGGCGCCTAGGTGGCTCAATCTGTTAAGCCTTGGACTCCTGATTTCAGCTCAGGTTGTGATCTCAGCTCATCTCAGTTCTGTTAGATCCAACCCTCCCTCGGATGAGCCCACACTCCGCGGTGAGTCTGCTTGAGTTCTCTCCCTCTGCCCCTCCCCCTGCTTGCATGGGCATGTGCTCTCTCTCTAAAATAAATAAATCTTAAAAAAAAACTGGTAAATAAAGAGAACCAATGAAACATTTATCCTGGCTTCTATAAGAATTGTACCTCAGGGTAAACAATAGTTCAGGAGTAAAAGTTTTTTAGAGAACTTCAGCTAATAAGCAAAGAACCATTTTGCAATCTCTAAAGAATGCAGAATGGCTATTAACATCACAAAAAGAGAACCAGGGATTATGCCTCTCCTGATAAAAGTATACCATATACCTAATACCCAGTCTTGAAAAAGAAAATGAGTAAACTAGGAAACACAAACAGGGGTAACTGTTTCAGGAAGGGTAAAAGAGTATGTTGTCAATGCTATGATTTTCCCTACAACATCTAAATCCAGCAACAAGAAAAACCCACTTTTATTTTTTTTTTAAAGACTTTATTTATTTGAGAGAGAGAGACAGCGAGAGAGGGAACGCAAGCAGGGGGAGTGGGAGAGGGAAAAGCAGGCTTCCCACTGAGCAGGGTGCCCGATGTGGGACTCGATCCCAAAACCCTGGGATCATGACCTGAGCCGAAGGCAGACGCTTAACGACTGAGCCACCCAGGTGCCCCCAAAAAACCCACTTTTAGACTAAATAAGAAAATCCACAGAATATGTTTTTTAAAATTGGCAGCCTTCTTTACGGTAACCAGATAAAAAACAGTGGTGAATGGAGGTAAACTGTTCCATTCATAATATCAACAAAAAGATTCATTAGAGATTTATCTGAAAGAGGGCGCCTGAGTGGCTCAGTCCGTTAAGTGTCTGACTTTGGCTCAGGTCATGGTCTCAGGGTCCTAGGACTGAGCCCTGCATGGGGCTCCCTGCTCAGCGGGGAGTCTGTTTCTCCCTCTCCCTCTGCCCCACCCCCCTGCTTGTTCTCTTTCTCTCTCTCAGATACATAAATAAAATCTTTAAAAAAAAAGGTAATTTCTCTAAGAGAAATGTATAGGAATTACATTTTTTTTTTTTCCGGTTTAGATATTTATTTATTTATTTTTAGGAATTACATTTTAAAACAATAAAACTGTACTAAATGTAAAATATCTGAATAAATGGTGAGACATAACAATTTTTAAAACTATGTCTTAATACCTGACGGCTAGAGGTAAATGGTCATGGTAATTTTATTTGCTTTAAAATACTTGTCAATGAGATGCCTGAAAAAACTCTTCCCTCTAACCAGAAAAAAACAATAAACAAAACAAAAAAACCAACCTCCCTCCCCACTTTACTGTCTCTTTCTTCTGTTCCTAAGATATCACCAATGACAAAAATTAAAAAAGGCAAAATGTGCAGAGAAAGCTAGAAGATCAGGAATTAATTACTTTGACTTTATTCCAGGACTAAGTCCTTCATCATAACACATAATATTTAAAAACGCAGATACAGCTTCTCATTACTAGGAATAGTGAGTGAACAGATAAAATGTAGGGTTTTCTCATAAATCCACCTCTCCTTCTCTTTTCATTCAATTACCCATGTAATCAAAATGCATCTCTAGATGTGAGGAATTACGTATTGGAAAACTTAAATATACAGAAGTAAGGGAGACAAATGAAGTACTATCAGTTTTGTGATTTTTTTTTTTTAACCAATGTTTCATCATAGATGAGAGTCCACTGAACCGAATCTTGAAAGATCAGAAAGCCGTCATCACTCTGAATAAGCAACCGAGGGTCAAGAAAATCTGAGCATTTGGGGAAAGAGGCAGGAACAGGCACAGAGACAGCTCTAGGGAGAGGAACAGAGCAAGAACAGCATACTTCTATGACAAAAAGACACAACCAAGAGAGTGTTCCTTATTTTCTCATTTCACTTCCAAAGAGGTCAAGCTGAGAATCAAGAAAAGGGATGCACTATCACACACACACAAAAACAAATTAACAATAAAGGATATCAATTCCAAGGGCCTGCTGACATAGAAGAAAGGCAAATTAGGTGTTATCTAAAGTGGAGAATATTTTATGTTGCCATGCTCTAGACTGCTTTGCAACTCCCAATGTTATCATCAACTCTGAATAGCCAGAATATTTATTGATTTCAACACAGCAGCCAAGCCAGCAGGAGCAGCACGGTTCTACAAATTTGCAGAGAATTCAAAGTATTCTAGGTCAGTTCCTTGGGCAAGTCATTTAATCTCTGTATTTGTTAAGACCTGGGTTTCCTCACAAGGCTATGGTGATGGGTAATTGATTAATGTACAAGAAAGACATTCTGATTTAATTGATCTGAAATGGGCCCCGAGTACCAGTTGTTTTTATGCTTCCCAGACATTTCACTACATTTGAGAACCACTGCACCTTAGCAGACTGACTGGAGTACAAGATATGGTGGTTTAAAATCTATTTCAATCATTAAAAATAAAATACTTATACAATCTGTTTCAATTAATATTTCTTCAGTTATGAGGCTAAATTTATCTTAAGGTATTTGCTTACTATATATTTTCTTGTGAATTATTTGTTCATATCCTTAAAAGCCTATCTATCCTTTAAGGTTTCCTCTTTCAGAGTCTTCCTTCATTCCCAACCAAAAGTGCTATCTCTGTCCTCTCTGTCCCTTAACAGCTTGTACCAAACGAGTATTTTCCACATTCTATTTCTTACTGGAGTTATACATGTATATATTATAGTGTTTCTTTTTTTTTTAAACATTTTATTTATTTAATTTATTTATTTATTTTTTTTTTTTTTAAAGACTTTATTTATTTATTTGACAGAGAGAGATATAGCGAGATAGGGAACACAAGCAGGGGGAGTAGGAGAGGGAGAAGCAAGCTCCCCGCTGAGCAGGGAGTCCGATGCGGGGCTCGATCCCAGGACCCTGGGATCATGACCTGAGCCAAAGGCAGACGCTTAATGACTGAACCACCCAGGCGCCCCTATTATAGTGTTTCTTTAGATGACTAACAGGTAAGGATGGCAGGGACTATGCCTCTATACATATATAACCCTCAACTCTAACCAAAGAATGAAACAAGGTGGACGTTCTGAGAAACATTTTTTCAGCTGACCAAATGTATGAGTGTATCTTCAGAAATATACTGGCTTACATAATTAAAAACAGCTCACGCGAACTAGTTCTATTTTTAAAAAGAAAAAAAGAAAACCCTTCAAACTAACAATAAATATTTTACCAAATTAAGTAAATTGGCCTTAAAACATTGAGTAGGTTTCCGAAACACACTATAAAACAGGTCTATTATCTTTACCAAGGATAGTATTTCTGACGGAAGGCCCTAAATGGACAAGGAGATCTGAAGTACACACTTCTCTTTATCCCCATCTACACCACAGGCTAAACAATACTCACTGGAGTGTGAGCATATTGTATTTCAGAGTTATATCCTTTATGACTTATTATAACTGACATGACAATTTCTGCAGTAATACAGTCATTCACTCTTAATACCTAATAATGATCCCTCTATTCTTTTCCCAGTTGCTTCTCCCTGGAGTCAGGGACAAGGGGCATTCATCTCTTGAAATGCTTTACTACACTTAAGAGCCAGACATGGCAATAGAGAATGGAAAGTAACAAATGGTTCTGGAGCATACAGCCTAGAGGGAGACAGATAACTGATTTATTTCAAAATACTGTGCTCCAAATACAGACTTTAACAGTTATGTGGTCGACTTGTTCATATCTTTGTTCCCCCACATTAAATGGCTTTCTCAAGATTCCTGCTTACCTAACCAAATCCCACCTCAAGGCTCAGGTGCCGTTCTTCCCCAGGTGGCCTTCCCAGGCTATACAGCCTGGGAGTTTCCTTCCTCTGGGACTCATGGTTAAGAGCAAGCCCTGTGGTCATTAGACAAATCAGCTAATACCGTACCTCACTAAGTCTCATTTCTTCAAAGGTAAAACTGGGATAACAAACGTACCTACAATTCATAGGGACGTTTGTGAAAATTAAGTGAAATAATGACGGTCAAGTCATTAGCATAGTGCTGGCACACTCTGAGGCCTCAACATATGGTAGGTAGTACCTATGCCACTCATTCAATCATCTATTAACTAATGCTCTCTTGCAAGATGCCGCAGTCTACTGATTTTTTAACCTGTTGGAACTTTTCGTTTTTACCCCTCGTGTCTTTGTGGCTCAAGGTGTAGGTGTTGATTAGACGATCTGAATTACAGAAAGAAACCTATAAAATCAGTAGCTTTCATATTTTGGGAGCCACAACCCACCCTTATAAATATATAACCCGGTATATACTTAAACATATATAAAACTGAAAAAAAATATATAAAAAACTGAAATTAAGGTCATAAACATTCAGCCTTATTACTTTTAAATTTACTCTAATAATTCTAATTCTAATTTAGTTCACCAACAAACAAACAACCCCCTCAAAACAAACAAACAAAAAACTGGTCAAGACCTAAATTGATTTCACAATGCTTTGGTCATAACCCACAAATGAAAAATTCTCTATTAAGCACTTATAAATGAACATATAGATGACAAATTGTGAGACCATACAAACTACAAAAAAAAAAAAAAACTCCACAAAATGAAAAAGTTTTAAGATATTTGTCTAATTATGATTTTTTAAAAATCACATTTTAAATCACTCTGGAATTTGTTAAATGGTAACTTTTTTCCTGCCATACACAAAATAGGGACCACTGTTTGATTTATGTTGGCAGAAATTTGACAATATTTTATTTATTGGGATGTCTGGAAGTAACCCACCTCCCCTCATAAGAGAAACTATCCCAACTAAACTCTTTAGGAATCCACCCAAAATATAAACTAGACTCTAATGCAAAAGATTGCATTCATAAAGTTTCTTACTCTAAAAACTTCTACCTCATCCTTGGTTTAAAAAAGAAATTTGTCAGAAAACAAAATGAAATACTCACACTTAAGAGCCCAAAGATCACTAACACATTTCTTTTAGAGTACCTACCATTAGGAGATTAGAAAGCATTTTTAATAATTCTTAAGCAATTTCCAATTTATATGAATTACAATACTATTCTCAAACCCATTTCAAAGGTGTTAGTTTTTTCTTGGGAAGGGAAAAAGTCTTTACTGTATTTTGATTTTTTTCTTTTCTTTTTTTTTTTAAAGCTTTTTTTTTTCTTTTTAACTAATCTCTACCCCCAATGTGGGGCTCAAACTCACAACCCTGAGATCAAGAATCGCATGCTCTTCTGATTGAGCTAGCCAGGCCCCCCTTTACTTTATTTTTAGACTCTAAAATTTAGGGTCTATTTATTGTGAAAAAAAGCCAAAATAGCATAAAAAGGCGATGATCACTACCAAAACTGTATGGTTCACCTGTTCAAAAACTGTATTAACTACACTCTGAATTATTTAGTACTAAATATTTAAACATAACAATCATTATAGATTTATTTTTAAATGAAAGTCTCAAACTCACTGATGCAACCAATATAATCTGCTTTCTTCTCTAATTAACCTTGCTAAACCCACTCCCCCCAGACTCCCACTTTGGATTATGAAACACACCATTCTCTTCTTTAACCAAAATGCTCCTTCCCTCCGTTTCTTTTACTAAATATGTAACTTTCTTTTGAATCCCGTATTAAAATAGAGGATTTCATTTCCGGACACCTGGGTGGCTCAGTGGTTAAGCGACTACCTTCGGCTTGGGTCGTGATCCCGGAGTCCCAGGATCGAGTCCCGCATCGGGCTCCCTTTGCTCAGCGGGGAGTCTGCTTCTCCCTCTGACCCTCTCCGCTCTCATGCTCTCTCACTCTCTCTCTCATAACGAAATAAAATCTTAAAAAAAAAAAAATAGATCTCATCCCATATTTGTTTTCTCCATTTTGACTGTAAAAGTAGTAATTTCTTAGAATTCCATAATGCTTTAGTTTAGAAAGACCAAAAAATTAATTATAATATCACTGAGTACAAATGAATGCATATACACTGCCGTACTGCTGTAGTAAATGCTGGGAGAGGAGGAAAGGAAGTAAACATGGAGGACACTGACCTCAAGAAGGCTCACAGTAGAGGGAAGATTATATACAAAGACTACAAAAGCACAAACAAGGGATCAAGAGAGAGTGCACTAAAAGGGAAGAAATGCTGAGTGCAGGCCGAATATGGAAGTAGCCAACCTCAAGATTCCAAATGGGAATATTTATAGTATGCACTGCTTTTAACATTCCAGTGGCTGTGTCAATGAATATAAAGGTTTTTTTGGTTGTTTGCTTGCTGTTGCTGTTATTACCCTATTCTCAGCTTGCCATTCACACTGTATGAGATTTTGATCTAATTTTCTACACAGGTTAGAAAGAAACACAGATTTGGATTTTGTATTAAAAAGGAGAAAAGGAGAGCAGTGAGAGAAGATTCACTAGAAGTCTCATTTAACAGAAAAGTTAACACCTGGGTTCCAAAATGAGAAAATGGGTTAAGAAGTTATGCCCTTATTTACTACTAAATAAACAAGCATCCCTTAAAAAAACAAGAAACTGCCTCCATTTTAGTTCAGTCAAGAACATATATTTCAAAGACAATTTTATTTTATAGCACTGCAGCAAGACCACTTGGGAAAATTGTTTTTAAATGATACATTCACATTTCTGAACAAGGAATAGTACTGTTTTATTAATTTTTTTTCCCTAACTGCCCTTCTCAGTGCCTCCATTTAGGGCATTAAAACGTATTGGTCAGAATAAGAATTTTTTTTTTAAGTAATGACCTTAGAATTCATATTTACTTTCCTCAAGTTTCTTGATGGAGCTACTCCTTGCCTAGGCTGTCCTTAAAGAACAAAAATGTGTGCTTACAGAAAAGCAGCACACTGGAACTTCCCAAGAGGGCAGAAATCTTTCACTAACATATCCCAAGGGCTAAAACCAGTGCCAGGCCCCCACAAAGCACTCAGAAAATATTTGTTCAAAGACTCCTGCCACTACTCCTTTGCATCCAACTATGTATTAACTAATAAGAACATCAGTATCTTTGTTTTCAAAATGGAGAGAATTCAAGGAAGTCCTGGTTGCCCCAGGACGGACTCTATGTCTCCGCAGTTAAAAGGGGGAGAAGAACAATGCCAAAATACACAAATGTTCATTAAGAAGCTGTATTATAAATCACTACCCATGGGGTCTGTCTGAAGTAAACCTTAGACAAAACAATGCAAATGGAAACTCAGAAGTAAAACCACAAATTTTGCAAGTAGAATTTCATGAGATTGATCAAAGTGATGTTGGATTATCGTTCATTTTTCTAAGCTTGAGAATGGCATCAGTATTGAGTTTTTTGGTTTAATTCCTTTTCCCTTGCAGATACATACTGGAAGCACTTATGAATGAAGTAATATGCTTCAAAAACAATGGGGGGTGCATGGGAGTGGAAGGAACATGATTGGCCATGAGTTGATAACTGAACATAGGTGATGGGTACATAAAGTTCACTATATTATTGTCTTTCTTTGTATATGTGTGATATTTTCCACAATAAAAAATGTTTAAAGGAAAATAAAAAAAGTATTCAAAAACTATTCAAATCATATATATTGACAAATGAGATTCTGCAAAAACATTCAGTTAACTAGTAAGGAGAAAAAACTGAGAAGGTGTTTTAAAAGAATGATTAACGGGCGCCTGGGTGGCTCAGTCGTTAAGCATCTGCCTTTAGCTCAGGTCATGATCCTAGGGTCCTGGGATCCAGGCCCACATCAGGTTACCTGCTCAGCAGGAAGCCTGCTTCTCCCTCTCCCACTCCTCCGGCTTGTGTTCCCTCTCTTGTTGTCTCTCTCTGTCAAATAAATAAAATCTTAAAAAAAATAAAAGAACGATTAAAAGAGGTTCTTGAGGGACATCTAACTAGCTCAGTCAGTAGAGGATGTGACTCTTAATCTCAGAGCCATGAGTTCAAGCCCCACATCAGGCATGGAGCCTACTTAAAAAAGAGAAAAAGAAAGAAAGAAAGAATGAATGAAAGCAAGTAAGGCAAGAAAGAAACTAAAAAGGTGTTTGAAAAATGGCAAGGGCCTCAAATATATATATATATATATATATACATACATACACACACACACACACATATATATAATATCTAAGTTTGAGACTGCTATGAAAAATTAAATGTGTGCATGTGTAGGTACAGGGGATATCTGTATTTTCTGCTCAATTTTGCTTTGAACCTAAAGCTGCTCTAAAAACTAAAGTTGGTTAATTAAAAAAAAAGAAGAAGAAAGAAAAGAAATGTGAAGGACAGTTTACTGCACTGTTATACAACTTTGTCAGAAAAATTCATGTCCCCAAATAATTTAATTCATTTACTTTGTTTTTCTATGGAAAATCAGCTTTCAAATCAATTCAACAAAGAAATTTTGGTTCCCGTTTTGAGTGTAGTCATATAATAACAAAAGCAAACCTTTTCTACTACTTTCCCTAACTGGTTCTCACTGATCAATGTGGTAATTTGTCAAGATTTCAAGATTTTTTACAAGTACAAAGCACTTCTATTTATTGTGTACTTCACAATTTCAACACTTAAACATTAGATACCCAAATAAGTACACCGTGTTAATAGCTGAGATTCAGTGGTTGGAATTTTCTACTTTCTCCCCCAACACAGAGATGATACAAATTTGGGTGCTCCGGTGGTCAGATTATTACTTTCCACAAAAGAAGTTCAGTGTATTTGATAATTCGTATCTTGACTAAACTTAAGTTTCCGGTGGTTATATAATCTAATTAAATACATTATGTGGTTTCAACTGGGATAATCCAATTCCTATCCAAGAAGGCTATATCATGTTCTTAATAATAATTAAACAAGGAAGTTATAGTTTAATTAGCAAATGAAATGATTTGTCAGTATAATAGAGTCATTTCATTATAAGAAAACAGCACAGAATATAATATTTCATTATAACAAGTAAGACATTTAAATTTGTTTCATAATACACCAAGTGCACATCCTTCACTAAAATCAAAATTCTGTTTTAAAAAAAAAGAAACACAAAAGAAAGGATTATAGATGGAGTAAACTTTAGGAAATAGTAGGCTATTCACTTGTTTTCCCTCCTCCAGACCAATTTAAAGGAACACAGAGCTAGAAAGACCCTTTGGGACTAACTCAGTGATTTTTCAAACAATATGTTTCAGAGCCCTGAGCAGGCTTTAGGGGGTTCTATAATCAGTGAAGTGTTAAAAAGAAAAAAGTCAGTGCAACTTTATCCTGCCCAAGGAGCCCAATATTGTGTTTAAGATTTTGCTTTTATAGAACAGTCCTCAGGTAAGTTTTAAGTTTGAAAAGCCACTAAGAGTCTATACTCCTCCCACTTTCTGAAAGAGGACCCTAAAGCTGAGAGAGGTTAAGCAAGACCAAGATGATAATAATGTTCACAGCAAGGTCAGGTATAGATCAACTGACATCTTCAAACTAGACCTCACCACACATGAAAGGTCCAGAGGGAAAAGGGAGAAAAAATAAGTTTCAAGATTATCTTTCTTCAACTCTGTCATTCTCTACATGGACTGTACCAGTTATCCACCAACACCTTTCACTTCGAGTCCAGGAGCTGTCTTTACTGCTGTTTTCCAAAGACCATTAGGCTTGTGCCTCTCTTCTCCAATTTGTTTCCCTGCTTCTTAAAAACATTCCCTGTGATATTACCTCACGCAGTTCTAACACTTTAACTTGTCCATACAAGAGAGCTTGTATTTTACCACAGAGCCAATTTTTAAAGTACACAGAAATAACCTTTCTTCACAGAGATGTTACACAGACCCACAGTCTCAAAATGGATTGAAACAGAATGACAGTAAGTACTTAAGTGAGGTAAAAAGTGAAAAAAGGGAGCGGGAGCCTGAGTACCCCCAAACCAGAACTCTACCCCACACAGACCTGTGATGCCCAGATTAGGGGTGTCTGGGATCCAGTCCCAGTGCCTCTGAACAGCATTTACACTCTGGTCTTCTTTAGGAATGTGCTTGATCTATAGAGCTATTTCCAGTACTTTACAAGCTGCTCAAATAGTCCTTGCAGAAAGATACACACTGGCCTATTTGAGGCTCTACAGGATAAAAAATAAAATCATGAAATGCCAGACCAGGAATGTTTCTCAGGAATTATTTAGTCCAACCCCTCATTTCTTTCACAAGAATACTGAAACACAGGATTAAAGTAGCCTTCCCACAGTCACAGAGCTACTGGTAGAAGTTAGATTTTCTTTTCTTTTTTTTTTTTTAAGATTTATTTATTTGGCAGAGAGAGATACAGCGAGAGGGAACACAAGCAGGGGGAGTGGGAGAGGGAGAAGCAGGCTCTCTGCTGAGCAAGGAGCCCGATATGGGACTCCATCCCAGTACCCTGGGATCATGACCTGAGCCGAAGGCAGACTTTTAACCAACTGAGCCACCCAGGCGCCCCTGCATTTTATTTTCATTACTACTTTCCATTCTTCTACAAGGTACTAAATATGATCACTACTCAGGTAACTAACAGCTGTCATCACATGTTTTGGCATCATTTAGATGTAAACTTGTGCAACACATAAGGCTCATTAAAAAACAACAAGTCCAACTATAAACAGGTCACCTTAACATGACTTAGGAGAAAAAAAATACACCCAAGATCACAACATGTCCCACCAAGTTCAAAATGTCTCATAGTGCAGTCCTGAGAATCAGTTTGCAGCATTTAACCACTGTTCCAAAATAAAATTCTGACAGCATTTCTTGCTGGTTATTTAAACATGAATGGTTTGGGGTTCATAGGCTAGTAAGCCTTATTAACTGCAATCTTGCCCTAAACACCAAGGACTGTCTCCACTGTATTTTTAGCTGTTTCTAGGTAAAAGCTACTTATACTTAGTAAGTCAAAAATAATCCAATTCCAGGTGCTAATTTGCCAAGCTTAGTAATAGGTCAGAAAACAAAGCTTAACTCTGTGTAGATTCCAGATTCAGAAATCCAAACCAGCCCTGAAACAAATAATACATTATATGTTAATAAAAAGAAAAAATAAAATAAAAAAATAAAAACCCTGAAACAAATAATACATTATATGTTAATAAAAAGAATAAATAAATAAATAAATAAAATAAAACAGAAAGAAAGAAATCCAAACCAGGTATGCATTCACACACTGGTATACTTATATATTGTGCATCTAAAAGAAGCTGTGTCCCCCAAAATGGTTATTCTCCGGTAAATCTAACAAGAGTGATTAAAATGGGGGAATTACTGGAACTGACAAAGTAACTTTATTTTTACTGTGCCTAAGTAACACAAACACATAGGAGGCTCACTTGAAAAATCATCTGATGTTAATCAGTTATAAAACATTCCTCTCTTTTGACTGAAAGTGGTTCTTCTCCCTGTTGCATTTCTTTTTTTCCAAAGTCTCCCGTGAATCCTAAATACACAAACTTCTCCATACTCTAATCAAGAGGAGAGCTGTTAACCTTGACATTTTATGGTCTCTCTTTGAAAAGGGCAAATTAAGTGTTTCAGTTTAGTTTTAATTAAAAAGGTATTACTCCCACCACTACCACCCTCAAGAGGAGATGAGAAATTTGTCAGAGGCTCCCTAATAACTGGCAGATAAGAATCATCCTGTGAGGAAATGTAGAGAAGACTATTGCATTACAAAACCCTGAGTCATCACCCAGTTCACTCAGCAGATTTGGGTAAACACTGGATTTAAGTGACTTATGTCTTGTATGTTTATCCATCCATACCCACATTCATGAACATACAATGTTACCAGATTTTGTGTACAGTTAACCAAGCAAGATACAGCACAACTTTGTTAAAAAAATTATTCTGACACAGTGAAGATGCCCATCTTGCTGGTTATTTGGACATAAATGGTTTGGGGTATATAAAAAAAATAAATAAAGTCTCTAACCTTTCCCCCCAAGACTATTTTTACTTGCTTTCCCCCTTATTTTCAGTGGCACTATAGTTTGCGGGGTGTTTGTGCAAAAAAACAGTAACAGTAATAAAAGAATAATTTAACAACTGAAACTGATTTAGGTCATCTATATTCATCTGAGAGACTCAAAAATTAACACAAGCCAGGTACTCATAATGCCCTGGACAATCTGACAGCTCTCTTCTCTATTTTCCTTAGGGTCGCACATTCCCAAAGGAAATGTCACAACTGGAGAAACACACTTTCCGGAGGTTCTAAGACTCAACATTCTCAACATTAACGTCTAGTGTACAGCCCGAGAATGAGCTAAGGGCTGATTTTAAACCAATCTTTTCAATCAAACCCACAAAGTCTGAGCAGGCCCAAAAAAGCAGAACCTACAAGTTCCCTACGGCCTCCTCCTCATTCAGAAAGTTACTAGACATGAATTGAAGGATACGAAGAGGCGGAGACCGTAGAGGAAGAGCCTGAGGAAACACAAGGAAAAGTCAATAGTTGCTCCCTCATAGGTGAATCCTCTCTGTCTCTCCTCCCTCATGAGCAAAGGTCCAAGGAGGACCCTTGGGGGACCGCTCACCTCTTTCCCTGGGAGCCCGGTGCCCTCCGGCTCCCCAGGGCCCCGCAGGTCGGAAGACAACAACCCGAACCCTTGGGGAGAAGCAGCTGGGGAGGACATCGAGGGCTGGGGAGGACGTCAAGGGCTGGTGAGAACCAAGGAGGTCCCGCAGGAAAGTAGCAGGGAGGGGACTTGAGTGCTTCCCAGGCTTCTTGTCGCGATTCTCCGGCTACTCCTCCGGGACCACCGGCTGGAGTCGGGGCAGAGCTGAGTCCAGCGGTCCGGTGCGGACAAAGAGCGGCCTCCCCCACCCCCCGCCCCGGACGCCCTCCCACTGAGCCTTTGCCCTCCCCACCCCCCGCGCCCACCCTACAGGCCCGAACACACTTACGTGGAGAGTTTCCTGGTCCAGAAGAGGCCCCCGGGCCACAGCTCTTGGAGCTGCACGGCCCGGCCCAGGTTGCTTTTGATCTGGGCCAGCTGCAAGTCGGACTCGGCGTCCAGCCGCTCGGCATAGGGCAGCAGCTTGTTGTAGACGATCTCCTTCTGAGGGACGAAGCCCCGCGGGTCCGGGCCGGGAAGCCCGCCGGGCTCCGGGGGATCCCTGCCGTCCGCCCGCTCGGCCGGCTCCATGAGCCTAGGGACACCCCCCCCACCCCCTCCCACCCTAACCCTCCCCGGCCCCCACCCCTCTCCGGGCTCCGCCTCCTCCGCGTCGTCGTCGCCCCGCGGCCGCCGGCGGCCCGTCGCCCTCGGCCCGACCGCTGGGCCCCCTCCCCTGGCCGGCGCGCTGCTGGCCCCCGCGCGATCCCGGTTCGTTGGCGGCGGCAGCGGCCGCTCCGCCCGCCCCGCACCGGCTCGGCTGATGACGCTGCAGCAGCCGGGCCCGCAGATTCCGGACGGGCCTCAAGTCACTTCCGGGGCGGGGCGGGGCGGAGCGACGGTGTTGGAGGAGGTGGCGGCGGCGGGGCGGCGGCGGGAGCCCAGCGGGCCGCGCCTCCCTCGCCGTGGGGCCGGCTCGGAGCCCCCACCCCCGGACCTCACGGCGCGAGCGCGAGGCTGCCCCACCGGAAACACGAGGCCGAATTCCAAGCTATTGTCCTCCCTCGCTTGGGGTCGCGCGCTCCCTGCGCTACCGGCGGGAGCCCGTAGTCGCCGTGCCTTCCGACAAGGCAGTGGGCCTAGTCCCTCACCCCGAGTGTGTGGAAAAACCTAGGTACTTTGTATCCATCTCACTTGTTACTTATAGATTTGTTTGCTCAGTCTCCTTTAAGCCCTCCTCTTTCTGGTATTTTTCGGGCCGCCCTCATTCCAAAAAAGTGAATGTTCATTAATTAATCGAACTACTATTTTGTGTGTCAGACGCTCCTTTTAGGCCCTTGAGAAGAGCACGTGGTTTCTGCCCTCCAGGGTTTTACCGTCAACTGGAGCTTTAGGGAATAAGCAGTTACAGGACAATACTCTTAATTGCTGGGTATGTACGGGATGCCTTGGGAACACCTAAAGAGGAGTTAGTTCAAACTGGAGGGGTGTCAAGTAGCTTTCGAGACGAGATACATAAAGTTGAGGTAAAAGGCGTTGAGTGCAGAGTTGGTTAGGAAAAGGAGGAGAAGGTATATTTTAGCTGAGGGAACAGCTTAGAGGCTGCAAGCATGCACTCCAGGAATTCAGAGAAGTTCAGAATGGCTGCAGATTGCTTGCAAGAGGAGCGCAGGATTGAAACCTAAGAAGAAATACTAGGGAGTTTTCAGAACTTTAAACCTAAAAGCAACAAAAGTCTGAAACATATTACGCATAGGAATGGCATGATAAAATTTACATTTTCGAAGAATCACTCTGACTTTATGTAGAGAATAGATTAAAACAGACTCGAATTGGAAACTGCATAGGAATGGCATGATAAAATTTACATTTTCGAAGAATCACTCTGACTTTATGTAGAGAATAGATTAAAACAGACTCGAATTGGAAACTGGAGGACCCCTTAAGAAGCTGTGACATACTGATGGCATGGATGTCAGTTGAAATGATTTGAGAACTATTGCAGTAAAAAGAATGGCCTCGGCTTCGTAGCTGATTGAATGTGAAGAGTGAAACAATGGGAAGAAACAGGATGATTTCAGATTTCTGGTTTGGGAAGATGGATAGATAATAAAGTCCTTCACGGAGATAGCAGAAACAGATTTGGAGGCTGAATTCCTAAAGGATGGAAAAGTACTTTGATGTATGGATCAGGAGGATGATCTAAACTGAGATATGTATTACCATTATAGGTAGGATTGGAGGGAATGAGATACAGACTATTGTTAAAAGATAACTGAGACTTATTAAAAATTTTAAGAGTTTATTGAGTAAAAATCTATCAAATTGGACAGGGCCAAACCAGAAGTGGTTAGGAGCCCTGACAGGAAGGAGCCAGGGGAAAGACGTAGGTAGAGAAGGTGTGGAGACAAAGAAAGATTATTTGATTGGGCATAGCTTAAAACCCAACCGGCTATTTGTGACTGGTTATCCTTAGTGTTTAGATTTCATAACCTTGAGGCATTTACACAGATTTTGGGCAAAGACATTAGAGCCACTTCAGTCTAATGGCCTTTATGTAATTAGTTTAACAGTATAAAAAGAATAGGGCCCTTGACCAAACTCTCAGGAGTACCATATTTAAGGATGGATAGAGAGAGAGGAGAGAGACCACAAATACTCATGAGAAGCGGTTAGAGAAGTAGGAGTTCTAGGAAGGTGGGCATTCCTAAAGACGAGTGTTTCAGTTGGAGGAAATAATCAATGTACCAAAAGTGGTTGACCAGTCAAATGAAATGAGACCTGAGGAGAATTTATTGGAGTTACTGATACAACAGATAACAACAGTTTCAGGGGTGCTGCAGTAGAAACCAGATTACAATGACAATGGGAAAATAGGAAGTAAATAACTAGAGGCGGTAAAAGCGGACAACCTTTTTTAAGTTTGGGTGGGATGGGCGCCTGGGTGGCTCCATTGCTTAAGCGACTGCCTTCAGCTCAGGTCAAGATCCTGGAGTCCCAGGATAGAGTCCTGCATCAGGCTCCCTGCTCAACGGGGAGTCTGCTTCTCCCTCTGACCCGTCCCCCTCTCGTGCTCTCTCTCTCTCATTCTGTCTCTCTCAAATAAATAATAAATAAAATCTTAAAAAAAAAAAAAAGGAAAGAAAACCAATCTTAAAAAATAAAAATAAAAAAATAAAAGTTTGGGTGGGAAGAAAAAGAGAGGTAAGGAGGTAGCTGGAATAAAAAGGAATTTTTCAAGATGGGATATGTTTTAAATATTAATGAGAAGGAGCCAATGGAGAAAGGTTGAAGATATGTGGGTGAGGATGACAGAGAGTGGGAGAGAATGTGGAGTCATTGGCCTCTAGCAATAAACCAGACTGTGCTTTCATTGTCAGAGGAGAAAGGCAGGGGAGGATAGGTGCAAAGGCGGAAAGGTTTGCAGATTTGGTGACTGGAGGTTGGAGGAGTTCTTTCTGATTCTTTCTTCTTTCTCTTTCTTTCTTTCTTTCTTTCTTTCTTTCTTTCTTTCTTTCTTTCTTTCTTTCTTTCTTTCTTTCTCTGTGAAATAAGAGAATAAGAATGATGGGAGGAAGTGGGGCGAAGGAGATTTGAGATTGGAGAAGGTTTAGAGTAGTCTCAAAATTCAGAAAACTCATTAGAGAAACAGTAAAATTACTTGTCAGTTAAGTCTGGAAGCATAAATTTTACTGTCATCTGTGTGAACAATTTAGTGATTTTCCCCAGTAATGTTTAGCAGCCCAGGATTATATGCCATGCAGTCTGGTATGATACAATGACAAAGGAATAAGAATGTATGTTGGTGGTAGTGATGGTAATGGTGTTAGCTACCACTGTTGAGCACTTCTCTCAGCCAGTGCTTTACCTACAATATCTCATTGAATTCTCTTTTCCAAGTAGAGATCATTGGCTTGAGAATATTTAAAAGAGAGTGGTTAATGTCAAAATTGGTTTAAGTCTAACTGAAGAGAGAAGAGGACTGATAGAGAGGTCAAGGGACTCAGATCCTAATGAAGTATAAGAGCAATGTGAAAGGATTAGCCTGAGCAAGGGATCTGGAAGAACAGGAATATTTGGATTTAAGATTTCAAAGAGGCTGTTCCGATGATGTCAGTTTCCCTGGGAATGGATGTCAGAACTGGAAAGGTCAAAAGAATTATTGGAACAAAAAAGATGACGTCTCTTTCTGTTATTCTATATGAGGCTTAATGGAAAACACTAGTGAAACCTCTTCAGGTGAGGAAGTTGGGAGACCTTAAGTTTCTCTGGGGGACCTTTTCTACTCATCATTGGAGATAGTAACCCAAAGCCTGGGGTTAATTTTCTCAGACTACCTCCCAAGCATTTTTTTTTTTTTTTTTTTTAATCTTTTAGAGCTCAGGATACTCCACCAAAAGATAACAACCCATCATGCTTTCAGTCAGACCCTGAGGGAGACATTGGCTTCTTATCAGACCCCTCCAGGAGGCTGACTAAAATCCTTTCCTGGGAAGTGCAATAGCCCTTCATGGAAAATATTCTGAAGACGGAGGTTTCTCCTCAGGCTAGAGGAACTGCCTGGGATAATTACCAATCAAATATTTATGCCTTTGGTTCACTACCTGATAACCCCAAAAAAATGACAGGTTGTTAGTTTCCTGCCTTTAGAAGTATTTGAATTGTATTAGAACGATTCATTCTAATATAATCAAATGTCCAAACTCCTGCTGTGTTGCAGTTACTAAAGGCACAAGAATATTGGACCTGAGAAATGAGAGGTTTTTACCCTAGTTCCTATATGATTTTTTCTTAGTAGGCTCTATGCCCAACATGGGGCTCGAACGCACAACCCCGAGATCAAGAGTCACATGATCTACCGACCAAGTCAGCCAGGCACCCTATAGTTCCTATATGATTTTTTTTTTAAGATTTTATTTATTTATTTGAGAGAGAGAATGCGCTCTCAAGCAGGGGAGGGGCAGAGGGACAGGGAAAGAATCTCAAGCAGATTCTCAGTCTCACGACCCTGAGATCCTAACCTGAGCCAAAACCAAGAGTCAGATGCTCAACCAACTGAGCCACCCAGGTGCCCCTCCTATATGATTTTTAAGTTTTGGAGTTTTTGTCCAAAAGCCCTTCTCATGCAGCGTGGCATCCACTTCACTTCATCAGAGTATATTTGGAATTCATTTTTTTACTAAAGAGGAAATCACAGCTAAAAAATGAGTTTTTCTATGATTACTGCTTTACCGTCTTTCTCTTTGTTAGGCATTTTGCCATTTTACTATGATGTAACTAGATGTAGATTTCTTTTTATTTATCTTGCAGGGGTTTGTGTTTCTTAAATGAAAAGATTCATATCATTCATCAATCATGCAAAATTTTTGGCTGTTATCTGTTCACAATTTTTCTGTTCCTCTTCTCTCTTTGTAGAATTCCTATTAGATATATGTTATACCTTCTCATTCTAATCTCTATATTTGTTACTTTCATTTTGCAAGTCTTTGCTTCTTTACCTCATTCTGGATAACTTTATCAGACCTATTCCTAATTCATAGAATTCTTTGTTATTCTGCATCTGATCTGTTTAACTTGTCCATTGAGCTTCTAATTCTAATGATTATTTTTTTAATTTTAGAAGTTCTACTTCATTCCTTTCCAAATCTGCTATTCTATTTTCATTTACTTTTGTTCTTTATGGTTCCAATGACTTCTTTAACGATTTTAGACATGTTTATTTATTTTAGACAATTATATTTATTTTTATTTTATTTTATTTACTTGAGATAGAGAGAGAGCATGAGCAGGGGGAGGGACAGAGGGAGAAGCAGACTTCCAGCCGAGCAGGGAACCCGGTGTGGGGCTCAATCCCAGGACCCCAGGAGCATGACCTGAGCCAAAGGCAGACGCCTAACTGACTGAGCCACCCAGGCACCCCTAGACAATAATATTTAGACAATCCTTTCTGTTATTTTAGATTTTTAGGGGTGCTATGTGTTTGTTGATTTTTGTTCATGGTGGATCATTTGCTTGTATTTTACAATTTTTTATATTATGAGACTATCTTCATACGGCTTTTTGTCTCTGTGTAAACCCCACATGACCCAGAGCATTTTGTTTGCTTGCACCAGATCCACAGAAATAGCACAGGCCCAGTACTAATCAATATTTATGTTCATTTTTCAGCTAGTGTAAATTTGAATTTCTATCCTATGTAAGTTACAGACCTGGGAATTCAGCCCTTAGAGAATTCTGGGGTTTTTTGCAATATTTTATTTCCAACTCCCTTTGGTCTGAGGCATCAGCTTCTTTCCCCGAGTAGATATTAAAACCCAAGTCACTTGCTGTTTCAAGATCCAATAACACTGCCCCAAAATTGATGCAGAATTAACTCACACACTTGTCACTCTGGCTTTCCTTTCCTCTTTGTTTCTGGATCTGGAGATTTTCCTTTTCTGTGTGTGAGCTCATCAATTGTTATCACTTGTTATGTTTAATGCAGCGTTTCTATATAAGGGTTTCTGCATTAGCTCAGGCTGCCATACTACTGGAACTGGAGATCCTTAAGGAATGAACTTCTAACTCTAGATTATTAGATATCATTTGGAGCAAAAGGGAGTAATCATGGATGATTAAGAGCTTTTTTAGAATCCTCATATCATATAGCTGGTCGTTGGTGATGCATATCCATCAAGCTATATTTATTTAAGGATTAAAAATGTATGATATTATTATTTAGAAAATGCCTATTTGATATTTAAATGCAAAGAGTTTTTCAGTACAACTGAAGCTCTTTATGTTTCTTCTTTTTGACAAGCTATGAATAATGTAGGAGGTCACAGCTTCCCTCTAATCAAATATAGTAAAGAGATGTATTTTTTAACAGTGGTTGAAGAAATTAACAATAGAAGCAGTGGAGAGATAATAACTAATGCACAAAGAGGATACATACTCTTCCCACCAACCCCCCCAGTTTTTATATATATAAATAGAACAGGCCTTGCTCATAAGCAGAGAATGGAATTGTCTGCGTGAATAATTTGAATAGCCAGCAAGACACTCACACTATATCTGATGCTTAAAATGCTACTCTTTACAATCTGTTTCTTTGTACTAAGCAGAATCTCATTTGAAATTTACGGATTCATAAGAGGGGTAATATATCAAATCCCTAATTCTCCAGGGTGAATTATATATTCATTAATTCAATAAACATTATTGAGTGCCTCCTGAGTGCCAAGTTTGAGATCATAAGATGAATGACATAGTACTTGTCCTCAAGGAGTTCACTATCTAGTGGGCTGAGGGTCAAGTAAACAGATAAATTAAAATTGTAACCAAATGTCAGCTGGATCTCCCTACCTCTTAAAATCTCTAGATGAAACGAATTGAAACTGCCTTCCATAGACTGAAAAATTCAGTGCCTCACCCAGTAGTTCTGCCAGTTTGGGGGGATGGGAGATTATGTTTTTATAGTAACTCCCAGCTCTAAACTTTTGCTTCTGGTAAACTAGTTCTGTCAAGTGATCATCTTCCCCTGAGGCTTCTGTTGTTCCTGTTTCAGTACTGCTTTAATCTGAACATGGAATATAGGCTTTTCCCTTATTTTCTACAATTTCTATACAGCAAATCATTCATAAAAGGCTGTGTGTGTGTGAGAGAGAGAGAGAGAGAATAAATGTAAGCAAGTTCAAAGAGACAAAGGGATTTATATGCTAGAAATAACAACTTAAAATTTAATATAAAAGTTTTTTCTAAAAGATCCATTTTCTATGTGATTGCTGATATTATGGAGCTCACTGTCTAGTGGGCCTTTCAGACATTAAACAACTCATTCTACAGGTATTTTAATTATAGTTTTTTTAAATGCTGTAATAGGATAAAGGGAACTCTGATTGTTAGAATAGGGGGACCTGGCCTAGACTAGGAGGCCTAGAAAGATTTCTTTGAGGAAGTAGCAGTTGATGAATGAGGAGTTGGGGGAAAGGATGGTTAAGAATGATCTGGCTAGGAAAACAGTATGAGAGGAGGATTGAGGTGGGGGAAGAACTTAGCTTGGTTGTGAAGCTCAGAAAAGACAAAAGTGTACAGGAAGAGAGGATAAGAGTGGCAGAGAAGGTAAGCAGTTAGGTCATGTAGTACCTTGTAAGTTGGGCTAAGAATTTTAGATTTTATCCTGAAAGCTATTTCAGATATATGAGTATAGTGCTTTGGGCTGCACCCAGATACTTGGAGGAAGCTGAAGGGGTGACATTAGGGTGTGGAAGTCATGAAGCCAAGTGGATAGGTATGCTACAGGCAGAGACAGAAACATGTGGAAAGTATGTGGAGTTTTCACTGAGCCTAATTAGGCCAGGAAGCAATGAGTACAGTATGGCAGGAGCACAGAAAATGTCGATAAGGCAAGAGAGGAGCCAAGAAAGTAAACTGAAACCAGATTACAAATAGTCATGGGTCTATGTATATTGATGATAATGATGGTAGTGGTGTTAGCTCATCCCCACCCATACAGAGTGGGCTGCTTTTCTGGACTCAGAATCTAAGTAGTTCAGTTTTTAAGTTGTTGCCTTGTTTTGATTTTTAGGTTCATCTTTTTGTTTTGAGTAATTGTAGATTGACCTGTATTTGCAGGAAATAATACAGAGATATCCCTTGTACCTTTTACCCAGTTTCCCAAAATTGGTATTGTCTTGCAGAATTGGTATCATCTGTAGTACAATATTATAATCAGGATATTTACACTGATGTAGTCAAGCAAGATATAAACACTTCCACACCACAAGGATCCCTCCTGTTGCCCTTTATACTGACATTCACTTCCCTGACCCCTTCCATGTCTCTAATCCCTGGAAATTACTAATCTGTTCTCTTTTTCTATGATTTTATGGTTTCAAGATTATTATATAAATGGAATCATACAGGATATAACCTGTTGGGATTGCCTCTTTTCTCTCAGATAATTCCCTAGGGAATTATCCAAGTTGTTGTGCGTGCCATAGTTGGTTTCTTTTATAACTGAATAGCATTCCATAGTACTGATGTACTATAGTTTGGCTTTTGCCATTCCCAGTAAAGTTGCTGTGAGTATTCATCTACAAATTTTTGTGTGAACATAAGTTCTAATTTCTCTGGGATAAAAATCTAAGAGTGCAATTGCTGGGTCATGCTGGCTTGCATTGCTTAGTTTTATAAATAAAATAATGCCAAACTGTTTATGTGGTGATACCTCATTGTGGATTTAATTGACATTTCCCTAATGGAGAGGGATGTTGACCTTATTTTCAAGTGCTTATTTGTTACCTGCATGTCCTCTTGGGTGAAAAATGTCTGCTCTTTTTTTTTGCCTGCTTTTTAATTGGATTGCTAGGTTTTTTTACTGTTGAGTTCAGCATGTTCTTTATATATTCCAGGTACTAATCCTTGGTTGGATATATGATTTGCAAATATTTTCTCCTTGTTTGCAGCTTATCCTTTCATCCACTTAATAGGATCTTTTGCAGAGTAAGTTTTTAATTTTGATGAGGTCCAATTTGTCAGTTTTTCCTTTTGTGGATCAAACTTTTGGTGTCAGATCTAAGAACTTTGCCTAGTCCTAGATTCAAAGATTTTTTTTTTTTTAGGTTTCATGTTTTACATTTAAGTCCATGATCCATTTTGAGTTAATTTTTGTATGAGTGTGACATTTAGGTCAAGATTCAAATATTTTTTTTAAAGATTTTATTTATTTATTTTACAGAGAGAGAGAGAGAGCACGCACACAAACGGGGGAGGGGCAGGGAGAGGGAGAGGGAGAAGAAGGCTCCCCGCTGAGCAGGGAGCCCCACTCAGGGCTCAATCCCAGGACCCTGAGATCATGACCTGAGCCAAAGTCAGACACTTAACCACCTGAGCCACCCAGACACCCCCAAGATTCATATTTTTGCCTATGAATGTCCAGTTAATTCAGTTTTAAATAACAACACTTGAAGACTACCAAGAATCTAGTCGAGGTAGCATTGTTTCAAACAGATTCATTTTATTTCAGTCTTTACTCAAACATGCAGTGGAAAGGCACCATCCACTCTTATGATCCACTGTGAGCCAATACTTGAATGAAAATGAAAATACTCTCAAGAACAAAGAGTAAGTTTTATGGTCAGTTCTTAAGTCCATAATTAGTAATACAATGAATACATTTGACTGACTCTGCTAGAACATGGTCCTGCTAAAAATACACCTAATTTACTTTATTCAGAACACTTTCAATAGTGGGCATCTATAAATTGTTTTTGACTGCTCAGCATCTGAACCCACTTGCTAGATTTGGGAAATCCTCCCATCTAGGTCTTGGTGAGAAGTAGGCTCCTACCTCTAACTTCAGAAGCCTAAGGAGTGAGATTCACCCTCTACCCACTCCCCTGACAGCTTTGTGATCCAGATTTTGCCACCATGTACTTTAAATCTTGACCAAGTGATGCCAAAATGAAGGGATGATGGATGACATTGGATCTTTGATGGATAAGCAGTCTGGCATCCATGGCTGTGTTGTCAGAAGCAGCAGCTGCCTACAGTCACCACTATATCAAAGGGAAGAGATGCTGGATGTTGTTGGTGGCAGCAGCATCTGAACCAGATTGTTTCTGTTACCCTCACTCCCTTGGTTCCAGCCCGTTAGCTAAGAATCTTTCTTAGCCTTTTTTATCAATTCTGTGAGTTACCTAATACTTGCCAATAAATTTATCTTCAACTTAAGTTAGCCAGTGTTGGTTACTGATAGTAAAGATGACTGACATCAAGAACCCTTACTGATACTGTTAGCAAATTAGTCTAAAGCTGTGGTTTAGAGAGCTCCCACCCTCAGAGTTTCTGATTTCGTAGATCTGGAGTGGGGCCTGTGAATTTGCTTTTCTAACAAGTTCCCAGCTGACGCTGCTGCTGCTGCTGGTCAAGTGACCATACTTGATCTTCATCAAGTTGGTGTGATTTTATAGTTTTCTCTCAAAAAACTGCTGATTCGTGTTCCATTGTTTGACTATACCACAATTTGCTTATCCATTCATCTGTGGATGGACATTTTGGTTATTTACAGTTTTGGGCTATTACAAATAAAACTGCCATGAATATTAATGTATAGGTCTTTTTGTGGACATTATTTTCCTTTTCTCATGGGCAAATATGTGGGAGAAGACAGCCTGGATCATATGGTAGGTGTATGTATAACTTTTAAGAAACTGCAAGTTATTTTCCAATATGCTGCCATTTTACATTTTTACCAGCAGTGTACAAGACTTCTTGTCTTTTTTTAAAATTTTTATTTATTTATTTGAGAGAGCAAGCACAAGTGGGGGGGGTGGCAGAGGGAGAAGGAGAAGCAGGCTCCCCACTGAGCAGAGAGCCTGATGTGGGGCTCAATTCCAGGACCCCGGGATCACGATCTGAGCCGAAGGCAGATGCTTAACCGATTGAGCCACCCAGGTGCCCCAGTGTACAAGACTTCTAGTTGTTCCACATCCTTGCCTCCTTGGTATAGTCAGTCTTTTTTACTTCAGCCTTTCTAGTAGGAGTGTAATAGTATCTCATTATGCTTCCAATTTGCATTTTCCTAAGCACTAATAATGGTGAGCATCTTTTCTGAGTACTAATTTACCATTCATTTATCTTTCTCAGTGAATTGCCTATTAAAATCTTTCGTCCAATTTTTTGGAGCCATATTTGTTTTCTTACCGAGTTTTGAGAGTTCTTTATATATTCTGGGGATAAATCCTCTACCATATATGTAACTTGCAAGTATTTTCTCCAGTCTGTGGCCTCTTTTTTTCTCACTCTCTTAATAGGCAGAAAGTCATTTTAACCAAAATTATCAAGAGCCTCATCAGTCTTCCTAATGACTTCCCTTAATTGCTTAATATTCAAATTTTTCTTTTTTTGAAATACATTCCTTTTCTATTTACTCTGCTCCTCTTGTTAACTGGCATGATTGCAGTCTCACTTGGCAACAACCTTATGTGTGATTGGAAGAATCCTTTAACATCACTTTCATCAACTTCATGAAATCTTGCACTTGTAGCAAAATGTGCAGTTAAATTCTTTCAATTCATTTGATTTGCACTTGTTTTATATTTGGGGATATTACCACAATCTCAAAGTTCAAACCAGTGAGGATGTCAACTGAGGAGCAACTGAATGAGATAGGGTAGGGAAAGTAAGTACTTGTGTTTCATATGGAAAAATATTTGAGTTGGGACTCATTTTATAAATGATCAGTTCATTAGAGAATATTAATATGACTTTTGCTTCCGTACGGGAGCACAGACTTGTGTAATAAATACTAAAAAAACAAAGCTTGCAAGAAAAGACCCCTCTCTCTATATATTTCCTCTTATATCTTGATCCCCCCTCTCTCATTCTGCTGTAGGTACTCTGACCTTTGTTTCTTGATCAAGCCCAGTTTTTTTCTCAATATAAGAGTACCTACTTTTTCTTCTAATCAAATAAGTGGACCAAGAATTTAGATTTATTCCAAGTGCAATAGAAATCAATAGACAAGTTTTTAATCAGGAAAATGACATCATTTGATTTGAACTTTCAAAGGATTTCTCTGAATGGAGAATGGATTATACAGGGATAAGAATGGAAGTAGAGAGACTAATTAGGAAGCTATTTCAGTAGTCCAGTGAGAGATGATGATGACTTGTATCAAGGTGAAATAGTGAAGTGTCAGATTTGAGATATTTTGAAGGTAAAACTAACAAAATTTGGTGATAGAATGTGGTATGAGAGAAAGGGAAGAGTCATAGATGACTCCCAGATTTCTGCCTTTGGTAATAGCAGGTATGGTAGACTCATCATTGAGATGGGGAAAATAGAGGGTGGGACCAGGTTTGTGAAAAAGCAATCATGAGTTCCATACTGGCCATACTAAGTTTATCTACACGCCCTAAGTGAAGATTCAAGAAGGCTTTTGGATATCAGTTTCTAGAGTTAGTGGTAGGAATTAGGCTGGAGATATAAATTTGGAAGTTGTCAGCATATGGATGATATTTTATTTAATGTTAAGGGACCAAATAAGATCACCTGAAAAACAGTATAGATAGAGAAGAGAGTAAAACCTTGAGCCTCCAAGTGGGACAGAGCACAAGAAACAAATAAAGGAGTATAAGAAAAGGAAAACCAGGACCGAGTGGTGAAGACCAGCTCTGGGTTTGGATATTCACTAGGAGGTTCACTGGAATCAGCATATGGTTGTACTCAAGGCTAAGATTTATCACAGTGCTACAGTAAATATGTTGTGCCAGATCATGTGAGAAAAAGACGCAGGTGGCGTCTGGAAGAATCCATGAACAGGCTTCCTTAATGCCCCTTTTCTCCTGTGAGGGGTCATATAGAGCACACTCTTCCCCTAGCAGTGAAAATGCAGTAATATGTGTGTGATGTTTCTGTTCAAGGAAGCCCATTAGAGACTAAGTGCCCAAGAGTTTTATCTGTGTCTAATCATGTACGTACCCTTGGTCTGGGCACAGTGAGCTATCATTATCAGTTAGGGAAAAAGGGAACACTACTGAAAATCAAGTTTTCCAATGCTAGCCGAGGGCCAACCTTGCAAGCCCCTTCAAAGGACAGCAATCTCAGGCTTGCTAGGTTAACTCTTTTCTGCACAGAATCTAAAAGGGGCATCACAGAAGCTAAAGGGGGAGAATGTTTCCAGGGAGAGAGATGCAGCTGAAGAATCAAGAAAGATAAGGACCAAAGTGACCAGTGGATTTGACAATATAGAAGTAATCACTGACTCTGATACACAAAGTCCGAGGCATGGTGGGACAAAGAAGGTAGATTGAAGAGGATTCAAGAGTGACCTGGGGAGGGAGTAGAGACAGCATGTAGAGATAGGCTATTTCAAGAAGTTTTCCGTGAGGGGAAGGAAAAGAAGGAAAGGTAGTTTAAAGATGGTAGAAATCAAGAAGAGGTTTTTCACAGATGACAGATATTAGCACATGTTTGTTTTGGGATCAAAATTATTCATTAGAAAGGGAGGGATGATGGAGAGAGTGAGGGATTGGATCCACAGCAAGAGTGAAATGATAGGAGAGATACTCCTTACATTGAACCAGGAGGGAAGAAGGAAAAGACATACAGATTTGGGAATCCAAAAATGAGCAACTCTTTTTTTTTTTGCAGGTACACATGCTTGGGCTTTATTTAATACCATGTCTGTGACCAAGGACCAGCTCAGAATCCACAGTTGGGACAGAGTTGTGTGGCCCATGGCTCAGCAGGACTCCCATTCTCGCAGTCTACCCTGTGCTGACATAAGCCAGGGGGTCGCCATGAAGAAGGTGTGGAACTCAGTTCACTCACAGGTTAGTTGGTTTTTTTTTTTAAGATTTTATTTATTTATTTGACAGAGAGAGACACAGCGAGAGAGGGAACACAAGCAGGGGGAGTGGGAAAGAGACAAGCAGGCTTCCCACGGAGCAGGGAGCCTGATGCGGGGCTCAATCCCAGGACCCTGGGATTATGACCTGAGCCGAAGGCAGATGCTTAACGACTGAGCCACCCAGGCGCCCCTGTTTGTTTGTTTTTTTAAGATTTTATTTATTTATTTATTTATTTATTTATTTGAGAGAGAGAGAGAGTGCACCAGTGGAGGGGAGAGGAAGAGGGAGAGAGAGAAACAGGCTCCTTACAGGGAGCGTGACATGAGGATCCATTCCAGGGATCTGGGATCATGACCTGAGCTGAAGGCAGACAGTTAACCGACTGAGCCATCCAGGCACCCCTCACTCACAGGTTTTTAGAGCCCTTATAAAATTAACTTTTTATTCAAGCATTTGCTTCTCCTAGAAACTCGGACACTGGTGGGTGGGCCAGGGCGGGCTCTAAGCGCTGGTCTTCTTTTGTTTCGGTTTAAGCTTGTTCCAAACCCTCCCCAGGGCCATTTTTCCCATGAAGAAGGTGATGGGAAAATTACACTTCTACCAGTCTCTTATAATACATGTGCTTCTGAAAATTTGTCCTTAAAAGTTCCTTAAAAAGTCAGCTATTTCTTCTGCATCTAATGTTGCTTTTTGACCTGATCCTGCTCTCAGTCCCAAGTCTTTAACTTTTAGTTGTGAGTGAATAAATTCTTCCTTTTCCTTATGAAATGTCAAATTCTGGTTTACCCAGACTGTTGGTTCCATTCTTGTGTTTCTTGTCTTAATTCTCTTAGCTTTTGTTCCAACAGTGATTCATTTTCAGGGATGTAAAAGCGAACAGGTTGAAGGTTTGAATTTTTATCTGGGGTCCTATCCAATCATGGCAAAATTTTTCTGGGAGGGCAGAATCCTGAGACCTGACCCGGTGCCGCATGCCTGAATTCTGTGCCATGCTCCAGGGAGAGCTGACTCCCAGGCCAGCGAAGGCATGGCAAAATGGAGGGAGAAGGGCCCTCCTTGAGGGCTGTGAGGCTGTGATGGTCCACGTCCCCCCCAAAATGAGCAACTTCTGACGGCTTTTATTTCCTCAGAGAAGTATGAGGCAATGTCCTCAGTTGAAAGTAGAGAGTGTGGAAAAGATGTGAAAGGTGTGAGGAAAAAGTAGAAAGTTGGGAATTTGTAGAGTAAGGAAGAAAATAATTTGGGAAAAAGAATGTATAAAATGGGAAGCTGGCAGGAGAGAGGTCATGCTAGAGGTTTAGGAGGACTGTGTAATTATTTAAAATGTTTTATTAATGAGAGGCAATAATTTGAATTTTTTTAAAAGATTTTATTTATTTATCTGAGAGAGAGAGTGAGCAGGGGGTTGGGGCAGAGGGAGAGGGAGAAGCAGACTCCCCGCTGAGCCGGGAGCCCAATGCAGGACTTGATCCCAGGACCCCAGGATCACGACCTAAGCCGAAGGCAGATGCTTAACCAACTGAGCCACCCAGATGCCCGATAATTTGAATTTATATCATTGAAATGTTTCAACTTCTACTAAGGTCTGCTTCAAAAGGAAACTATTGTATTGGATAGCAGTTAAAAATAGGAAGGAAAGGATGGGGCCTTCAAGCAAACAGTTCTTTTTTAGCTCAAAACTACTTTAATATAACAATTTTTTTCCTAAATTACCACTGAACAGTTGAAACTGAATGACCAACTAATCTCCTCAGCCTAAACACACATACAAAATATACCTCTAGCATTACATTATAACTTCCCCAATCAAACAAAACAGGAAGAGTGGTTATGTTTAGCTGATTGCGTGAGATGATCTGTCATATAGAGTTTCCGTTAAATTCTGATCAAGTTAGTGTATTAAGTGGCAGATATGTGTGTGTATGTATGTGTGTATATATATATATACCTTTCAATACTGCCATGGCAGGAATATCTTTTCATTTTCACAGATATGTCTCATGAACACAAACATAAAATATATTCAAAAGAAGCTTCAAGAATCCTCTCTGATGGACATATTTTTAGTGTCTGTACTGACTCTCATATTTGCTGAACCCCAGCTGCAGCTCTTGTCTCAGAGAACTGCCCTGCTCCTCCCATTTATTCCATTATTACTTTCAGTTGTGAGATGAAAATACTCTCTTTAAAATAAATTGGCTCCTCTAAATAAAGAAATGTTCAAATAGCTACTTTAGTCTCTCATCTCAAGTTAAATCAGAGAAAAGATTTCAGCATCAAACCTGCAGTGACCTTGGTGTTTTTCTCAATACATAAATCATTGTTACCACATTTCTTAATTTTCTAATGCATGAAATAATTAAACTTAGAATATGCCTTTCCTAGACACAATTAATTCAGTGCTGTGATCAATTTAATTTTTACTTATATGAATTTTATAATGTGTAACTTTTCATGTATTTCCAAAGTATGTTTTTAAATATTTATTTATTTGACAGAGAAAGACACGATGAGAAAGGGAACACAAGCAGGGGGAGTGGGAGAGGGAGAAGCAGGCTTCCCGCTGAGCAGGGAGCCCGATGTGGGGCTCAATCCCAGATCCTGGGATCATGACCTGAGCCGAAGGCAGACGCTTAACCACTGAGGCAACCAGGCGTCCCCTCTTTCCAAAGTATTTTTATATTAGTTAGGGAGTGGATGTAACATCTATGAGAGATAAAGGTGGAGGAAGGTGGATTGAGTAGGGAGAGCCTACAGACCTGCATGCTGATCTGACACCTGTGAAAAAAGTGGCGAGGAAACAGGATTGGATGGTGAGAGCCTCAGACTTTGATGTACAGCCAGCAAAGTCTCAGCCAACCCACTGGGGAGCTCCAGAGCAAAGATCGCCTGTTAGAGAAGGCCTGCCTTAGGTAGATATGGCTAGACCCTAGTACTGCTGTGATTATCAGTCATTGGTGGGGGCTGCTACGGGAAGAGGATGACCTCAGCTAGAATACTGCTGTGGTGGGTCCTGAAGGTGCTGCAGTTGGAGGCTCTTAGCTGACTGCATTCTAACAGATGAAGGGAGATCCAAGCAACACATGTTCATGCCTCCTACATCAGTTGTGCCCCTTTTGCTAAGATTGGTTTTTGCAAGCAGTTCAGTTGTTCACAAGTTCAAATCATGGATTATTGCACAGACTCCTAACTTTTCTCCTTTTGGCCAGTCCCTCATCTCTCCATGAAATACTCTTAGCAGGGGTGCCTGGGTGGCTCAGTTGGTTGGGCGTCTGCCTTCTGCTCAGATCATGATCCCGGAATCCCATGATCAAGTCCTGCATTGGGCTCCCTGCTCAGTGGGGAGTCTGCTTCTCTCTCTCTGCTCCTCACCCCGCTCGTGTTCTCTCTTGCTCTTTCTGTCTCTCAAGTAAATAAATAAAATGAAAAAACAATACTCTTAGCAGATTAATCTCCAAAAAGATCATTTTTATTCTGTCAGTCCTTTGCTCAAAAATATTCAGTGTCTCTCTGTTATTCACAAAATAAAGCCCGGACTCTAACCTGGTGCTCAAGGCTAACACAGGACTAGCCCCAACCTAGCATTCTGTTTTTATCTAACTTTATATCCTTTCTGGTCAGTCCATGTGGGGCCTACTTGTGATCTCTCCAACATTCTATTTATATTTACGTATTTCTTGTTGTTCTATTCCATTTGACACACGATTCTTCCTTCTATCTACTTACAGAAATGCCCAACCCGTCTTTTAAGGTCCAGTTTGTATTCCCTCTCCAACAGAAATCAGTATCTTACCCTTCCTCAGAAATAGTTCAGTATGTCTCCCACCTATTCATATTCTTCCTTATCTTATTACTCAAATTTTATTTTACTTTACTATTTTATTTTATTTTATTTTATGTAGTTTCCACTTCCAACATGGAGCTTGAACCCTGAGATTAAGAGTCACATTCTCTACCAACTGAGCCAGCCAGGAGTCCATTATTATGCAAGTTTTGGTGTGAACATGTCTCTTTCCCAAGTATCCTGTTATATCCTTTGGGGTAAGAGGAACACAATATTGGTTTTTATTCTGCAAGTACTCCACGATTGAATGAAGAGAGAGATGCATGAGAGAATAGGCAGTATAAGAAGCCACTACAGACATGCAAAAAATAAAGGAGAGACAAAAATTTAGGGTAGGGTGATATAAGAAAATACATTGGGAAGTGAAAAAATATTCCATGTGACTATTTTGTGGGAATCTATGACTTTCTTCACTTTCCTGTTTCTTAGAGACCAGAGCAGAATTCTTTATCCAAGGTACAGAGATATTTAGGTTAATTATGAATGGGCTATGGGGGATGTGCTAATCAAAATCTCTGAAATTTATAAAAAGTTTTATATATGTATATGTGACTTTTCTGAGAATAAGATCCATAACTTATCTGATTTTCAAAGGAGTCTGTGATCATAAAGAGAGGGTGGCTCAGGTCGTTGGGTGTCTGCCTTCGGCTCAGGTCCTAATCCCAGGGTCCTGGGATCGAGCCCCGCATCGGGCTCCCTGCTCCGTGGGAAGCCTGCTTCTCCTTCTTCCACTCCCCCTGCTTGTGTTCCCTCTCTTGCTGTATCTCTGTCAAATAAATAAAATCTTAAATAAATAAATAAATAAATAAAATAAAACCATTTGACCAGAGTTTGGGGCATTGGTAGAAGAGAGGTTGAGTAGGATTGAACGTCATTTGGAAAGCAGGAGATCATTGGTAATCTTAAAGAAAATAATTTCTGAAGAACGAAGAAAGCAGAAGCCAGATCCCCAGGAATTAAGGAGTGAGTGGGTGGTGAGGAAGTAGAAGTAGCAAATATAGATTTTACTTCCAGAAATGTATCAGTGAATGAGAAGGAGATACATGATAATTTAAGAACTAGTAGGATCAGGGAAGGTTTTTTTTGATAGGAGATACTTGAGCATATTTATAAGGAAGAGGTGAAAGGGGAGAATAGAGGAAGTAGATGGGGAAGTGTCTGGGTAGTCTGGGTTTATGTTGTAGTAGCACCTCCAAGAGAATAGTGACACAAGACATAAAAATTTATTTCTCACTAGTGTAAACTCTACTGTAGATTGCTATCCTCCATGCTGAGACCCATTGAGGCTGGTTGCTTCAGTCCTTGGGCTATATGCTCATGACCAGGGGGGAAGAGAGAGATGAAGGGGTGATGCAGAGAGGTCTTACTGCCACCACTGTGAAGTGACACCTGTTACTTCCATTCATGTTTCACTGGGCAGAACTAGTCCCCTGGTCATGCTTAATTGGGGGAGGGGGACAAAGGGGAGGGACAGGGAATGTAGAAGAAATACAAAAAGAGGGCACCTGGGTGGCTCAGTTGTTAAGCGTCTGCCTTCGGCTCAGGTCATGATCCCAGGGTCCTGGGATCGAGCCCCGCATCGGGCTCCCTGCTCAGCGGGAAGCCTGCTTCTCCCTCTCCCACTCCCCTTGCTTGTGTTCCTGCTCTCGCTATCTCTCTCTCTGTCAAATAAATAAAATCTTAAAAAAAAAAAAAGAAATATGAAAAGAGATTTGGGGGCGCCTGGGTGGGTCAGTCGGTTAAGCATCTGCCTTTGGCTCAGGTCATGATCCTGGAGTCCTGGGATCCTGCATCAGGCTCCCTGCTCAGCAGGGGAGTCTGCTTCTCCCTCTGCCCCTCACCCCGCTCGTGCTATCTCTCTCTCTCTCTCTGTCTCTCTCTCTCTCAAATAAATAAGATCTTTAAAAAAAAGAAAGAAAAGAGATTTAGTGAGCATACAATTATCTTTACTGTATGAAAAGGTCAAGAAAAAAGCGAAGAGCATTTTGGGAAGTTAAAAGTGGCATAGTTTTTAAATGTCCCCATATGTTCCTACAAAAAACAGAGCAAATTGATTAGCAAAATCTAGGGGTGCCTGGGTGGCTCAGTCAGTTAAGTGTTTGACTCTTGATTTTGGCTCAGGTCGTGATTTCAGAGTCATGAGATTGAGCCCCACATGGGGCTCCCTGTTGGGCGCAAAGCCTGCTTAGGATTCACTCTCTTCCTCTCCCTCTGTCCCTCCCCCATTCCCCTGCCACAGCTCTATCTCTCTTTCTTAAAACAAACAAACAAACAAAATCTAAAACCCGCAAACAACATTAATAACAAGTTTAGGTAGCAAGGTATGAACTTCCAAATATACCCAGGTGGGCACACATCATGAAAGCAACAAGATTCACATGTGATAGGAGGTCAAAAGCGCCAAAACAAAACAAAACACCAGATTACAAAAAGATGCCCCAAAAAGGAGCCCCACCTGGTATATAAAACTAGAGAGTTCATCTAAGGGTAGCAGTTAAAATTGAGAAGTTTTGTGGGCTCAATTTTTCAGGTAAACACAAGGGAACCTGGGAAAATCAGATGGTGCTGGAATGGTCTAGGCTCTATGGGATGGTGCTAGGATGGTCTAAGCTATATGTGCTTTCACAACCAACCTGAGCTCCCTACCAGGAGCAAGCCCTACATGAGAGAGAAGCTGCTAGGACAAGACAGAAAACAGGCCACATTATAACTACCACAAATAGTATATTAATTATAAAAACTCCAAATCTCATTTCATTCCCCTATTTTCCTTACCAATTATATTCAGTAGCATTGTTTGGTCTCACATATAAGAGCACTTGTAATGAGATTACATAGCACCATCAAGATACTTCATTAATAAAATACAGTCAACACAGAGACCCTTCAAATTTGACCACAAACTCTCTCCCATTATCAAATTCCCAAGGAAAATTGAAGTCTAAAGATTAAAACCCCTTAAAAATTTAAGTCAAGAGAAATTACTGACCAAACTCAGATTCTCTTGCCCTTGAGATTTAAACTTCAAAGAAATACAATGTTCAGAACTCATCCTTTCCACTTCATATTTCACTCAATTAGAAGAGTTTTTCAGGGGGCGCCTGGGTGGCTCATTCACTAAGTGTTTGCCTTCGGCTCAGGTCATGATCCCAGGGTCCTGGGATTGAGCCCGGTGTCGGGCTCCCCACTCAGCGGGAAGCCTGCTTCTCCCTCTCCCGCTCCCCCGCTTGTGTTCCCTTTCTCACTGTGTCTCTCTGTCAGACGAGATCGGGCGCGTTCAGGGTGGTATGGCCGTAGACTGTGTCTCTCTGTCAAATAAATAAATAAAATCTTAAAAAAAAAAAAAAAAAGAGTTTTTCAAGGAGTAAATAGGGTTTGAATTTTTTGTAAACAGTTGTAGCTTGGACAAAAATTGTATTAGTTTAATATCAAGTCTCTCATTAAGTTTCTAGATAATCAAAAAAGTTAATAAGAGGGCGCCTGGTGGCTCAGTTGGTTAAGCATCTGATTCTTGATTTTGACAAGTTATACCCCACCTCTAAGAACTTCTGCCCAGAAGTAGCACACACCTTTTACTCACATCACTTCCATTCACATTCCATTGGTCAAAGCATGTTATGTAGCCTTTTAACTACAAATGGAACACAGAAGGATTCTATTGCCTTTGAGCTGCATTTAGAACTCTATTCACCAATACTGCTTGAGTTGTGTCTTCTGAGCTGACAATTGTAATCCTTGCCATCAGTTGCTGTAACTGCATTCAGCTAGAGAATAGCCTAAGCCAATGTTTCCCAAACTTGTCTGATCAAAATAATCACCTAGATGCTTATTATTATTTAACAACTGCATGCAAAAAAATACTGATTCCTATGTTCTATTCCTGCAGTAATGATTTAGTAGTTCTGAGATGAGGCCTAAGAATCTGTATTTTTTAAAAATACCCTCTGTTAGACAAGGAAACCTCCTTCCTAGCGTAGGTATTTTTTTTTAAAGACTTTATTTTTTAGAGTGGTTTTAAGTTCATAGAAAAATTGAGTGGAAAGTACAGAGAAGAGTTTCTGTATATCCTCTAACCCCACACATGTACAACCTGCCCCACTATCAACATCCCGCACCAGAGTGGCACTTTCCTTACAACGGATGAATCTACGTTGATGTATCATTATCACCAAAAGTCCATAGTTTACCTTAGGGTTTACTCTTGGTGTTGTACATTCTATTGGCTTAGACAAATGTATAATGACATGTATCCACAAGTATAGTATTTGGAATTATGTCACTGCTCTAAAAATTCTCTGCTCTGCCTATGCATCCCTCCTTCCCAAACTCCGGGCAACCATTTATCTTTTCACTGTCTCCATAATTTTGCCTCCTTCAGAATGTCATATAGCTGGAGTGGTATAATATGTAGCCTTTTTAAGATGGGCTTCTTTCACTTAGTATTATGCATTTAAGATTCCACCACGTCCATTGATGGCTTGATAGTTTTTTGTTTTTTGTTTTTTTTTAGAGAGAGAGAGAAGGTGGGAGAAGGGGCAGAGGGAGAGGGAGAGAGAGAATGTTAAACAGGCTCCATGCCAAGTGTGGAGCGCCATGTGGGGCTCAATCTTACAACCCATAGTTCATGACCTGAGCTGAAATCAAGAGTCAGACACTTAACTGACTGAGCCACCCAGGCGCCCCGATAGCTTATTTCTTTTTAATGCCTAATAATATTCCACTGACTAGATGTACCACAGTTTGTTTATCCATTTACCAACAGAGATGTAGCTTGCTTGCTTCTAAGTTTTGGTAAGAGTATGTTTAGTTTCATGAGAAACTACCAAATTGTCTTCCAAAATGGCTGTACCATTTTGCATGCCCACCAGCAATGAAAGAGCATTCCTATTGCTCCATATCCTTGCCAGCATTTGTCCCAAACTGCAGCTGTTAAAAGCCCATACAACTGTCAAGGTTAAAACATTCTAAAGTCCACTCATACCTCTGAATTTATATAGCTCCTCTAAATTTCCAGTTTGGGTTTTGATTTTTTAATATTTCTCAACATCTGTCTGTTGGGAGGTCTTCAGACGTCAGGGCCATACTCCCTTTCCAAACTACAGGTTTCCCCAGGCCCTCCAAAGGCCGAGCTGGCCTCCTGTACATCTTATGGCCAGTGAGAGAGTGATTGGTCCTGGCTGTGTGGACTGGCTGACTGCCAAGAGATCTAAAGCCTGGTTAGAGAATGCTAGTTTATTCTGGACAAACTTACCTATCAAGTGAGTCATTCCACTTCCCCTAAGGTAGAGTAAGTACAGGGGCAGAGAGGCCAAGAGTTACATTCATTGGGTTCCTTCTTCATGGGAAGAAACAGAGAGTAGAGGAGAAGCTTTCTTTGTAGCAGGGTGGTCTCTGTCTTCTGGTGAAGTAGGCGACAACCTCATGTCATAAAAATATTTCAGGCAGGGCAAGATTTGAGAACTTTAGGAAAATAGAGGTGGTTTAGAGTAGGTGTTGTGGGGAATGGAATAGGGACTCAAGGAGAGATTAATTATAAAAAAAATTCCTGGGGCGCCTGGGTGGCTCAGTTGGTTAAGCATCTGCCTTCGGCTTGTGTTGTGATCCCAGAGTCCTGGAATCAAGCCCCGTGAGCCCACATTGGGCTCCCTGCTCAGTGGGGAGTCTGCTTCTTCCTCTCCCTCTGCCTCTCCTCACCCCTGCTCGTGCTCGCTCTCTCAAATAAATGAATACAATCTTTTAAAAAAATTCCTGAGTGTACCTGGTAGTCTAGAAGTCCAAGTAGGTCCAGGAAGTAATCAAGGTTTAAATCAAACCAGGAGCTGAGATGAAAAAAGTGAAAAGTGGAAGGGACTAGTACCAAGCAGAGTGGGAGAAAACCAAGATAACTATGGTGACCAGGCTCCACAAAGGACAAATGAAGCCAATTGGAATACTGATAACTGCTGGCTAATGTTCATCACAGATTTAATGTGTGCCAGGTTTATGTGGATTATCTCATTTAACCTTCAGAGGAAACCTGTGAGAAATTTAGGGCATAGAGGGAT
Organism: Halichoerus grypus; assembly: GCF_964656455.1. Lineage (NCBI taxonomy): Eukaryota > Metazoa > Chordata > Mammalia > Carnivora > Phocidae > Halichoerus > Halichoerus grypus. Next base: position 65,374,561 of record NC_135721.1, on the reverse strand, counting down.
TAAGTAATTTGTCTCTGGTCACTCAGCTAGTGAAGGGAGGGTCATGATTTAAACCTAGGCAGACTGACTCTATAATCCATAGCCTTAACCATAGCACTACTAGGTGAGAGTTGATGGAATTTATATTACTCTGAGGACAAATACCAGATTCAGTAGAATGGGAGAAATGATGAGAGAAGAGGTGATGGCTGGGGATGGGCATTTATTTAAAATCTGAGAAGTTGAGCAGATTCAATATCCAAGGAAGAAAGGTGGCAAGAAGTCAATCAGGCTGAGAAAATATGAGCTCAGGTCATCAAAAAGTCATGGACAGGGATGTTGAAGTTGTCAAGGGTGATATAACTGGAGAGAAAGTGGGATGTTCCAGAAGCTATCAGGGAACATAAAAGATATCCCCAAGGCTGGTAGACAAATTTGATAGGGAAAAGAGGATGGTGTAAACATTTGTCCTAAATATCAAAGGAGCATATGCAATTTATTGTAATCATTCTCTCTCTCCTTCTCTCCCTCTGGAGAGAACAACTCTCCTTTATTTTACTTAGGAAAAAGATAAGGAAAAAACAAAGACTGAAAAGACATGTGGCACTGCTAATAATCATGGCTACTTGGTGACAAAGTAAAATAATTGTTAAATCTCTGTTGTTTGGCCTGTCTCATTTTAACATTGAGAACCGAGCTATTAAATACTAAGTACAGGTTTTCTCCCTCAATTTGAAAGCAAAGTGTTCCTGTGAAACCTTTCATAAGCTGCAATGATGCTAAGTGAAGAAGCAATTACCATTGATTAATATGGAAAAAATTTTTTAACGTTCCCAGACCCAAAAAAATCACCTCTCTTCGGCTTTTCTGAGACCTTAAGACACATCTTGCTAATGGATGCACAAAATAAATCAAGATAAAGCCCAGATGCTCACAGACACAGTTCAAAGTGATGATATCTTGATGCTCAGATGCTGAGTGTAGTTCCTGGGAAGGAGCTTGGTGCGGCTGCGCTCACTGCTCCAGGTGTTCACTGCCTCTGTAGCATAAATTTGTTTTGCTACAAAACAAATGCTGAACACTACTTTCACTTTTCACCTTTCTTCTTAAAAGTGAAAATCCTCTTTGGATTTCTTTCAGTTAGCACAAACAGGTACTAACGTCAGTCTTTCATAAAAACAAAGTGGAAACATGAACTTTCAAAAAGCCGGAGATACCTCTAATCATTTTTTGTGAGAGTATACATAGCATAGCACTTTATTTCCAGAGCAAAAATGTAACACTTTTATTCCCAGAAGCTGTTTTTCTGTTTTTCATTAAAAGTTTTTGATATAGCTGAACATGTCTCATTTAAATGTACTTCTTACTTCCTTGGATACTCTTGAATAAAACATTCCCTCGTGCTGTTCCTGGCAGAAAAAATATTCACTGGCACTGTTTGTTGACATTTCAAAAATGTCTCCTGCTTTGTATTATTCCATTTTCAAATTTGTATTATGTTATCCTTTATGAATACATAGCATTTTTTGTAGTTGTCTGTCTGTCTCTATCTCTGTTATCATATTAGAGGGAAGACCTCTGCTATGCAGTTCTTAATCTCTTTTAAAGTCACATACACTTAATGCTATATTTTGTGCCTTTTTTTTTTTTTTGAGTCCTTTCTTACTTCTACTGACTGCTCTTTTCTCATTGGAAAGTGGTTTGTGTCATTTAGCATTGAGCTTTGGTACTTTTGGTACTAGATCTTTATTAGAAATATCAGATGATAATCTGGCACATTGTGACATCTAGGTATATTTTCAGCTGTTTTCTATGTATATATCTCTTGGTGTATTTTTTTTAAAGAAAATCTAATATCTTTCTTTTCCTTCTAGGGCATTCTTCCCTTGCGGAAGATACTTTGTCAAATTCATAAACGCTTTCAAAGAATCTGATATGCATTTTAAATGGTTTCAAGGCTTTTCTGGTTTCCAGAATATCTATACCTGAAAGTTTTATACTTGAAAATTACCTGTAGACTTTACTAATATAAAATACTCCTGAAATAGTCAAATTCCCCTTGATAGGTTAGTTGTTGAATTTAAATTTGTTTTGGATTTGTCTTTCTGTTTTCCCTATGCCAAATACAAGCACAACACCTTGGTATGGCATTCAGGGAGTTATTTATCAGAATCTGGTTATTCCTTCCATCCTCATTTCCTCCAGGGGCTGCCACCCTGACCCACAGTTCTGGCCTTTATCATCTGTGGCCTGGGGTGTTTTAAGAGCCTCCCAGGTGGTTGGCTGCCCCTGGCGCTCCATCCCCTATCATCTTTATCCAGAATGATCCTATTGAAACATGTCAGGTCATGTCATTCTTTGGCTCTTGAATGGCTTCCCATCTCTTTCAGAGTAATAGCCTAGTCTTCACAGTAGCTAAGAGTTCCCAAGTGATCTGGCCCTTCTTCCCTCTCTCGCCTTGCCCTTCCCTCTCCCTCTCCTTCTGTTCCAGCTATACTAACTTTTTGCTGTTCCTTGAATATTCCAAGATGCTCCTACCTTCAAGTCTTTGCTCAAAATGTCACCTTTTCAAGGAGGCCTTCTCTGAACCCCTATTTTAAATTCATTTCCCCAGCAATATCTATTCCTTTCCCCTGCCGTTTTTTTGTTAATAAAATATTTATTATCATCTGATATATTTTAATGAATGTATTATTTATTATCTGCACTGCCATACACTCAAATATAACTTCCACAAGTAGCTTATAGAACACTGCCAGACATGGAGAAGGCTCTGCAAGAAGAAACAAAAAAATTGAATGAATTAACTTAGCAGTTAGCATGAGAAATGAGAAATGTTTGCTAAACAAAATGATGTACTAGGACACTGGATAAGAATCTGTGTTTACAATGGAATCTTTCAGAAGCTTATTGGAATCCCAGATGACTGGGAGCAGTAGGGAATACAAACCTTTTGGTTTGTGTGACTGACCTCCCTCTTCAGCTTCTGGGCTCCCGTGGTGAAGCTAAGGGTGGGGCTGGGGTAGTACTTATCTTCACTTAGTTTAGCTAAACTAAATTGAGGTTGCAGGATTGCTTTTACTTGACGATATAGAAGTACGTAATACTATTTAGCTAGCTTCTCCATTCTCTAATCTGTCATAAACTTTCATTAGGAAATCTTGTGCGGCTTTTATGGAAGAATATGTATCTCCCTCTTCATTGGAGCTTCTAGGAAGTTTTATGTTGGGTTCTAAATCACAAATGAAGCACGGTTTTATTTCAAGAAAGAAATAGAAGTTAAAAACCAAACAAATCTTTAACTCCAAGTTCTGTTTTCAGGATGCTAGACTATTCTCTGATTAATCAGTGCCTGGAATCTGCAACCACCATTGGGGTGACATAGTTTTACACTTGCAGGTGGTTTAAAGAACCCATTGGAGGGTACCACGTTGGTGTCTTTGCTGCTGCTGAGGGTGGTGGTGGTGTGTTTGAGCAACTAGACTTGAGCATGGAGGCACAGAGCATCCTCAGCAAACAAGCATTCAATGTCCACTTCTTTGGAACAGGAACTCACGTGACGTTGACAGGACCAGCACGTGACGAGCCAAATATTTATGATTTCAAAACTACTTAAGATTAAATGTACAATGATTTCCTTAGGAAGGATAGAATGACATTTTACGTATATTGGACAGAAATAAGAGAATCAAACCCTGGCCAGAAATGTTCCAGAATGGCAAAGATCTGTTTGATCTGCTCCTCACCTGTGAAGAGAGAGTGAATGACCAGACAGTTGAAGATCTGAATTCCAGAGACAGGAGATCTGCCAGCCTATGCTTGTGAGCAACGTGGACATCCAGAACCGTGACGGAGAGGCCACCCTGGAGACATTCTTCATCCATGAGCTATGCCAGTGCATTCAGCACAGGGGGGATGTGCAGAATTAAATTGATGAGCTGCTGCAGGATTTGGAGGAGAGCTACATGGCCTTCCTGCACACAGTCGCCTGCTTCCACTGACCTGCCTAGCCTAGTGCCTGGCGGGCCATCCACCCTCCTGAACCCATCTTCTTGAGCTTCCTCTTGGTAATGCTTTTTCCTTCCTGGTATTTGTTTTTCCATTTAGGTATTCTGCCAGTGGATGGTAGTAATACCCAAATAAACTGTACCTATGAAATGAGAATATCCACATAAATGCTAGATTAAAAACAATCAAATTTTTTTTCTATCTCACTTTTACTTATGAGTGGGATTTTGATTATAAAGATTTTTTTCTTTAACCAAAAAAGAAAACAATGGTTTATAGTACATTTCCCCTGTACATCTGTCTTTCTTTGTGGTTTCTTTTCCTCCCCCCACCCCCAAGCTTGCTGGAATGTTCAAATACCCTGAATAAAGCAGTGGACTTTATCTTATTAGGAAAATAAGAAAATTAAAAAATAAAGAAGCTGTTGGACTAGAAGGGTGCGGGCAATCCCGCCCAACCCCATTCTCCATTTAAACCAGCTCTGAAGATTCACCCTTCCCTACACCTTGGATACAATTTTGATCAGCTCTCAATTTCAGATAATTCTTAGATAAGAAAAAATCTAGTCCACATTAGAGGGTCCACATTTGAGATGGTGTTGCTCTTAAAAGGGGCAGGCACCCTTAAATCCAAGCCACTTTCCTCCTGTAGGATTGTACTTTGTCCAGCTCCCACCCCACGTCCACATCGGCTCTGAGTATGGCTCCCTCTTGGGACTGCATCTCTCTCTCCTGCCCTTCCCTCCCTTGGCTTTGCCATCTGTGGCTAATGTAGCCACAGCCTTTCACTTAGAGCATTTTTTTTTTTAAAGATTTTATTTATTTGGCAGAGAGAGTGAGAGAGCACAAGCAGGGGGAACAGTAGAGGGAGAGGGAGAAGCAGGCTTCCCGCCGAGCAGGGAGGCTGATGCGGGGCTCGATCCCAGGACGCTGGGATCATGACCTGAGCCAAAGGCAGATGCTTAACCATCTGAGCCACCCAGGCGCCCCTCACTTAGAGCATTTTCAAAGTGAGACAGTTCCCATGTACCCCCAAATTTCAAGCTCTCCAAGTGATTCTCTTAAAAACCTCCTCCTCTGAGGGATAAGAACTCCCATGTTGCCTCATGCATGTGGGCTTGGGGGAAAGGAAATGCATAGCAACACAGGGAACAGACCTCACCACCTGCTTCTTCCACCTCAGTGAATTTTTCATCAACTCGTATAGTCTGGAGGAGGATGATACCTTAGGAGTGACAGAACTGGTTCCTCAGTGTTTTAACAATTCAGAAAAGTGCACGCCTTTAGAGCAAGGGAAGTCAAATCTGTTACGCAAACAATAGAGGCCTCAGCTGAACCTGAGAGTCTCTGCTGCCAGTCATTTTAACAGATTTATTTGTCAGTTTGTTTGCCACGCTCAACTGTCCCTCTTCATTTCACCCATAGACCCTGAAATATTATAAGAAAGTCTCTGTCTAGGTAACAGATGGTTGAACCAGAGATGGACTTCTGACCCTGGTGACCAATCCAAAGACTGATCCAAGCTGGTTCTTTCCTGAGAACTTTTTTTAAACATCTTTTAAAGATTTTATGTATTTATTTCAGGGAGGGAGGAGGGGAGGTTGGAAAAGAGAGAGAGAGCAGGAGCAGTGGGGAAAGGCAGAGGGAGAGGGAGAAGCAGACTCCCCACTGAGCAGGGAGCCTGCCTGGGATCATGACCTGAGCCAAAGGCCAAAGGCCAAGTCTCCACCTACTGAACCACCCAGGTGCCCCTCTCCTGAGAACTTGGACTGAGACTTAACTGAAAGTTAATTCAGAGTCAGGAGTGAGAGTCCTAATGGGCAAACTGATAGTGAGTAAGCAGAAGGAAGCACGAGGAAGTGGGAAAGCATATAGCAGAGAGGCGCAGAGAGCAGTGTCTAGTGCCTTTCCATTTCCTGGGATGCATTGTACCATACTCTCTGCATTTGTTTCTGTAAGATTCTCTTAAGTTCTTTTTTTATGGCCCCTGCTTTCACTTTAGCTGCTTGAATGAGAAATGTCTGTTCCTTGCAAACAAATAAACAGACTAGCATCATAAATTTGTAAAATATTATTTTTTTTCATTTGCCCCTTCTTTTTATTGAGTGGTTGTATTTCTCATTATTAAATTTTGAGAGTTCTTTATAAATTTTGGATTCAAATCCTTTATCAGATATATGATTTGCATATATTCTCACCTAGTTTGTGGCTTATCTTTTCATTTTCTTAAAGATGTCTTTCAAAGAGAAGTTTTGAATTTTGATGAAGCCAGATTAATCCATTTCTTTCTTTCTTTTTTTTATGAATAGCACATTTGGTGTTGTAAGCAAAGAAATCTTTGTTTAAAGTGAAGTTACAAAGATTTTCTCCTAAGCTTTCTTCTAGAAGTTTTATAGTTTTATTATATTTTACATTTAGGTCCATGATTTATTTTTGGTTAATTTTTGAACATAGTGCAGGGTTTGTTTTGGGGAGGATGGGGCACATGAATATCCAATTGTTTCAATACTATTTATTGAGAAGATTCCACTGAATTGCTTCTGAGACTTTGTCAAAAAAATCAGTTAGTCACACATATGTGTGGCTCTAGTCCATTTCACTGCATGTGATTATTAGTATGGCTTGTCTATTTTCTATTTGTCCAATCTATTGTTTTCTTCGGTTCTTTCTTTCCTGCCTTCTTTTAAGGCAAATAGAATATAATTTTAGTATTTCTCTTTTTTTTTATTTATCAGCTTTTTAGTTATATCTCTTTGTATTAAAAAAAAGTTATTTTCTTTATGGTGTGCTTTCTCTTCCTATTTCGGTATTAGACCTCAGGGGATATCTTGAATTTACAACTTTACCCTAATCCTCCACTAATCAAAGTGCTGTCTGAGGACCAACAGGCTGGGTATCACTGGGATTGTGTTAGAAATACAGAATCTTATCCTGCACGCCAGACCTACTGCATTGGAATCTGCATTTTAATGGGATCCCAGGTGATTTTATATGCATTTTACAATTTGAGAAGCCCAACTGTAACCTACTCTACACATTTAGTCAAATCAATCTTCCTAAAATTCTGCTTTCATTATGTTCCTAGAATTTTAAATGGTTCCTCATTGCTCTTAGAACAAATCAAATGCCCCAGCCTGACATTTAAGACCACAGTAAAATGGACCCAAGTCTACCGATCTTTTCCTATATGGATGTCTTTCTCCAACTAAATTGGTCTACTCTATTTAATTCTTCAAATATACCAAGCATAGTCAGAGTCTTTGCTCATGGCATTTGCCTAACTGGAATTTTCATTCCCATCTCCCTACACATCCACCCTTCAAAAACCAGTTCAGTTTCCACATCTGAAGGTTCCTGCTGCTGACCTCAGATCCCCCTGCTTTCTTGTCCTCTGAACATCTTAACTGACTATCCCAATACCTTTTTTTTTTTTTAAATTTATAACCTCCCCTCCCATTAATGCTTATTACAATACAGTGCGTAGGGTAGTGTTTTCATTCATTAATTACATCCTTATTTATTTTATTTTATTTTATTTATTTATTTTTTTTTTTAAAGATTTTATTTATTTATTTGAGAGAGAGAGAATGAGAGAGAGAGCACATGAGAGGGGGGAGGGTCAGAGGGAGGAGCAGACTCCCTGCAGAGCAGGGAGCCCGATGCGGGACTCGATCCCGGGACTCCAGGATCATGACCTGAGCCGAAGGCAGTCGCTTAACCAACTGAGCCACCCAGGCGCCCCATCCTTATTTATTTTAAAAAATTGTTTTAGTTTAAAAGAGGCTTGTTAATTTTTAGGGCTGTAATTTCTTTGATCAAGCAGGTGTTAAGGCCAAACAGAAAGAAACTGAAAGCATTGTGTTCTTGTGCTTCTATATTTGGAGGTGAAATTTTAAAAATTTTTTTTAAAAGATTTTATTTATTTGAGAGAGCATGCACACACAAGTGGGGGGGGAGGGGCAGAGGGAGAAGCAGACTCCCTGCTGAGTAGGGATCCTGACGCGTCCCAGGACGAGGACCAGGACCCTGGGATCATGACTTGAGCTGAAGGCAGACACTTAACTGACTAAGCCACCCAGGTGCCCCTGGAGGTGGATTTTTATCATATTCTGAGAGGGCGGTAATTTCAGTGACATTTTATTCCCCATCAGTATACAAAAACATGTTATATATAAACGAATTTCTAAAAGGGAAGGTTCTAATGGATCTCTTTTGAAAATATGCCTAAGATATTATTGCAACTGATGTTATATATACACATGGTTTAGGAGTCAATTGCTATGTAATTCTTCTTACGAAAAACAGTATTCCTCCCTGTCCCCATTATGCACTCTTAGTCCTTGAGTTTTAGCTGAGTGAGAAAGTGTAGATACCTCATATGCTAATATGTTAAGTCTACATATGGATTAGGCAGTTGGTGATGAGCAGGAAGAGTAGCAGTTATGAGTGAGTATGGGTTTGCATTTGGAAGCCATCTTCACTCTCCCCTCCTTTACATTTGAGCTAGTAAAACATGGAAAGAGTGAGGAGACTTGAGATGGGCCTGTCCTGGGACCCAGCAACCAAGAGTATGGCTCTTTCTCTTTTGCGGTAGCTACATAAGCATCTGCCTAAATGTAGACCAGTAGTTTTCAAACCTTTGTGTGCATCTATATCAGCTGGAGCCTTGTCACTGGGCCCCACTCCCAGAGTGTCTGATTTAGGAGGTCTGGGGTAAGGTCCAAAAATCTGCTTTCTAACAGATTCCCAGATGATGTTGGTGCATTCAAAGATTGCATTTGAGAATCACTAGTGTAGTGGGAAAATGTCAAAAGGGAAAATTAGTCCAGTAAGTCTGAAATGTTAGTGCCAGTCCCATTTCATATCTCTGTTCTTTTGAAGATGTGAAAATTGTAATCATTAATTCCAACAAATGTTTTTAAATGAACAAAGAAAAGGCACCATTTGTTTAAATAGAACTGTTTAAGGTTCTTGCTCTTTATATCAAGCATTTACAAACATCAATCTCTGTCTAAGAAAAGATTTTTAGTTTTATTTTTTAAAATTTGTGAATGCCAAGGAAATATGTTTATTTCCATGTGGCAATGAAATGGATAAACAATGCTAGAAGTACTCTGTAGATTGTTTTCACCTTGTATTCTCCTCGATGTTTTGGATAAACTAATTTTTTACTCACTATTAATTGGTCACATTATCATTTTGACATTGAGTTTTTTGTGTGTATGCTTGCTGTGTTTTATATTTATGTGTCCCCACCCCCTTTTTTTTAACAAAGATTATATTGATACTAAGTGAGGTGACCTCAGATTACTTCCTGAAGAATGGAGTCTACAGTAGTACTCTTGGAGCAGTGGATGATGCATTGTGCTTTTATTTTTAATGGTCATCTTAAAAACCAAAATACAGCTTCTGCTGATTGAATGATAAAACTGTACTTGTATCGTAATTGCTTCCCCTCTGGGAGAGGAAGCATCAATACAATACTTTACTCAAATGCTGTTAAAAAAATAATGCTTTTAAACAAGATTTTAAAATGCCTTACTATTGACTATTAAACAGTGGGTGAAAAAAATTTTTTAAGCCCAAAATTATATATCCCAGTAATTGCTGTCACTTTGGAAGGCTATATACAGTTGTCTTTTGAACAAGGCAGGTTTGAACTGTGTGGATCCACTTACATGCAGATTTTGTGTAGTACAGTACAGTACTGTAAATATATTTCCCTTATGATTTTCTAAAGATTTTATTATTTATTTGTTTATTTATTTATTTTTAAAGATTTATTTCTTGAGAGAGAGAGAGAAAGAGAGCGTGAGTGGGGGCAGGAGCAGAGGGAGAGGGAGAACCCTGACCAGACTCCCCACTGAGCATGGAGCCCAAAATCATGATCTGAGCCGAAACCAAGAGTCGGCTGCTCAACCGACTGAGCCACCCAGGAGCCCCTTATTCATTTATTTATTTGAGAGAGAGAGAGAGAGGAGAGAAGAGAGTGCACCAGCAGGTAGTGGGGGGGGGGAGGGAAAGTGGGGGAAGGAGAGGGAGGGGAAAACAATTTCAAGCAGACTCTGAACTGAGCCGGAACCAGATGTGGGGCTCCATCTCATGACACTGAGATAATGACCCTGAGATCATGAACTGAGCTGAAACCAAGAGTTGGATGCTTAACCAACTGAGCCACCCAGGCGACATTTCCTTTATGATTTTCTTAATAACTTTTTCTGTAGCTAACTTTATTGTAGGAATACAGTATATAATACATATAACATACAAAATTTGTGTTAACTATGTTATCAATAAGGTTTCTGGTCAACAGTAGGCTATCAGTAGTTAAATTTTGGGGGAGTCAAAAGTTATACACAGCTTTTCAACTGCATGGGAGCTGGCACCCATAAGCCCCATGTTGTTCAAGGATCAACTGTATTTATGTCAGTTATCTGTTATTACCTAAAACAGGGGTCTGCGAACAAGGGCCCTGTGGGCCAGATGTGTTCCACAAACTGTTTTTGTAAATAAAATTTTTTTGGAATGAAGGTAAGCTCATTCATTTAAGTATTGTCTGTGGCTGCTTTCATACTACAATAGAGGAGTTGATTAGTTGTGACAGAATCCATAGGACCAACAAAGCCTAAAATGTTTACTGTCTTAAATTTTACAGAGAATGTTTGCCAACCCCTGGCCTAAAATAGGAGCTCTTATTTTGTTTTTTATCTTATAGACACAGAACTTTTTTTGAATAGCATTTTTTATGGCAACTTTTTCTTTCTTTTTTTCTTTTTTTTAGAGAGAGAAAGAGGGAGAGAGCACAAGCAGGGGGAGCTTATGATGGCAACTTTTAATTTGTTAAGGTAGACATGATTTTTCAAAGATACAGTCATTAGTGTTAAAAAATGGTAAATAATTTGAGTGATCACATGTTCAAATGCCATTTTGTCCTAAATGAAATGTGGATGTATTTAAAATAACCATAGTTAGGGGTGCCTGGGTTGCTCAGTCGGTTAAGCATCCAACTCTTGATTTTGGCTCAGGTCATGATCTCAGGGTCATGAGATCAAGCCCCGCATTGGCTCTGGGCTCAGCGCAAAGTCTGATTGTCCCTCTCCCTCTGCTCCCTACCATCCCCGGACTCTCTCTCTCAAATAAATGAATAAATAAAATCTTTAAAAAAATAACCACACTGAAAAATAAAAATAAAATAACCACATTGATTGTATTAGGAGATTCACAAACAGGCTCTGAAACTCCAAAGTGGGATTCTGAGAAATGTTGGAGCAAGAGTACCATTGTTGAAATAAACATAGGCTCCCAATGGGATGATTCTTTTAAATCAAAAATTAGTCAGCTTATCTTTTTTGCCTACTCTGCCTTCTTTTAAGGTTGATCCTGAATAAAAATGTCTATATGATTCCAAAACAACTGGACAAATAAGTTGAGGCTATCTAGAGTCATGGAGTACAACCGAAGTTGTTTAATAGAACTTTTTATTTTACATCTGGGTTGTACTGTTGTTAAACATATAATCTTAAATTTAGTTGAACTATCTGAACAACTTTTTAAAAAAGATTTTATTTTATTTATTTTAGAGAAAATGCTCGAGTAGGGAGAGGGGCAGAAGGAGAGGGAGAAGGAGGAGAGAAGCAGACTCCTCGCTGAGCTTGGAGCCCACCAGGGGGCTCAATCTCATGACCCTACCCCCCAAGATAATGACCTAGGCTGAAATCAAGAGTCTACTCTCAACCTACTGAGCCACCCAGGCGCCCCTCTAAGCAACTTTTAATAAACGCTTCACAGTTTAATAAACATGTCATAGTTCACAGACTGTTCTGTGAAAAAGTCACATTGTAAGTGCTCAGGCAACATAAATACTCTGGCTAACCTTCAGCCAGTGAGCAAAATTAAAAAAAAAATAAAAAGAGCAATTCATATCATAGAGAAATTCCTATTATCTCACCATTACTATTACTGATCTTGCTTTTTCCCATAACTTTCTATTCTGTAAATTTCAAATGTGTAGGAAAGTTATAAGAATAATATAACTCATTCATCTCTTCATCTTGATTCACCAGTTTTTAATATTTTACCATTTACATTTATTTGTTGCTTTCTCTCCTCCCTCCCTCCCTTCCTTCTTCTTGATTCACCAATTTTTAAGAATTTTGCCACATTTGCTGTCCTCTCTTCTCTCTTCCTCTCTCCCTCCCTTTCTTCCTTCCATTACTCCTTCCTTTTTCCTTTGCTGAATCATTTGAGAATAAGTTGCAGACATCATGACACTTACCCTGAAATATTTTAGCATACGTAGCCTAAGGACATAAACCTGTGGTTATTTCAGGGTTTTCATGATTTTCAAGTGACAATGCTTTTTTATTTTTGTTATTTTTGTGATTGATGATATCATTTTACATTGCATGTATGTATATATGTATGTATGTGTGAGTGAGCGTGTATTTTATGATTCTTGGGTAATTACCTAGGAGTGGAATTGCTGGATCTGTGGAAAGTGTATGTTTAACTTACAAGAAATTGTCACTTTGTTTTTTAGAGCAACCATATAATTTTGTATTCTCATAATCAGTGTTTGAGAATTTCAGTTGCTCTATGTCCACAGAAACACTTGACTTTCCCACTCTTCTACATTTACATTTTAACCATTCTTTTTTTTTTTTTTTTTTTGGTGCAAAAGGTGGTTTTATTAAAGCCTGGGGACAGAACCCGTGGGCAGAAAGAGCTGTCCATTTTAACCATTCTGATGTGTTTGTAGTGGCATTACATTATGATTTCATTTGCATTTGCTTTATGACTGAAGTTGTTGACAATATTTTCATGGGCTTGTTGCATTTATACACTTATTTTTGGATGCTTTGTCTTTTTAAATGTTTTGCCAATAGAAAAAAATAACCTTTTTGTTTTAGAACAGTTTTTGATTTACAGAAAAATTGCAAAGATTGTACAGAGAGTTCCCATATGCCCTGTACCCAGTTTCCCCTATTATTAACATCTTATATTAGAATGGTACATTTATGATAATTAATGAAATACTGATACATTATTATTAACAAAAGTCCATATTTTATTCAGATTGCCTTAGGTTTTACCTTTTTCTATTTCAGAATTTCATCTAGGATATCAGATTATATTTAGTCATTGTATCTCTTTAAAAGCTCCTCTTGGTTATGACAGTTTCTCAGACTTTTCTTGTTTTTGATGACCTTGACAATTTTGAGGAGTACTTGTCAGGTATTTTGTAAAATTCCCCTCAACTGGGATTTGTCTGATGTCTTTCTTTTGTTTAGATTGGGATTGGGAGGAAAATCACAGAGGTGAAGTGCCATTTTCATCATATCACATCAAGAGTACATACTATCAACATGGTTTACCACTGTTGATGTTGACTTTAATAACGTGGCTGATGTAATGTTTGTCAGGTTTCTTACATTTCAGTTTTTTTTCAAAATACATTTTGTATTTTTGATGTTTATGCACATTTCCAAAATACTGTGTTTCTAAAAAATAATAGCTGACTGTAATACTCCCAACTTCATTATTTCCTTTCCCAAAGTGGCCTTCAGTAGAAATATAAATTAAGGAGGGCACGTACTGCATGGAGCACTGGCTGTTATACAAAAACAATGGATCGTGGATCACCACATCAAAAACTAATGATGTATTGTATGGTGACTAACATAACATAATAAAATTAAAAAAAACAAAAGTTTAACTAAGTTAGTTTTTTTTTTTAAAGATTTTTCTTTATTTATTTGAGAGAGAGAGTGAGAGAGAGAGAGAGCACAAGATGGGGGAGCGGGAGAGGGAGAAGCAGACTCCCTGCTGAGCAGGGAGCCCGATGTGGGACTCGATCCCGGGACTCCAGGATCATGACCTGAGCCGAAGGCAGTCGCTTAACCAACTGAGGCACCCAGGCGCCCTAACTAAGTTAGTTTTTGATGCTCTCCAACTTCCTTTTCCTTTAAGAAGTCATTATGAATGTCAATTCTGTGCCAACTGTTGTGTGCCATAACAGTGACCACAGTCTATGCTCTCAAAAAACTCATTGTCCAGGGAGTGACCAGAGAAATAAAGAGAAAGTTGCAATGCAATGGGATGTATGCTATAATAGAGGAAATTTCAGGATGCTCTGGAGGGATGCCACATCTTACGGTGTGTCAGAGGAGGCTTCCTGGAGAAAATTACTTCTAGGCAGAGACCTGAATGAAAAGGAATTAGCCAGATAAAGCTGGAGAGAGGATAAAGAAGAGTTCCAGGCCAAGAAAGTGGCTTCTTGCCCAAAGACCAGTAAGTGAGAAACCATTGTATGAATTGGATATTCAGGTAGTTTATGAGGATTCAAGCCCAAGGCAAGCTGATCAGTGAGAATATTGGCTGGAGAGGTGAGGAGAGTCCAGAGCACAAAAACATTACAAGTCACATTAAAGACTTTAGACCAGTAGTTATCTATAGGGTGTGGGATGGGGGAGGTCAGTGCTGTCTCCACTATCCCAAAATTTGTAGAGATTTTTGCTTCTAATGTAATCACAGCCAAGCATTGTTAAAAATTGAACTAGGGGCGCCTGGGTGGCTCAGTCGTTAAGTGTCTGCCTTTGGCTCAGGTCGTGATCCGGGGGTCCTAGGATCGAGTCCTGCATCGGGCTCCCTGCTCCATGGGAAGCCTGCTTCTCCCTCTCTCACTTCCCCTGCTTGTGTTCCCTCTCTCACTGTGTCTCTCTCTGTCAAATAAATAAATAAAATCTTAAAAAAAAAAAAATTGAACTAATGCTGTTTATGTTAATTATTTGTATTTCTCCTTTATATTAGAATGCTATCTGTTTAAATTCTGTACATAGATCATTTACTTTCTCTAGGAATTAACTTTCAGAATAATGGGGGGATGATCAAAATTATTTGTTATATAATATTTTGCCTAACAAAGTTGAAAACTAGTGTAGACATGCCGAAGGCAATGAAGAGTCCCTGTAAGCATTTAAGCAGGGAATGATATGAGCAGATCTGTGTTTTGGGAAGATCCTTCTGGCTGTAATGTGGAGAACAGATTAGAAGGAGCTGTCTTGGGAGTCTGAAGACTAGTTGGATGACTATTGTAGTAATACAGATGAGAAACGATGGTGGCCTTCATGAAGTAAGGTACCAGTCATGGAGATATAAAGAATATAATGATTTTCCCCACTGGATTCTTTAAAGAGTTAGCTTTTCTTCTCCCAGTATATTTGCTTTCCAGACCAAAAGAATGTTTGAAATTTCAGGCATCCTGAAAATTCATGGGGAAATATTTTTTTTTAAAGATTTTATTTATTCATTTGACAGAAAGAGCCCAAGCAGGGTGAGCAGCAGGCAGAGGGAGAAGCAGGCTCCCCACTGAACAGGGAGCCTGATGTGAGGCCTGATCCCAGGACCCTGGAATCATGACCTGAGCTGAAGGAAGACACTTAACTGACTGAGCCACCCACGTGCCCCTCATGGGGAAATGCTTTAGAGCAGAGACATTCCCCATATTTCTCAAGTTATATCAATAGTGTAATGTTTAAGAGCCCAGACCTTGGACAAACTGCTTAATTTCTCTAGGCCTCAATTTCTTCGTCAGCAAAATATGGGTATTAATTTTACCTACCATGTTGTAATTCGATGAGCATAGATATTCTCTTCACCTACTTGTTAGACCAACCTTGACTCTAGCCAAAAAGAATTTCAAGAACAAATTGCACAGTTATCTTTCATGTAGTGTATTGGATTTATACTCAACCACATGGTCACAATTTGCTCCATTTGGGACAAATTTCAGACAATTCTAGAATTGGAATGCTTGGCCATGATCAGTGGCCACAGAAGAGAGTGAAACTTATCTGTGGGCACCAGGCTTTAACCCAGTGGCAAATGTCTTTATAATCTGTTATTGTCCTTTGAGGCTATGGAGAAGTGCCTTTCCAGAACTTGTGAATGAGGAAATAAGAATGTCCTCTGAAAATAAACTGTAGGATCATAGGAAAAAAATGTATAGTTACCTGAAAGAGATAGACTGACTTGGGCCAGCAAAATACCAATAATCTGGGGCGCCTGTGTGGCTCAGTCGTTAAGCGTCTGCCTTTGGCTCAGGTCATGATCCCAGAGTCCTGGGATTGAGCCCCGCATCCAGCTCCCCGCTGTGCGGGGAGCCTGCTTTTCCCTCTCCCACTCCCCCTGCTTGTGTTCCCTCTCTCGCTGTGTCTCTCTCTGTCAAATGAATAAAATCTTAAAAAAAAAAAATACCAATAATCTGACTGATGATATATTAACACATCTAAAGACATCAGTCAAGAAAGTATTGATTAGCCATTGACTCTTAGGTAAAGAAACATATAGGCAAAACTCAACAAAGCTCAGAGTAAAGGAAAATAACTCTTAGCTTGAATGTGTCTGGTTTTAATGAAGATGGGTGCAGGGGTGACAGCTAATGGATTATTGAGGATTTTGATTCTTCTTGTAATCTCAACTGAGATTGATGCTGTGACAGTTATTATAAGTAGTTCTTATTATTTCTTCCCTCCTTTTCTCCTAGGAATAGGACCTTTTATTTTTCACTGGGCACTAGCTCACCCAGAATAAAGACTATATTTCCCAGCATCTTTTGAAATCAGGTGTGGCTATATGACCAAGTGTTTGTTTAGGAGATGCAAGCTGCATCGTGTGTACAATTCTCAAAAAGTTTTTTTTTTTTTTTTTTTTTTTTTTTTTTTTAATAAGGAAAGGGTATGCTTTCCTCTGCTTTCTCTTTCTTCCTTTTGGTTAGAATGTGTATGTGATGGCTGGAGATTGAGCAGCTATCTTGAACCATGGTGTTGAAACCATATCTTGAGGGTGGCAGAGCAACAAGATAGAGGGAGCCTGGGTAATGGTGGATTTGCTATATAAGTCTTGATTTGTTGAATCTGGACTTATTTTAAAGAGAGATCATAACTCGTTCAAATATACCTTGTTCAAGCTACAGATATTTGAGGAATTCTACCACTTATAGCTGAATCTAATTTTAACTAATACAGATGCCTCAGAGTCAGTATTAATTTCCTTTTGGTACTATAATGAATTATCACAACTTAATGGCTTAAAATATTGCAAATTTATTCTATCACAGTTCTGGAGGTCAAGAGTCCACATTGAGTCTTACTGAGTTGGAATCAAGGTGTCAGCAATGTTGTATTTCTCCTAGAGGCTTCAGAGGGAAATGTATTTCCTTGCCCTTTTTAGCTTCTAGAGGTCTTTCTTCACTGATTTCTAGATCATTCAGCTCAGTCGGAGCTTACAACTCTTGATCTTAAGGTTGTGAGGTTGAGCCTTTAAAAAAAAAAGAAAGGACTTAGTCAAAGGTATGTGAAGTAATGTTTCTATGTAATATTTTTTAACATAGAAAAAAAGTCTCTTGGAAGATATTTTAATAGACATTAGGGTTGTTTTATTCTTAAAATAAGTACTGATAATATTCTGACATTGTGACAATAAGTAAAGCCTACTTTTAGTTAACTAATGAAATAAATGAATAAAATGTACGGTAAAATTGAAATCAGAATTTTTTTTTAAAAGATTTTATTTATTTGACAGAGAGAGAGAGAGAGCCCAAGCAGGGGAATGGCAGAGGAAGAGGGAGAGGCAGACTCCCCGCTGAGCAGGGAGCCTGATGCAAGGCTCGATCCCAGGACCTCAGGATCATGACCAGAGCTGAAGGCAGATACTTAACTGACTGAGCCACCCAGGTGGCCCTAAATCAGAATGCTTTTTAAACAAATGAATTCTAATGTAACACTTTTAAGCAAAATGGTTATCAGTGATCATTATCAGCAGATAAGATGTTAGAAATATTAATTATTATAAGAAACCTGAAGATTCTTTCAAGAATATTAAGGTGACTTAGAGTTAGCAGGTTCTGGGATGCCTGGGTGGCTCAGTTGGTTAAGCAACTGCCTTCAGCTCAGGTCATGATCCTGGAGTCCCAGGATAGAGTCCCACATCATGCTCCCTGCTCAACGGTGAGTCTGCTTCTCCCTCTGACCTCTACCCTCTCATGCTCTCTCTCTCAAATAAATAAATAAAATCTTAAAAAAAAATAGAGTTAGCAGATTCTTTTCATCAAGTGCATTAAACAGATTGGGGTAAACATTTCCCCAGGGTGTAACAATCTCCAAAATTTTCTCTACAACTTAATATTCAGTGTTACCAATGCCTTCCCTTACATAATAAAGAAATTAAAGCATAAAGTAGGAAAAACAAGCTGGATTTATTGAGACAACTCCGGATCATCACTTCCTGGAAGGTGGGAGGTCAGATTTATTCTTAACTTCTGAGCCTCCTTCTTCAACCATTTACTCTGTGTTCTCAGCCTAAAATGCCCTTCTTATTGGCCTAGTAAACACCTGTTCATCTTCCAAGATTCACATTAAATATCACTTTCTCTGTGAAGGCTTCCTTGGCCCTAAGGGGAAATTGACCCTTTCCATCTTCTGTGCACACACTGCACACTCTGTACTTTTTTTTTTAAGATTTATTTATTTATTTTAGAGAGAGAGAGAGAGAGAGAGCAGGAGGGAGGGCAGAGGGAGAGGGAGAGAATCCTCAAGCCGACTCCCGGCTGAGGATGGAGCCAATGTGGGGCTCCACGCGGGGCTCAATCTTACAACCCTGAGATCATGACCTGAGAGAAAATCAAGAGTTGGATGCTTAACTGACTGAACCAACCAAGTGCCCTGCATACCCTGGACTTTTTACATATGTCCACTCTATTATATGCAAGCTTTTTGAGGGCAGGGATATATGTATATGTAAACTTAGTTAGTATAGCACTTACTGTAGTACTATACCAGGCACTATTCCAAACATTGCATAAATATTCAGTCATTTAATTCCCATAACAGTCCTATGAGATATGAGGACTTCATGAAATATTACCCCCATTTTATAAATGAGGAACCCAAAGTATAGTGTTATGTAATTTAGCTTTACTCATCTCTCTCTCACTAGCTCCCAAAGCTGATGTTTTGCATAGGGTAGGCATTCATTCATTCAGTAAATATTTATCCAATACCCCATATATCTCAGGTATTCTTTTAGGTGCTAGGATACAGCAATCAATGAAGTTGACATAAACCCTTCCCTTGTGGAACTCATATTCTGGTGGTAGATATAGGCAAAAAAAAAAAAAGAGGGGGGGGTAAGTAAAATAAATCTATGTTCTGGTAGATGGCAATAAATTTTACAGAAATAAAGCAGGGAAGGTAAAAGGGAGGTACTTAGGAGTTGTAATTTTATTTTATTTTATTTTTAGCTTGTAAACAATGGAAATTTATTTCTCACAGTTCTGGAGGCTGGAAGTCTAAGATCAGAAGCCAGCAGATTCAGTGGGGTGGCTGATGAAGACCCATTTCCTGGTTCATACCTGGGCCCTTCTGTGTCCTCACATGGTGGAATGGTTGGGAGTTGTGATTTTATTTTATTTTATTTTTTTAAGATTTTATTTTTAAGTAATCTCTACACTCAACATGGGGCTTGAACTCACAACCCCAAGATCAAGAGTCCCATGCTCTTCCAACTGAGCCAGCCAGGTACCCCAGGAGGTGTGATTTAGATGATACATTAGTCATGGTTCTCCAGAGAGATAGAAACAATAGACTTTATTCTTCTTCTTCTATATATAAAGTAGATTATTATAAGGAATTGGCTCACATGATTATGGAGGCAGAGAAGTTCCAAGATATGTAGTCAGTAAGCTAGAGAACCAGCAGAGCCAGTAGTGTGGTTCCAGTCTAAGTCTGAAGACTTGAGAAGCAGGAGTGCTAATGATGTAAGTTCCAGTCCAAGGACAGAAAATTAATTTCACAGTCAGGCAGGCAAAGTTCCCTCTTACTCCAGCCTTTTTGTTCTATTCAGGTCTTTAATTAATAGGATGACACCCCTCCATATTTTGGGAGGGCAATCTGCTTTACTCAATCTACTGATTCAGAGGTTCATCTCATCCAGAAACATCCTCACAGATACATCCATACATCAAATGTCAGAATAACATTTGACCAAACGCCTGGGTACCCCGTGGTCTAGTCAAGTTGATACATAAATGAACAATTGTGAATGGGTAAACAGGGAAGGGCTCACTGAGAAGGTAGCCTCTGAGGGAGGGAGGTGAGTGAGTCATGTCTGAAGGAAGAACATCCCAGGAACAGTGAATACAAAGGTCTGGGGGTGTCTGGGAAGGTCAAGGAACAGCAAAAGGTGGGGAGAGTGCTGCAAGAATGGGATAGGCAAGGATGAAAAAGCAAGGGATATAGTTCAAGAAGGAATGGGCAGGGAACAGAGCATGTAGGGCTTTAAAGGAATTTTAGGAATTGAGCTTTTGCTAAAAACATCATTGGAGGGTTTTTGAGCAGAGGAGTGACCCTCTTTGATTTGTGTTTTATCAATATCACTGGCTTCTGCTTTGAGAAGAGTCTGAAAAGTGTCAAAAATAGAAGCTGGGAGACTAGTTGGGAAACTCCTGCACTAATTTAGGTGAGTGGTACCATTGGTAGTAGTGAAAATAGTAAGAAGTGGTCACATTCTGGACACAGGTTGAAGGTTAAGCTCACAGATCAGATCCAGCGTGTGAGAGAAAGCGAGGCATCAAGGATGACCTCAAGGTTTTGGCCTGAGAACTGGAGAAAGGTAGAAGAGAAATAGAGTTTGGTGGTGGGGCAGCAGTAAGAGATCAGGAGTTCAGTTTTGGACTTGTTAAATTTGAGATGTCTGTTAGTCATCCCAGTGGAGATATTGAGGCAGTTGGATATGTGAGTCTGGAGTTCAGGGGAGGAATGCAGGCTGAACACAGCATATAATAAATGGTATTTAAAGCCATGAGACTGGATGAGACCAAATAAGTGAGTGAAGATAGAAAAGAGAAGAGGTCCAAGGACTGAATCTTGGAATACTCCAAGTTTTGGAAATCAGAAAGATGAAGAGAATCTAAGAAAGAAGAATGAGGGGGAGAAGCCAGATAGGTAAGAGGAGGACCAGGTAAGTGCATCCAAAAGCCAAGTGGAAAGTGATTCAAGGAGGAGAGATCATATTCTGCTATCAAGTAAGATGAAGATTAAGACTTGGCCATTGGATATAGCCACAGGGAAGTCAAGGTGACCTTGATAAGAGCAATTTAGTTGAAGTAGATTAGATAAATATCTTTTTGGATTAGGTTTAAGAGAGAACTGAGGGGGCACCTGGGTGGCTCAGTGGATTAAGAGTCTGACTCTTGGTTTTGGCTCAGGTCAGGATCTCAGGGTCATGGGACTGAGCCCTGCATCAGGCTCCATGCTCAGCATGGAGTCTGGTTGGGATTCTTTCCCTCTTCCTGTCCCTCTCCCTCTGCCTCTATCCCCGCTCACATTCTCTTTCTCTCTCTCTCTTAGTGTCAGACTTTTTTTTCTCTTTTTTTTCTCTCTCTCTTAAATAAGTAAGTAAGTAAACAAACAAAGAAAGAAAGAAAGAAAGAAAGTCTTTAGAAAAAAGAGAGAATGGAAAGGAAGATATTGGAGATGGTGAATATAGACAACCTGTAGAAAGAAAGAAATGGAGGTAGTAGCTGGAGGAGGAAGTGGGGTTAAGAGAGGGTTTTTCAAAGGTGGGAAAATAATGTCCATAGATTGATGGAAATGATCCAGTAAAAAAGGCAGAATTGAGAAGATAATTATTGGAGTGATGTCCTTGAGTAGGTGAGAGTGAGTGGTAGCTAGTCTACAAGTGGAGAAAGTGGACTTTTCTAGGGGCACACAGTGTTCATCTATAGCCATGGGAAGGAAGCCCAGGACATGGCCCTGATGCAGGTGGTGGGTGTTTGTGGGGGCTCTTTTCTGATTCATTCTACCTCCTTAGTGAAACCAGAAGCAAGGCTATTGACAGAATGAAAATGGGTGGTGTGTGGGTATTTGAGGTTTGCAGAACAGAGAAGGTATAAAATATCTCCTGGGAGAGTGGGAGAATAAAAGGACCAGGAAAACAGTATGATTGCTGGTAGCATTAGGGCCTACTTGTGGTTTATGATCATAATTTAATGCGGGATCTCAGCATGGTTTGGTTCTTTGCCAGCCACATTTAGCATGCACAGTAGGCACTATGGGGAACAGTGCCTTTAACAAGGGTCCTTGTTCAACCAAATGAATATCTCAAAGTGTGGCAGGGATCAAGGGAGCTGAGGGCACATGCAATGTAATATAAGTGATTTTAAGCTGAGTAAGGAATTGAATGAATGCATACACGAATGAATGAACTGTTTCCCCATTTGGAATAAGTTTTTTCTCTTCATCCATTGATTTAACACACTTGATTCTTAATGACCCACATAAGAACTGTACAATCCAGAAACCAGGCTTGGGGTTAAGCTAGTAAACATGCTCTTGGGTAAGAATAATTGAAGAGGGGCAAATGTTATGTCATAGGTCGCAGTGGAGAGGGAGTTTGCTATTTAAGTTTTCCCTTAGATTGTTTAGAACTCATCTTTTATTCAAATATTAGCTTTTTCTGGCAGCAAAACACTGACCTCTGGCAAATGCTGGAGAGTGACTCACAGAAGTTTCCATGAACACACAACTTTTTTTTTTTTTTTTTTTGCCAGAACTCCGCATCTTTATATGTGCCTGATAAATATTTGGATTGATCCTAATTAGGACTGTGTATCAGGGGCATGATGATGAGGGGACTCTTATTCCCTTTGGGTCCCTGTTTGGCTTCAATTTTGACTTCAGCAGGCAGAAAGAGAGGCAAATATTAGTAGCTGTCTTTAGCCATGGAAAAAATATTTACGGTGCAGTCTCCTTTAATCTAAGCTCAGGGTTAGAGAGGGCCAAGCAGCCTTTCTTAGCCATCCACCATTGACACACCCATCATTTTTCATCTCCCTAAATCTTAAATATGGCACAAAATGAAATGTTCTTTCTCCTTCATTCTACATATATAGCATGGCCCCTCCCTGGCCAAAGCCTTGTTACTCTTTGTGGTCAGGGACCTTGGTGAATACAGAGTATGTGTGCGCTATATTAAAACTAGTGGCCTAAAAATAGTTGTGTGCAAATAGAAGATGTGTGTTTGCTGAGTTCAGGCTTGCCAAGCCCTGGAATGCTTAACCTGGGAGTGTGGCAAGTATATCTTGTCCTGTTACCTGGAAATCCTAACCAAGGCAGAATCCAAAGGAATTCAATACACAGGCACTCCTACTCAGACCAGTGGTTCCCAACAGGGGCAGTACCACCATTTAGGAGATGTTCTGGGAATTGTGGGTGCATTTTTGGTTATCATGATGATTGAAGCCATGCTAACTGGTATTTGGTGGCTGGGAGCCAGGCTTGACAGATGTGTGGAACAGTGCCATAGAACAAAGAAATTATCCTGCCTATCTTTCACACATCCTTCAGGGCATTGATGTGGATGAAAAACCTACTTACAGTTATTTGAACATAGACCACAACTCTAATTTTATTTCTTTTTGTTGCACATAGAGCATTATGTTAATTTAAAAAAGGTTTTCTGTGTTTTAGTAAGTTATATATGAATTTCATTTCAGGACAGTGAAGGAGATCTTTCTTCTTTCTTTCTTTCTCTCTTTCTTTTTTTCAGATTTTATTTATTCATTTGATAGAGCACAAGGAGGGGGGGAGCAGCAGGTAGAGGGAGAAGGAGAAGCAGGATCCTTGCTGAGCTGAGCAGGGAACCCCACTCGGGGCTCGATCCCAGGACGCTGGGATCGTGACCTGAGCCGAAGGCAGACGCTTAACTGACTGAGCCACCCAGGCACCCCCGAAGGAGATGTTTCATTGTAAAAGTATTCTTTTATGACTGAGAACTACTGTTCTAGATATTTGGTTGTGCCTTATCCTTTCCGGGCAAATTCAGAAATTATCTATAAGCTCATCTACCCTTAGGCCTAAGAGGTAGGGAGGCATCCATCTCAGGAGTCCACATTTAAATTCTAAAGTATGAAGAGTTTCAATTGGGGGCTGTCTGTGGTTCCACCTGCCTTACCCCATATTAGGAAGAAATTAAAGATAGGAACAGCCAAAGCTTCTTGTGGAAAAGGAAATCACAGTACAGGTAGGTATGTGAGGATGAGACAGTCTGGGGTTAAGCATCAAATTAAGGATATCCTCGCCAGGGGTGGAGATCATGCCTTCTCTGTCTTCTAGCCTTCCAGTCCCAAACTCTCCCCACCCCAGATAAGCACACACAACCTACTCCTGTTCCTGGAAATGTAAAGTACATGTCCCAGTTACTCCATACACACTGCAAACAGACTTCCTTTATTCTCAGGATGTGTGCTCAGGATGTGTGTGAAGGTTTACACTAAAACATGTCATCCACCAAGCTCCAGACATTCCACTTGAATGAAGGTGCCAAGTGAAAGGTTTGGAAAGATCTTCAAAAGATCCAGAGAGGCAAAGTGTTCATTAATCAGGACCCTACAATTATAAGGATCTGAGGCCTTTTCCCATTGTTAGGTTGAAGCAGCTGCAAATAATCACAGTAGGAAGGAGCAGTGCATGACACCACAATGTTATGTGCTTAAAATGGCAAAATGATTTTCTAAAGAGAGAAACAGACTAAAAGGAAGGTCTTAGGGACCACCGAAGAGAAGGCTTGGAGTCAAAACTTATGAAATTATGGGATACTTTCTGCTGTTGAGCATGATGTGAAATCTCAGGAGGTAAAAGGATTGACTGAGAAATAAATGTTGTTTGGTTCCAGACTCAACATGGTCTCTCATGAATCTACGCCAAGACCCCTTACAGTGGAGTTGTGGCTTGGACCAAATATTTGCTGAATGAGGTCAAGGTATGGAGATGAAGGGCTCGATGGAGGGAAGTGATGTGGTTAAGAGGAGGGTCAGCTTCATGGGTATGTAACCTGTGTTTACAAGGGCCCCACACTTGGTTTAATGTTCTGCTGTCGCCATCCTGAGATTATTAACCATTTTTGAACAAGGGCCCCCACATTTTCATTTTACACTGGCCCTTCAAATTCTGTAGCCAATCCTTGTGAAGAGAGAGAACATCTGAGTCTGAGAGACCTGGGTTCAAATCCAAGCTCTACCACTAGCTAGATTTATGATCTCGGGCAACTTTTTCAACCTCTCTCAATCTGTAAAATAGGAACCATAATGGTAACTATCTCCCAGAAGACTAAAGGAAGGCTAAAAGAAGCAATAGGTTGTGAAGACAAAAAACCAATATAGCAGTATTCAGTAAATAGTATTAGTGTTATCAATGACAAAGATCTGGATGACACTGCAAAGGCATCAAGGCACCAAGCAGTGCTGGTGTAGAATTGTTTTCTAAATTCATTTTTACTAACACATTTCTTCTCTGGGTGTGTGTATTGATGTCACCATCCCTGTGGCAAGACAGGCTAAGATAATTTTCTTAATTGCAGGCTTCACTGACACATTTTGTGCCAGAACCGAAGAAGAGTAGGTGTTATTTCAGATCTGTGAATCATCACACACACTCATGCATTGCATATTTCTTATAGATTTAAAGAGTTGAACTCTAACCAAGATAATGGAGACATTATTTTAGAATGTAGAAATATGCCCATATAAAGGCAACTTGCTGTTGAAAATACTTCCTTTGCTGCGTGGGCCTGCCAAGTCATTTTATTTGCCATACAGTTATTTAATGCAATGTTCTCAACCAAAGAAGGTGCAAATCAAAAAAACCACCGGACCCATTTTGCTAGGACTACATATTAATTATCACCTTGTCATGAACAAATTGATTGTATTATATTAGAATAGGATTTGGGCTAAGTGAGGAATGAAATGTGGAAGTAAGGCTGAGTGGAAGGATTTTCTTCCATTTGACTAAATGCCCCCTATTAATTTCTTGCTTATTACTATAATTAAAAGTAGTCTTTGGCAGTGCATGTCCTTTTAAAATTATTTCTGAAGTTTAGAACAAATTTTTTAAGTGTGAAATGGATTTTTTAAAAAAGGTTTTAATGTATTAAATATGCCATGACTATGCCATTTAGTGAAAATACCTCGGCTACCATACTGTGATAAGGAATTTTCCTCCAAAGAGGTGAGTCATAGTTTTGGAAGAAAACTCTTCAATTGCTAGGAAGACAAAATTGCTCATGTAATGTGGGAAGTGACTTTTTTCTCCCAACCAAGGCTAGTTCCACAGTTGCATGTGAAGGTAAAATTGTCTCCCACCTCTTTCTATACATTTTAACCTGGGCTTTACTCCATCACTAAATATAATCTGACACATGCAGCATTAGGGATTTAGGGATGACTCTCCCTAATTTTGTATGTTACTTAAAAAAAAAAAAGCCTTTTTTTATTGTAGTAGAACCTATAACATAAAATTTGCCATCACAACCATTTTTTAAAAAAGATTTGTTTGTTTATTTAAGTAATCTCTACACCCAATGTGGAGCTCAAACTCATGACCCTGAGATAAAGAGTCGCATGCTCTACTGAGTGAGTCAGCCAAGGGCTCCCCATCATAACCATTTTTTTTTTAAAGATTTATTTATTTATTGTGGGGTTGGGGGCAGAGGGAGAGAGTCTTAAGCAGACTCCATGCTGAGCGCAGAGGCTGAGGTGGGGCTCAATCTCATGACCCTCAGACCAGGACCTGAGCCGAAACCGAGAGTCGGATGCTTAACCGACTAAGCCACCCATCACAACCATTTTTAAGTGTACAACTTCAGTGGCAGTAAGTACATTCACATATATTGCATTTTCTTAGAGGACTTCAGTGCCTAAATATGGAGAATCATGGCCATATCTTTATAATTAGTTTCAACACTTACAAAAGGAAGTGACAGACTTGCCTCCGAAATTGCCAGGGAGTGCACCTTTGCCGCTTATGAGATGCACGCCACACCAGGCAAGGGTGGGTGCAACACAGGGCTCAGCAAGAAGCAAGAGGGACCAGGACAGAGGTTTCCTGAGATTGTAGATGTGTCAGTCTCTGTCCAGGGATAGGTTAGAAATAGTGAACTTAGTGCTGTCCCTGGTCCTTTGTAAATCTTCCCAGCAAACTGTGAGATTGCCTCACCTCCTCAGATATTTGCCTTTATAAGTGGTTTCTCTGTTCCACGCAGTTGTATCCTTTCCCTCTGTTGGCTTTCTATCCACATATAAACTCACTAAGTGTCTTTCATTTTAATAAAACAGAGAAACCAAACCAACCAACCAACAAACCCTCTCTTGTCAAAATCCTCCCTTGTTAGCCCCACATTCTTCTTATTTTTTTAATGTGCTTTTCTCCCCTTTCCAAGCTATTTAAGCCAATATGGACATGGTTTAAAGTGTCAAATTATCTTCGAAGGTGTTTGACAACAAACAACGGTCCCTGCTCCTCTGCTGCTTCTTACTCCTTAAAAACAGCCACTTTCCACTCTTGTAATGATACATGCATTTTAAAAATTCATCTCCACATCTCAGAATCACACTCTTGTTCAAATTTTTTCAGCTTTGGCATTTAGGAGCTCTTTCAGATTGGCTCATGTGTCCCTTTTGTTGTCTGAGCACTTCCTTACTTTCTGGCACTATACTTAACTTTTCTCCAAGCTCATCTTATATTTTCCCTGCCTAAGCCCTAGAATCAGCCATCTCTCCAAAGAGCTCTGGTTTTTTTCTATTGGAGAATAGTTTTTCGAAACCAAGATCTGGACACAGGTGTGTTCACTGGCAGGGAGGGAAGACACTTCTTTTAGACTTTCTCAGTGGACAGAGCTAGGAAATGTATGCATGCATTCCTATGTATATACACATATCTATAATTATCTATCTATTTACCCACCTATCTATCCATTGCATATTATCTTAAACATAAGGTCATACTGATATCCTCAACTCTGACTTTGTATCACAGGATTTATTCTAGCCTCTCCCCTTGTTTATTTGTAACTTTTTCCTTTAGCTGTGAGGAACCTGGTTCCTGTTATCTATTTTCAAAAACAATTTTTCCAGCCCTAGAATAGACATGAAGTACTTTCAGAATTCTTAACTTGTATTCCTGTAAGAAACCAATTTTCAGACCAGAGCACAGTGTTTATATACAATTCTTTTCATCTTTAGCTTTATAGTTTCCAATCAAGATACCATTTTCCAAAGTTATGTTAGATCAGCTCCTTCCCCTTTCAGAAAGGTTATGTCGTGCATTTGTAATACAGTTAGATTCATTTCCACAGTCTGCATTCCATCCTAGGATCCTTTAATATCCTGGTTGATTTTTTTAAAATTTGCATACATTAAAGTTCATTCTTTCTAATATACAGTTCTATGTGTTCTGAAAAAATGCAGAGTTATGTATATACCACTCCAGTGCTATGTAGAACAATCCCATCACTCTAAAAATTGCCTAATCTCTAATTCAACTTTTGATTGCGCTATCAAATTCCTTTAAAGAGTTGTGCAATACCGTATCCTCCACCAGGGGCTCCATTGACTCACAATTATGAGGCAGTAGAGCTATATCTGAATATCCATTGAAAATGGCTGGAAGGATGGGTTAGATGAGAGTTACTGGGAAGTTGATGGAAGCAGGTGCCACATGGGGACAAGATAAATTCTAGAGGACATCAGAGAGAGCAATTAACTGTGGAGGTCTGACTGTATGGAGGTCTTCGGCCAGAGAACGTGCTGGTTATCAATTTATTGCTTCTCCGTTCCCTTCATGGACTTATCTGTTAAAATGGGTCTGGGCCCTTTAAATATTTTTACTTTGGCAGCTGTCTCAATATTTTGTCGGTAGAGGGCGCTAGAGAGAGAGAGAGAGACATTGAAGGAGAACTGGGTTTATCTTCAGCTCCTGTCTTAAATAGCAGTGGTGTGGCTGGGAGCCCCAGACAGCACAGCCTTTACCCCAGTCCCAGTTGTTGCTCTGCATGGCATACTGGGGGCCCTATTAGGCTGCCTGTCTAGTGAGCTGGATGTTCAGACTTTGTCCTATTCAGTGGCTCCAAGCTGCTCTGGTCCAAGCCCTATGCAGAGGTGTGCTAGGTTCTTGCAGAGGGAAGCTTCTGCAGGTCGCAGCCAGCCCCCACAGCACCCACAGAGGCAGCCCAACCCCCTCTGTGCACACCTCCCTCACCCCTCATTAGCTTTGCCTCACCTGTGTCCTGACATGGACACTTTGCCTTCCAGGCCTCATACCTGCAGTGGCCCTCTGCTCTCTGCCTCTCTCTGTACCTGTTTCCCTTTGTGCACCCAGCCTGCCCACTAGCTCTAGCTGGCCCGTGCCCAGAGGGTTGTTTCTGCTTTCCTGGCAACTCTGCGCCATCTCTGGCCTAGGCAGATTCTCTGCCATCAAGAGGGCTGTGATCACACCTTCTTCAATGAGCTTTGAAGTTTGACCTCCTCCAAGTTTTTCTTTTTTTGGTTCTTTCCCTTGGTTATTCATTATCCCTTATAAGAGCTCTTCTTCCATCTTTATAATTACTCTCCTATCATTGCTCAATAATACTTTATATTAAGCTTCACCTGTTTAAATTATCCTGTGGTTCCTGCTCTTGATTTGACTATGACTAATTAAAATCTGTTCTCACTGGGAGAGGGCACAGGTGTTCTTGGTCTTTTGTTAAATCTCATTTCAAGAAAGAGAAGAAAGTGATTTCCTGTCAGGAAACTCGATGGTAATACTGACCCAGGCTCTCTGGGTAGAGGATCCAGTTGGTAGAGAAACCCTAACTGTACTCAGGCCCCAGGCCCTAAGTCCTGGCTTGTAGCTCAAGGTAGAGTTCTGAGAGAGGGAGTTTCCTGTATGGTGAAGGGACAGCTGCTGAGTACATGTCATAACCTGAGCTGGTAAATGTTCTAAACTTTTGTCAGACTTCTGTCTATGGTGGAATAAGAGGAGTTATTGTGGAAACGGTATTACTTATACTGAGGAAAATAAGGCTTTTTTTCATTGAGCTTGACACTTAAAAATGGCATAGTAGCCATATAGTTTCTAAGTTAGAGGCATGTTTTAACATGAAAAAAGGAGGGGATTCTTCCTTTTCTTCTTTTTGATTCCTGCCAATAATGCATTTCTAATGTTTTCTTTAAAAAGATTTTTTTAAAAAAATTTTAAGTAGGCTCCACGTGGGGCTCAAACTCACAAACCTGAGATTAAGAGTCACATACTCTACTGACCAAGCCAGCCAGGTACCCTATCTAACTTTTTCTTTCAAAGAAAATTTCCTGGGTCTGAAAAGGAAGTTTGAAGCTCTTGTAAGATTCTGCTGACAGACTGATCTTACCTTAGATTTCTTGAGTGTCTGTTTCTCTTATTCTGCATAGTTTCTGGTTTTTACCTTGTTGCGGTTTGAACAGTCTTGTTAACATAGCAGTATTATTTGTTAGCCATGCTCTAATTAAACAGTGAAGCTGAGATCCTCCAATGTTCCTTATTTTTTTTTCAAATTTTTATTTAAATTCTAGTTAGTTAACATACAGTGCAATATTGGTTTCAAGAGTAGAATTTAGTGATTTATCACTTACAACACCCACTGCTCATCACAAGTGCCCTCCTTAATGCCCATCACCCATCTAACCCATCCCCCACCCCTTCCCTCCATCAACCCTCAGTTTGTTCTCTCATTAAGAGTCTCTTATAGTTTGTTTCTCTCTCTCTTTTCCCCCCTCCCATATGTTCATCTGTTTTGCTTCTTAAATTCCACATATGGGTGAAATCATATGCTATTTGTCTTTCTCTTACTGACTTATTTTGCTTAGCATAATATACTCTAGCTCCATCCATGTTATTGCAAATGGCAAGATTCCATTCTTTTTGATGGCTGAGTAATATTCCCTGGTATATATATACCATATCTTCTTTATCCATTCATCAGTTGATGGACATTTGGTATCCTTCCATAATTTGGCTCTTGTTGATAATGCTGCTATAAACATCAGGGTGCATGGACCTCTTCGAATCAGTATTTTTCTATCCACTGAGTAAATTCCTAGTGGTACAATTGCTGGATTGTAGGTTAGTTCTATTTTTAACTGTTTGAGGAACCTCCATATTGTTTTCCAGAGTGGCTGCACCAGTTTGCGTTCCCACCAATAGCACAAAAGTATTCCCCTTTCTCTGGATCCTTGCCAACACCTGTTGTTTCTTGTGCTGTTGATTTTAGCCATTTTGACAGGTGTGAGGTGGTATCTCTTCATGGTTTTGATTTGTATTTCCCTGATGTTGAGTGATATTGAGCATGTGTCTGTTAGTCAACTGGATGTCTTTCCTGTGTCTGTTAGTCATCTGGATGTCTTTTTTGGAAAAATGTCCTTTCATGCCTTTTGTCCATTTCTTGACCGGATTTTTTGTTTTTGGGTGTTGAGTTTGATAAGTTCTTTATAGATTTTGGATAGTAACCCTTTATCAGATATGCCATTTGCAAATATCTTCTCCCACTCCATAGGCTGCCTTTTAGTTTTGTTGATTGTTTCCTTAACTGTGCAGAAACTTTTTATCTTGATGAAGTCCCAATAGTTCATTTTTGCTTTTGTTTCCCTTGCCCCCAGTCATGTGTCTAGTCAGAAGTTGCTGCGGCCAAGGTCAGAGAGGTTGCTGCCTGTGTTCTCCTCTAGGATTTTGATGGTTTCCTGTCTCACATTTAGATCTTTCATCCATTTTGAATTTAGTTTTATTTATGGTGTAAGAAAGTGGTCCAGTTTCATTCTTCTACATGTGGCTGTCCAGTTTTCCCAACACCATTTGTTGAAGAAGCTGTCTTTTTTTTTTTTCATTGGATATTCTTTCCTGCTTTGTCAAACCTCCAATGTTCCTTAAAGATCTCCTTGATTAACTCAACCACATCTATAAATCTCTGATGACTGTATCAGATAGCAGTCTTGCTCATAAAACAAGGTGTATAAACAATGTGAGATGATTACTCACAACAACATAGCTAAAGAAGGAAGGAACAAAAAACTCATCTGAATATGGGAGAATTGTTTAAAGGACTTGGCATCTTTCCCATTGTTTTTCTATATTTGTCCTCATAATACTCAAGTGAGGTAGGAATTACTTTGGAGATAAGAAAACCAAGCTAAATAAATTGGGAAGATTTGTTCAAGAAATTGTTAGTGTTCACACTTAGACTGGAAGCTGTATTCTAATTCTCTGGCTGGTATTCTTTACTTAAATATTTACTAACTTTAGCTTTTCTTCAGTATAGGAAAGAGCTGACTATGCAATAACTAGTTTTTCTTGAATGAGATAATTTCTTTTTTTCTAAATCATCTGTCAGGAATTGTAAAAATTAAGTATTATTTATAATAATAATGATGATAATAAAGCAGTAACACTTGCATAACATTCTATTGTTTATAAAGAATTTTGACCTATATTATGCAATTTCAACACCTCAAAAATATTTGCTAGGTAGGCAGAAAAAGTACTTTTCTATTTTATAAAGGAAAAAAAAAATAAAGGCTCAGAGAGGTTCTGACTTCCCCAAGGACATACATTAGTGTTCTGGTAGAGGCTGAATTTGAACTCAGATCTGACTCCTATTTTCCTAGCCATTCTTTCCTCCATATATTACATAATAGCCAAAGATATGTTCAGCACACCTGTTGTTCAACAAATTATATGCACCCAGAGGTCTAGTCTGGTGGAGAGAACAAAGCTTCTAAGTGTTCCAGGCATGAGTCTAATTCGGAAGTCAAGTAGAAAAAGAGTGGGCATAAACTAAAATTAAATACAATTCTATAACATGTCTTGTGATAAACACACAGGCTTATTATGTAGATAAAGTGCCCTCAGATATAGTACCCCCATATGTATAATGTAGATATTATTATTTCTCTCATTTTATATACATAGGAACAGAAGCTCAGAGAAGTTAGTAAATAATCTAAATTCAGATCCCTCTGATTCCAAAATGTGTGCTTTTTTTGGCTTAATGTAACTGACTTCAAGAGAGATATCCATCTGGGAAGTTTCTTCAGAGAGCAAGGAAAAAGAGCTGGCCCTCTTCCACCAGCTTGACTGCAGAATGAGGCCCGTCTTTGAAAAGGATTAGTTTATTATTAGAGAGTGGAACCAGGGAAGCCACTAGTCTTTGTTGATCTGATAGGCAACAGAGAGGACATCACCATTCATAGCCTTATAACATGGGCAATGCTTCTGACTTCTTTGTCCCTGGTCAAGGATAGAAACAAAACAAAACATACATTCTTTCCAAAGTTTGTCTACATCAATAGACAAATTTAGGTTAGATCGTGTCCATTAGCAAGAGCACATGGTCATTAAGTGTAGCAGAAGTATAATTGGCTATACTACTTACATTTATATTTCTCCTTAAAAAAATTGCTGAAAGTATGAAGTTAGGGGCACCTGGGTGGCTCAGTCAGTTACACGTCTGCCTAAGGCTCAGGTCTTGATCCCGGAGTCCTGGGATTGAGCCCCACACCCGGCTCCCTGCTCACTGGGGAGTCTGCTTCTCCCTCTGCCCCTCACCCCACTTGTGCTCTCTCTCTCTCAAATAGGTAAATAAAATCTTTTTTAAAAAATGAAAGCATGAAGTTGAATTCTAGGTGGTTAAGTGAGCATAAAATGAGACTTTGTATTCTTTGACTGAACTGTGTCTTTCCCTGTGTTTATAATGATGCATATTTCAATGGCACATTCTGGATTTTCTGGGACAGTTTCTGATTTCAAGGTACTTATTATTTTCCCCAAAAAGCATTTCTGCTTATCTGGGTCTAGATTTTTGATGCAGAAAGTAGTAAATATATTGCATGTTGTTCCTGAAGGCATTTCAGTTGCCATCTCTCACCTTTACTTTCACAGTTTTCTGCTGTATCATCTGTTGATTCCTGCATTAAGAATACAAGGTAACAGGGGCACCTGAGTGGCTCAGTAGGTTCAGAGGTAACTCGATTCCAGCTCAGGTCATGATCTCAGGGTCCTGGGATTGGCCCCCGAGTCAGGCTCCATGCTCAGCAGGGAGCCCGCTTGAGGATTCTCTCTCTCCCTCTGCCTCTGCCTCTCCCCCTGCTTGCTCTCTTTCTCTCTCTCTCTAAAAACAAACAAACAAACAAACAAACAAACAAACAAACAAACAAACAAGGGAACACTGTAATTTACCAAAACTGTCCTTAAAATTAAATTAGAATTAATTAAAATTAAATGGAAATTGCAGCTATTATCCAAATAAATCAGGCAAGATAGCTTTCTAGTGAGTCCTCCCCTTCACCCAAGTATATGGGTACCTGGGGAGGATAGATGAATTTTGACTTGAACCATAAAGTACACTGTCTAGTTTTATTAATTTCATGAGATAACTATGCAACCTGCCCCTGGGGTTTTTCTGGTGATGAAATTTTTCTTACTGTTTTCACATTTTGTTTTGCAGCTGTGCATCTCTCTCTCTCTCTTTTTTTTTTTTTCCTAGCTAAAAATCCATATAAGTACCAGAGTTTATTTTTAACTAATCATAATTGTGAGTGAAGAATCATGGACAGAGAGGGACACCTGGGTGGCATGGTTGGTTGGTCTGACTCTTGATTTCGGCTCAGATCTGATCTCAGGTCATGGGACCCAGCCCTGTGATAGGCTTCACCATCACTGCAGAGTCTGCTTGAGTTTCTCTCTCCCTCTCCCTCTGCCCCCCCCCACTAAAATAAATAAATAAATCTTTAAAAAAATCATGGCTGGAGAACGTTTTGTTTGCTCCTCGAACGCTTTCTTAAAATCAGTAATTAGCTAAAGTGAGTCTTAAACATAAATACTGAATTTTAATGAATATGTCTTCTTTACAGTTCCTCAGAGGCTTTGGTCTGTGAAGTTATCCTCAGTATGGCAGAACCTATCACTTAGAAACAGTTTGAGGAGAAAATGCCCATGTATAGAAATGAATATATTTTTTAAGATTTTATTTATTTTTTTGAGAGAGAGAGAGAGAGAAAGCACATGAGCCAGGGGAGGGGTAGAGGGACAAGTATACTCCCTGCTGAGTGGGGAGCTTGACTTGGGGCTCAATCCCAGGATCCTGAGATCGTGACCTGAGCCAAAGGCAGATGCCCAACTGACTGAGCCACCCAGGCACCCCTAGAAATGAATACTTTTTTAAAAAAGTAAGTGAATATTGAGCCTATGTTTGATTAATTCAGTTCTGAGATAGTTGTTTACTGTTACATATTCACTGACAGACTTTGTTCTATCAGGAAGGTACATTTTATTATGCTAAAAGTGTATTTACTCTAGATTGTTAATAGGTTTTGAATTCATAAACTTCTTTAATGTATATGTATGTGCTGTTTGCAAAAACATATACAATACTCTTGTTTATAGAATACTTTGGCAATTTATAAGTGAAATGTAGGGATTACTCACATAAATTAGGAGTTAGAGCAGAGAAGGCCCTGAATGATATAATGGAGTCAAGCTCTTACAGGGGATTGAGGGAGAACCAAGCCAAGGCAGAGCAGAGCAAGGAGGCTTTTCATTTGGTTATCAAACGGCAAACAGAGGTGTAGTTGTAAGTATGGAGAATAAATGAACATTCAGAAAACAAATATTTTAAAATATTTCATGCTTTGGGATATTCTCTAATCACACATGGGAAATAGCAGAGAACATTTTTCCCATTGTGAGTAATTCTTTGGAAATTCAAATACTGGTCTTTGAGGGAGACAGGGCATATGGAGCAATGAGCTTTTTCTAAACTCAGCAAATGTTGAATCTCTGAAGAGAATTTGAATTAAACGGAGTGTTGGCATTAATGCACTAGCTAAAACATGAATAATCTGTGGATTTATTCTCATTGGTTCCTTTCTTTAGAGGAAGTACAATATGAATTTTTTTGAAAAGATTTTATTTTAGAAGTGCCTGGGTGGCTCAGTCAGTTAAGCGTCCAACTCTTGATTTCAGTGCAGGTTGTGGTCTTGGGGTCTTGAGATTGGCCCCGTGTTGGGCTCTGTGCTGGGCTCGGAGCCTGCTTGGGATTCTCTATGCCCCTCCCCAACTCTCACTCTCTCTCTCTCTAAAAGAAAAAAATAAATACAAAAATAAGGATTTGATTTTTTATTTTTTTAGATTTTATTTTTAAGTAATCTCTACACCCAACATGGTTTTCAAACTCACAACCCTGAGATCAAGAGTTGCACACTCCACTGACTGAGCCAGTTAGGTGCCTGCAGTATAAATTTTTAAAAAATCAAGGTTAGAAAAAATATTAAATAATACTACGAAGCTTATATTAAAAAAAAAAAAAAAGCAGTGCCTCTCCCTCCCCACAGCTGAGGCTTTTAACTCTTTGGCAGTTTTCCAGTACTGCTGTACTGCTATTTCTTGGTTTATAAATTTTAGGCTTTATCTATTAACTCCATACACACATATACGTCCCTTCCCCTATCCTCTCCCCCCCGCCCATCCTCTTAATATAATCTAACCTAATTTCTAGCTAATTCAATGTTTAGTATTTACATTATTATGTACGTGTTGGTCATTGGTAAGCCAAGTGAGTGTATTTCACTACTTTTCTTTCATTGTACAAACTTTTGTTTTCTTTAGGGTTAAGAGTTGCCTAGTTTTTCATCCTATCAGTTTTCTGTCAATCTAACCAACTGTTTCATTAGGTTTTCAGATGCTTATCAATACTACATTTAACATTTCAGATAATTTATTGATTATCTCTGTCCTCCTGCGTCTATCTGGACTGCTTGAGGCCTAGGTTGTCATCTCAGGACTGACGATCTTTACTAGTTTGTGACGGTCCCTGTTTCCCAGCTTCCATATTTTCTTCTTTTGGTCAGGTCCCTCATTTTGCTGGGACCCATCCTTCAGTAGCTTCCTGAGAAGGAGTGCATGGACATCTTTGCACATTTACCCTCAAAGGTGATTGTTACTTAAAGATAGGAATAGAATTCTAGGATGAAAATAGCTTCCCTTCAGAACAGAAAGGCATTGTTTTCTGAACTCCACTGCTATCAAGAAGCTTATGCCTATTCTGATTCCTGATCCTTTTTATGTGATTACCCCCTTCCACAACTCTGTAGAGATTTTAAGTTTTTTCTTAGTATCCTGAAATTTTATTATGTGACTTGGGGTAAGTCTTTTTTATTCATTGGACTGGGCATTTAGTGGACTTTTTTTAATCTGAAATTGCATGGCTAAATTTCATGCTTTTTAGCCCTGGGTTATTTTCTTGTTTGATTTATTTGATGATTTCTTCCCATCGGTTTTTACTCCCATTTTCTCTTTCCAGAAATCCTATCAATCAGTTGTTGGAAATTCTGAAATGATCCTTTAAGCATCTTATTTTCCCCCTCCTATTGTCCATCTTTTGTTTCTTTTGATTTTACTTTCTAGGAGATTTCCTTGCTTTTATATCTAACACTTTTATTGGATGTTTTTGTTTATTTCAAGACCACAGTTTTAATTTCCATTTAATTTTAATTTATTTTTCTTGTTCTGATTATTTCGTTTTTAAAACAACCATCCTTCTCTTGTTTCATGAATATAATATCTTCTTTTATCTCTCAAATGATATCAGTTACAATTTTTAATAAAGATTTGTTTTGTTCCTTGCGTTATCTTTGTTTTCTCTGGGATTTGTTGTTGATGCTGGAGGTTTTCCTCAAATATCTTGTAGTCATTGGTTATCTACTTCTATTTTAATAATAATCTAACACTTTTCTCCAAAGGTAAGTAGGGTATACTAATTTATTTGTTCAAATATATTTTATACTTACTAGACAGAATTTTATTAAATTCTCTATTTGCTCACATTTAATGATGAGACGTGAAATGCTTCTTTTTATGCACAGAAAATACTCATGTTTCTAAGTCCTTAACCTTTCTGAATGTCTACAGGGTAAATTGTCTGCCTGCTTCTTGGTATCCACCTCTTTGGATATTTAGGGTTTAGCTTCTTTTGCTCAACAATATCTGTTACCATTTTTCCATCTGTTTCCTAGCTTTCAAAAATGTGTTGTTTTTCCTCTGCTGATGTTCATTTCCTATTTGCTCTTGAGGTTTGTACCATTTTTTGGTGGGATTCCCCTCCTCCCCAAAAGGAGACAAATACATCTAGTTTATCTGCCATATTTAACTGGAAGTCCCTTACTGGTTTTTGATTTTGGCAGTCTGGCTCATGGATATGAAGATGTCTTTTATGTCTCTGAAATACTAAATTAATTAAAAAAATGACGGTTTTGATTGGCCAGCATTATTTTCTTCCTTCCTCTGGTAAAAGCACTTACATCATTACTTTGAGTGAACTGTCCCTTCTCCAATCCATGTGATTCTGTGGAGCTGCCAGTCACAGGAACTCAGCCCCTGCACAGGTATGGGCATGTGATCTAATCAGGAAATTGGTTTTACTCTCATGGGAATATGACTCCAGAGCAGAGACAAATAGAGACCAAGAGTACAGATGGTGCTGAGTTTTCTTATTGGTGACCCCTAGAGGGATGGCCCATGATTGTATTAGCCTGGGTCCTTTGCTGGACACAATGAAAACAACTTTGCTACAGCCGGAAAGGGATTTAATGGGAGCATATTTATGGTTTGTGAAATTTTTGAGAAGATTTTAGAATCAGGTTCGAAGAATAATCAGTTACCAAGTATATTAGTTTCCCACTGTTGCTGTAACAAATTACTACAAACGTAGTGGTTTAAGACAACACACATTTATTTTATTATAGCCCTGGATGTCGGATGTGTAAAACCAAGATCTGATCCTTCTGGAGGCTTCAGGTAAGAATCTGTTTCCTTACCTCTTTTCAGCTTCTAGAGACTGCCCCCTTCTCTCATCCCTCTGGGCTCTTGCTTTTGTTGACACATTTTCTCTCTCTCTGATCTCCAGTCTCCTTTTTATAAAGACTCTTGTGATTACAGTGGGCCCATCCAGATAGTCCTGGATAATCTCCCCATCTCAAGAACCTTAATTTGATTACATCTTCCAAGTTCCTTCTACCATGTAAAGCAATGTATTCACAGGTGCCAGGGATTACTACATAGATCTTTCAGGAGCCATTATTCAGCCCACCACATCAAAGAGAGCTAAATAGCCATGAGCACAGCTGGATTACAGTGCAGCATGGTCATAAACCCCTGCTGCTGCCCACATTGAATATGCACAAACAATGCCATCAGCTGAGACCCCAGAGCTGTCTTGATTCCTCCTCCCCGCAATCAGGGTACTGATTATTACTTTGTTATCCAATATCTGTTCTCTTCTCTTCTTAATAATAGAATTTTCAGATAGTCATAGGACTGCCCAGAATAAACACCTTCCCAGCCTTCCTGCAGCTAGACAGCCATATGACTAAGTTTTGGCAATGAGGTGTAAGTGGAATTGTCTTGTGGAAGCTTCTGAGACACTTTGTAAGGAGGTAGTTGGGATTTGCCTGGTTCTTTATCCCTTCATGTGTTCTGCTGCCATCTTGGACCATGAGGACCAGGGCCACACCTTAAGGATGGTAGAGAGTGAGTAGAATGAGCCTGGCTTGCAGGGAACTTCATGAAGTAGGGCTGCTATACCAACTCTGGACATCTCCCCTTCAGGCTCAGTTTATGTGTGAGAGAATTAAAATTCTATTTTGATGAAGCCACTGCTTTCTATCATGTTTAATGGAACTTAATCTTAAGTGATACGCTGGGGCTTTCTTGTTCAACTCTTTCTTCAATTGCATGAGCTGCTCCCGTATCCTTCTCATAAGCTTTAGCTTTTTTTTTTTTTTTTTCTTCTTGAGTTAGAAGGATACTGTTTCTGGGCCTGCTGGAAAGAATTTTACCAGCCAAAGGAAGGTTTAGAATGTCACATACTGATAGCATCACAGTGATTCTATCATAGTCAGAAAACTGATTACTGAAACCACCAACCTAGCAGTTCTCAACAGAGGTGACACTATATACCCTTGGGACATTTTGAAAATTTGTTGACCCATTTTGGCTTGTTAAAATGATTGGAGGATGTGCTGGCATTCCGTGGGCTGGGGCCAGAGATGTTCTGCAGTGTACCAGACAAACTTACACATCAAAATATTGTTCTTTGAATTGAATGAGACTTTCGAATGTCCCACAGGACTTTCACGTATGTATAAAACTTACAATTATCTGTGCCTAGAACCCAACTCTATTTTATATGAACCCTTATGTAGTTTTGACATATTTTTTAAGATCACTGAATTTTCCAGGAACGTACCTACTATGTAAGCCGAGAGGAGATTGCACACTGTTTGCTGGGGAATGCAAGAGGCATTCACTATTTTGAAAACAACGCTGCTCATGGTGTTTGAGTCTCCAGTGCAACATGACAGGCATTTGTGGTTGTTACATTCACAGTGATTCTACCCACAGAGGTAAGCTCTGAGTGCCTAGGAGTTTACATTCTGGGATATATATCACTTTATTTTAAGTGTATTTTATTTATCCTTTATTTTATAGTTAGATCATTATACTGGTTTAAAAAATATTTCATGTAAATTATATTACCTATGAATTCCATTTTAGGAAAGCAGAGGAGGCATTACAAAATGCTTGTTATAAAAAGGGGACATTGGACCTGAGAGAGCTCTGGCCAGTAAAAACAAGATGATGTACTAGTGCAAGTAACATTGGGGGAGGGGAGGTGATGTCAAGTCTGTTTCCCACAGCTGGTAGGTATGAGTTCTTTGCACCTGGGGAGACTCCCTTGATAAGGCTCAGGGGCTTCTCTAAACATCTCTTCTTAGCCCTCAACATTACTTTAACTCTGACCAGGCAGATCATAGATTACTCCTATATCCCTCCAGTGGATTATTTTGTAACTGACCTTGCACACCACTCATCTCTGTTCAGCTTCCATATCATTCTCTCTGTGACATTAGAAATCAGTATTTTTAGATGCTGAATCCAGATAAACCCACATAGAAAAAATAAATCTGGTTCCACTTTTACTTCCTGTACGTGATATCATTAGCATATTTTCCATATATGAATAGGGACTGTCGTGTACCATATGTTATTCATCATATGGCATTATGCCTGTTTCAAGGATATTTTAATATAGCACAAAGGCAAAAGGCTTAAGCTGAAATGTGTGCTGTGCATTGTGGTTTAAACTTTCTGGTTATCACGAAGCCTGAGAAAGTTAGCTTTCTACATATATGCCATAGAATGAGCTCTCAATAAATTACCTAGAAAAAATAACTGAGCAGGAAAAAGTTTGGGCAAAATAAAAATAAATTATTAGAATTTTAATTTAATCTTGGCAGGGCCTCAGAAGTTTTGTGATTATAGGCCATTTTACTAGATGGGCAAAGAAGAAACTGGGAAAGAGCCTGGCTAACAAGGATGTAGGAAGGCATGATTTCCCTATTCTAGTTATTAAAGGCTTGAAAATTAGACTGTTGAAAGCACAATATTGCATATTGAAGATACTTTCATTAACTCAAGAAATAGTTATTGAGGCCCCTTTATGTATCAGGCACTTTGCTAGTTCCCCGGGGGGAAACAATGGTGAGCAAAGACAAACACAATTCCTGACCTTGAGGAGTTTAACCATAATTTTTAAATGTTAAAAAATAAATTTAAAAACCACTTATTGTTATATATTTACAAATAGAGATAGATACTGTTAAGCAAAGGAATCTAAAAAATCTAAAACAAAGGACACTGACTACTCTGGATTTTTTCCAGATACACCTTCCATCTTTCTGACCCTGTTTTTCTACAGCCTTCATCAACAGGCAACTCTGGTCTCAGGTTGGGTTTGTCCAATCAGAAGCATGAGCAGGAGGTTAGAGGGTGGGAGCAGAATAAGGTCAGGCTATTTACTCTCTCCCTCTCAGTATAGACAGACTTCTTTCTTTGCTGCTGGGTACAGCTATTCCCTCTGGGTTCCAAAAACCCACCATCCTTTCCTCCTTTAGGTGAGGGGTGATAAGGGCTTCCTGTTCTTGCTAGCCCATGATGCTTTACCATAGCTGGCTGGCTTCCTTTAGTGGGACCCATATCTCTGTAAATGGTCCCTTTGTTGAACTCATCCTAACAGCACCTGGACTGATACATTAGCCTAGACCAAAGTGCAGTGGGGCTGTTGATGGAGAAGAGAGCACTGTAGGTAAAGGGAGGAGCCCTGGAGTGGAAGTGTTTGAAGAAAGGACCATATAGCCAGAGCATAGAGAGGGAAGGGGTGAGATGATGGTGGAGGGGGAGGCAAGGGCCAAATCCTAGGTCATAGGACTTAATGGATTTCCTTTTTTTCCTCTTTATTTTGGCTGCTCAGCATTTGAAACTCCTTCTTGTGTTTGGGGAATTCCCCACTTTAGGAGTATTGGTGGGAGGCTGGCCGGCTTCCCATTATAGAAGCTCACCTCCAGGTGGCTAGGTGTATTCACAGCCAATCAAGAACACCCACCCCATTTTTAGATCTGGAGCCAGAAGCAGAACAGTGAAGAATTTTCTTCTCCTCTTGGCAGGTCTGGCTATGACTCGGGCAGTGCTTTCCAGGGTGTTGGCGGTGCAAACTGTGGCATCCATTTCCTCAGCTTGGCCCTCAGCCTTCTGGGTGGCTCACATCCTTTTTCTTAATTTCTTTGTTGCCTGAATGGGCCAGAGTCAATTTCTTCCAAGAGGCAACCTCCTTTTAATAAATGTTTTTGCTCTTTAAATTGGCCAGAATCAATTTCCGTTGTTGGTAACTAAGAAACCTGGTAACTAAGTACACTGTGGTAACTAAGAACTTTGTGCCTTAATGACCTGGCTCAATGTTTTGACCTTTACCATAGAAACAAAGGGAGACTATTTAAAGCTTTTAAGCTGCAGGAATAGAGCAGTGCCAATGACAGATCAAGCTGCATTTTGGAAAAATCTTTCAGACTGCATTGAAGAGGGTCCAGATTAAATGTAGGGAAACCATGAAATAGGTGATGTTGGTTTAGACCAAAGAGGTCTTGCAGTGGAGACAAAGAGAAGTGCATGGACCTGAGGATTGTTTAGCAAGTGAGCTTCTATGATTAGATGTGGGGGAGGTTAAGGAAAAGAGAGGCATCAAGGATAATCCTCAGTTTTCTGTTTCCTGAACCAGTGTTGACTCTATAGGTTCAACTACTTTGTTTAAAGCCTTGATCCCTACTGAGGACGTAATGGTTGGTCAAAATTATTTTTTCATCCTTCTATGCTTTATATACATGCATAAACCTGTTGGAGTTAGATAACAAATTGCACATAAAGTGTCTTCAGATCCAGACTCTGAACTCGGACCATGTTTCAATGCTTGGCTATCACCCATGAGGAGAAACACAGTTGGTCTCTGAGTCACACTGTTAAGTAGTATTCAGTGCTGAGGACTCATCTGCAACACTCACATCAACATATCCTTGGGCTCTTATGAGTAGGAGGAAAACCTTTTTAGAGAAGCCAGAATTAGGCTGCCATCTGTTGTGCATGGGCTTTGCTTCTTACACATAATTGGTGAATAAAACATTTAACAGGTGGTAGCTGGAAAGTGATATGCAGCATCTCCATTCATGAGAAAACTCTAAATTTTGTTTTCTGTTTAAGGACATTGCTTAAATGCCCTTCTGGGTTTGTTTGTACATCCTCTGTTGAATGAATTATAAAGTCCACTAGCATCAGCACTTACACCATGACCTGACATCTGGAAATTGAGAAACTGGTGTTTCTTACTGGTGTTCACAACCTCCTCAATGGGAGTCAAGCCATATTTAATACCTCTTCCAAACTTGACTTATTTACAGCTTCCCTCAACCAAAATAATAAAATTTCAATTTATTGTGTACTTATTTTGTACCAATTACTCTGTCAACCACTAATAAATATATTTTTATACACCCCTCCCACACCATATATTTATTTAATTCTCACTCTAACCATGTGAAATAGGTATTGCTGACCCAACTTTACACATGAGGGAATTGAGGTCCACATTTAGAAATCCTAATCTGAACTCACTAGTATGTTACTGGGCCCATGCCAAATCACTGTGCCATAAAATCATGTGACTTATCATTTGTCCCTCTCCTTTATTCTGCATTCCCTCAACTGCTATCAATCCAGAATGTATTATATTGTTTTGAAATTGAAGACATCATGTTATGTATTCTTAGAGATAAAAGCATAGACAAATAAGTTAATGAATAAGTAGAGTAAGGATTTAAAGTAGTTAAGGAATTGAAAATTTAACTGGTTAAGAGAAGTCATCAGGATCTCTGATCAATCCAGGAAAGTTGGTCTAACACTTTTCAGTGGATTCTTCCCTCTGAATCCTATAAATTAGGGTGAGAAATAGGATCAGAAGATTTTTTTA
This sequence comes from Halichoerus grypus, assembly GCF_964656455.1. NCBI lineage: Eukaryota > Metazoa > Chordata > Mammalia > Carnivora > Phocidae > Halichoerus > Halichoerus grypus. Next base: position 65,330,327 of record NC_135721.1, on the reverse strand, counting down.
AAAATTAAGTTAACTCTACCCCCAATGTGGGGCTCGAACTCACAACCCCAAGATCCAAGAGTTGACAGAGCCAGCCAGGTGCACCTAGGATCATAAGCTTTTTTAAGACTTTGTTTATTTATTTGACAGAGTGAGAGCACAAGCAGGGGGAGTGGTAGGGGAAGAGAGAGAAGCAGACTCCCCAATGAGCAGGGAGCCAGACATGGGGCTTGACATGGGGCTTGATCCCAGGACCTTGGGATCATGACCTGAGCTGAAGGCAGATGCTTAACCGACTGAACCACCCAGGTGCTCCAATCAGAAGCTTTTTAAAGCATTACACAAGGGGCGCCTGGGTGGCGCAGTTGGTTAAGCATCTGACTCTTGGTTTTGGCTCAGGTTGTGATCTCATGGGCTGTGGGATCGAGCCCCACATCGAGCCCCACATCGGGCTCTGCGCTCAGCACAGAGTCTGCTTGAGACTCTCTGCCCCTCCCCTGAAAGCTCTCTCTCTCTAAAATAAATAAATAAATCTTTAAAGAAAAAAAATAAAACATCAGACAATCTCCACTATAATAAAGGGGATATACTGGCCCTGGAGTCAAAATACGGGGTTTGAATCCCAGTTTTGAATCCTAGGTTTATTACCAGTTGTGTGAAATTGGGCAAATCACTTGACATCTTAGTCTCTGTCTCCTCAGACGGTAGCACCTTTGTTATGGAACATTTGTATTAAATGAACAACTTTTACAGAAGTTATTTATCAACTATAAAACATTGTACAAATACAGATATTATTACCTTACTTGAGGCCCTAATGTTTGAATTTTTGGAAGTCAAGTCTAGGGCAAATGATGTCTGTGTTCCTATAAACAGAGCAATGTTACTAACAGCAATACCAACCATCATGGCAATTTTAACTTTTGCTCCATCTTCACGTTTTATTTTCTTCTTACAACAACACTGTAAGGCATTGCCAGTGTATAAAATTTATAGAACAAGAAGCTGAAATAAGTTCTCCAGTGTCAGAGAGAAAATCGGAAATAAAATCAGGATTAAATTCTATCTTGCATTGTACATTTCCCCTCTTTAGAATAGCTTTGCTTAAGACCATTTATGGGAAAAAAGCATCTGTGGTTAAATTTAGCAGATAATGTTGAAAGATGAGACTAGGAGAATATATTTAGAGAGAGAGTCTACTTAATATGAATTGTTATCTGCTAGCAAAAAAAAAAAAAAAAATTGGGTTTCAGGTATTCCTAGAACTCAGTCTAGCAAATTATTCATTACTAAGGGAGAAAGTCTGTGATAACTGTACCTAAAAATTTTTTAAAGCATCTCAACTTTGAATTTATATCTGAAAGTGATTTTTTAAAAGTGATTTCTTTTTTTTTATGCAAAGTGTCCCATACTTATTGATATGTCTACATGGTGCATTAGCAAGCCAACAAAACAATACATAGTTGACTATCCAATGATTCTTTAAAGTTAACATATAAATTTTTTGCCTTTTCCAGGGCGCCTCAGTGGCTCAGTTGGTTAAGTGTCAGAATTCTGATTTCAGCTCAGGTCATGATCTCAGGGTCGTGGGATTGAGCCCTGTGTCGTGCTCCATGCTCAGTGTGGAGTCGGCTTGAGATTCTCCCTCCCTCTCCCTTTGCCCCTCCCCCCTCTCTAAAATGAATATATAAATCTTAAAAAAAAAAGTAAATTGCCCTTTCCAAATATAGGCTGTAAGCACAAATTGTTTCATTATTAGCCTAAGTGCTTTGGTTATCTTAAGCATGAAATATTTTTATCTCTATTTGTATAACCCATAGGATTTAAGCAAAACATTGAGGGAAGGGGAGCCAATGCACATTGTTTAGTGGGACATTTCATTTTACAGGTGTATTTTGGCTTGGAAGTTGTCCAGTTGAATGTGTTACTGATAAAATGGATTAGATTATTCTTACACTGTTACTGATATTTCTATGCGGAGGGATATTGATTTCTTTAACACTCTTGGGCTTTTCTATGCTTCTTTAGTCTTTTCATTCCAAGAGAGGAAGGATGACATTGTTCTGTTAAATTTGAGAGAGGAACTGGGCTTGCATAGTCCTATCCATTTGTAGAGACACTATTTGGTATGTCTTGCTAGCTTACAAAGAACCCCTTGAATACTTCCTTGCTCCCAGGGATGGGTTGCCAGGCAGCAGGATGCCTGCCTCTGGCCACAGGCTACAGGTGGAGGGAAGAGTACTTTGGGCCAATGAGATTTTCTCTCTAGAAATTTGAATAAAGAAATAGAGTCAGTCTGGCCATGATACCTATGTACTGGCCATTGCGTTCCTCTTATGTGGTTCAAGAAGAGAAGGCTATACTGCCAGAAGAGGACGATAAAGTAGGTCTAGAGAAGAGAACCGCCTGCATTCTGATGGTTTTCCAGTTCTTATTTCCGGTTCTTTTCTGGGGCCTGGTTGAATTCCTGACATTAGATTCTATGAGATAGCTGTTTCCTTATAATAAATCTTCTCTTCTTGTTTTTGCTAAAGGTAGCACTAATTCTTTTCTGTTACATGTGCTCTAAGTATCCTAAATGACACATTATTTAGTGGTCATTAATAAAGTAAATAGTCTTACACAGACTATTTGAGAAGGAGGCTGCTGGTATATGTATTTATTGATAAAGCCATTTTAGGTGGTACAATGACATTTTATTTTAAATATCCTTGTTTGGTTTAACTGATAAAACATTATTTATAGGGGGAGGAACAAGATGGCAGAGGAGTAGGAGACCTAAATTTCGTCTGGTCCCAGGAATTCAGCTAGATAGGGATCAAACCATTCTGAACACCTACGAACTCAACAGGAGATCGAAGAAAAGAATAGCAGCAACTCTCTGGACAGAAAAACAACCACTTTCTGGAAGGTAGGACGTGTGTGCGGAGAAGTGAATCCGAGGTGATATTCGGGAAGATAGACGGCAGGGGAGGGGGCCTCCGTCAGCCGCTACCGGCAAGTGATAGAGCTGCGGAGCACAAAATCGGAACGTTTAGAAGTCTGCTCCGCTGAGGGACGTTGCTCCAGTGGCTTAGCGGGGGGTGGAACCCTCGTGGGACAGTGTGGTCTCAGGACCCTTGGGGTCACAGAAAGACCAGGGGTGCCTGAGTGCGGCAGAGCTCCCAGGTATAGAGCAGGGAAGCCGGCTGCACAGACGGAGCCGAGGAGGAGCGGGCTCTCAGCTCAGGGTTGCCATAAACCGTGATCTGCGGCACAGTCGGGCCACTGCTCTTGCAGCAGAGACCCAACAAGCGGCAGATCTGGGGAGACTCTCCTTCCTCCCCCGGGAGGAGCAGCGCAGGAGCTCACCGCAGGGATCTGCTGGGTTTGGAGACTCTACACAGGGGTCGGGTGCCAGAACTAGAAACACTGGGTCACAGGCCGGGTGAGCACGGAGTGCGGCCGGAGACTGGGGAGCCGGGAGTGATTGACTGCTTTTCTCTGGGGGCTCACTGAGGGGTGGGGCGCCGAGTTCTCGGCTCCTCTGAGCGGAGATTGGGAGGCCGCCATTTTCACTCTCGTCCTCCAAAGCTGTACAGAAAGCTTGCAGGGAACAAAAGCTCCGGAGAGCAAACCCGAGCGGATTACTTAGCCCAGAACAGCAAGGGCGGGGCAATTACGCCTCTGGCAAAGACATTTGGGAACCACAGCAACAGGCCCCTCCCCCAGAAGATCAGCAAGAACAACCAGCCAAGACCAAGTTTACCAATCAATGAGAACGGCAGAAATCCAGCGCTAGGGGAATAGTGCACATAGAATGCATGGCTTTTTCCCCCCTGATTCTTTAGTCTTTCAAAGTTAATTTTTTAAATTTTCTTTTTCTTTTCTTTTTTTTGTTTTTGTTTTTCCCTTTTTCAACCAACATCTTATCAATCCCTTTTTAAAAAATTTTTTTTATTTTTCATTTTTAGAGTCATATTCTATCCCTTCATAGTAGTTAACCTTGTTTTTGATATATATATAAGTTGTTATCTCTTTAAAATTTTGGTAAACAGATTCTTCTAACAGACCAAAATATCCCCTAAATCTCTAGTGTATGGCTTTGTTCTAGTCTCCTGCCTGATCACATTCTCTCCCTTTCTTTTTTTTTTAATTCCTCTTCTTTCTTTTTTCAACCAACTTCTTATCAATTCCTTTTACAAAATCTTTTGTAATTTCAGCCTTTATAGTCATATTCCATCCCTTCATCATATTTACCCTTATTATTGTACATATATAAGTGTTTCCTTCTTTAAAATTTTGGGAGGCACTTCCTTCTAACAGACCAAAATATGCCCAAAATCTGGTGTGTGGCACTGCTCTGTGCATCAGCCTGATCATATTTGATCATATTCCTTTTTTTTTTATCCTTTTCTTTTTTTTTCTTTTTTGTTTCTTTCCCTTTCTTTTCCCCCAGTTTCGGGTCTCTTCTGATTTGTTTAGTGACTATTTTTCTGAGGTCATTGTTACCGTGTTAGCATTTTGTTCTCTCATTCATCTATTCTCCTCTGGACAAAATGACAAGACAGAAAAAAACCACTTCAAAAAAAAGAACAAGAGGCAGTACCAACTGCCAGGGATCTAATCAATATGGACATTAGAAGATGTCAGAACTAGACTTCAGAATGACGATTATAAAGATACTAGCTGGGCCTGAAAAAAGCATGGAAGATATTAGAGAAACCCTTTCTGGAGAAATGAAAGAACTAAAATCTAACCAAGTCGAAATCAAAAAGGCTATTAATGAGGTGCAATCAAAAATGGAGGCTCTAACTGCTAGGATAAATGAGGCAGAAGAGAGAATCAGTGAGATAGAAGACCAAATGATGGAAAGTAAAGAAGCTGAGAAAAAGAGAGATAAACAACTACTGGATCACAAGGGCAGAATTTGAGAGATAAGTGATACCATAAGACGAAACAATATTAGAATAATTGGGATCCCAGAAGAAGAAGAAAGAGAGAAAGGGGAGAAGGAATATCGGGGCAAATTATAGCAGAGAACTTCTTTATTTGGGGAAGGAAACAGGCATCAAAATCCAGGAGGCACAGAGAACCCCCCCTCAAAATGAGTAAAAATAGGTCAGTACCCTGACATCTAATAGTAAAACTTATGAGTCTCAGAGACAAAGAGAAAATCCTGAAGGCAGCTTGGGAGAAGAGATCTGTAACCTACAATGGTAGAAACATTAGATTGGCAACAGACCTATCCACAGAGACCTGGCAGGCCAGAAAGGACTGGCATGATATATTCAGAGTACTAAATGAGGAAAATGTGCAGCCAAGAATACTATATCCAGCTAGGCTGTCATTGAAAATAGAAGGAGAGATAAAAACTTCCAGGACAAACAAAAACTAAAGGAATTTGCAAACACGAAACCAGTCCTACAAGAAATATTGAAAGGGGTCCTCTAAGCAAAGAGAGAGTCTAAAAGTAACATAGACCAGAAAGGAACACAGACAATATACAGTAACAGTCACCTTACAGGCAATACAATGGCACTAAATTCCTATCTTTCAGTAGTTACCCTGAATGTAAATGGGCTAAATGCCCCAATCAAAAGACACAGGCTATCAGATTGGATAAAAAAACAAGACCCATCGATATGCTGTCTGCAAGAGACTCATTTAGACCCAACGACACCTCCAGATTGAAAGTGAGGGGGTGGAAAACCATTTACCATGCTAATGGACACCAAAAGAAAGCTGGGGTGGCAATCCTTATATCAGACAAATTAAATTTTAAACCAAAGACTATAATAAGAGATGAGGAAGGACACTATATTATATTTAAAGGGTCTATCCAACAAGAAGATCTAACAAGTGTAAATATCTATGTCCCTAACATGGGAGCAGCCAAGTATACAAGCCAATTAATAACAAAAGCAAAGAAACACATTGACAACAATACAATAATAGTGGGGGACTTTAATACCCCCCTCAGTGAAATGGACAGATCATCTAAGCAAAAGATCAACAAGGAAATAAAGACTTTAAATGACACATTGGACCAAATGGACTTCACATATATTCAGAACATTCCATCCCAAAGCAGCAGAATACACATTCTTCTTTAGTGCCCATGGAACATTCTCCAGAATAGATCACATCCTAGGTCACAAATCAGGTCTCAACCGGTACCAAAAGATTGGGATCATTCCCTGCATAGTTTTGGACCACAATGCTTTGAAACTAGAACTCAATCACTAGAGCAAAGTTGGAAAGAACTCAGTAACATGGAGGCTAAAGAGCATCCTACTAAAGAATGAATGGGTCAACCAGGATATTAAAGAAGAATTGAAAAAAATTCATGGAAACAAATGAAAATGAAAACACAACTGTTCAAAATCTTTGGGATGCAGTAAAGGTGGTCCTAAGAGGGAAGTATATAGCAATACAAGCCTTTCTCAAGAAACGAGAAAGATCTCAAATACACAACCTAACCCTACACCTAAAGGAGTTGGAGAAAGAACAGCAAATAAAGCCTAAACCCAGCAGGAGAAGGGAAATAATAAAGATCAGAGCAGAAATCAATGAAATAGAAACCAAAAGAACAGTAGAACAGATCAACGAAACTAGGACCTGGTTCTTTGAAAGAATTAATAAGATTGATAAACCCCTGGCCAGACTTACCAAAAGCAAAGAGAAATGACCCAAATAAATAAAATCATGAATGAAAGAGGAGAGATCACAACCAACACCAAAGAAATGTTTCAAACAACTATAAGAACATATTATGAGCAACTATATGCCAGCAAATTAGATAATCTGGAAGAAATGGATACATTCCTAGAGATGTATCAACTACCAAAACTGAACCAGGAAGAAATAGAAAACCTGAACAGACCTATAACCACTAAGGAAATTGAAGCGGTAATCAAAAATCTCCCAACAAACAAAAGCCCAGGGCCAGAAGCCTTCCCAGGGGAATTCTACCAAACATTTAAAGAAGAATTAATACCTATTCTTCTGAAACTGTTCCAAAAAATAGAAATGGAAGGAAAACTTCCAAACTCGTTTTATGAAGCCACCATTACCTTGATACCAAGACCAGACAAAGAGCCCATCTAAAAGGAGAATTACAGACCAATATCCCTGATGAACATGGATGCAAAAATTCTCACCAAAATACTAGCCAATAGGATACAACAGTCCATTAAAAGGATTCTTCACCACGACCAAGTGAGATTTATTCCTGGGCTGCAAATTTGATTCAACATCCGCAAATCAATCAATGTGATAAAATACCTTAGTCAAAGAAAGAACAAGAACCATATGATCCTCTCAATAGATGCAGAAAAAAGCATTTGACAAAAGTACAGCATCCTTTCTTGATCAAAACTCTTCAGAGTATAGGGATAGAGGGTACATACCTCAATATCATAAAAGCCATCTATGAAAAACCCATAGCAAATGTCATTCTCAATGGGGAAAAACTGAGAGCTTTCCCCCTAAGGTCAGGAACACAGCAGTGATGTCCACTATCACCACTGCTATTCAACATAGTACTAGACATGCTAGCCACAGCAATCAGACAACAAAAAGAAATCAAAGGCGGGCGCCTGGGTGGCTCAGTCGGTTGAGCGTCTGCCTTCAGCTCAGGTCATGATCCCAGGGTCCTGGGATCGAGCCCTGCATCGGGCTCCCTGCTCGGCGGGAAGCCCGCTTCTCCCTCTCCCACTCCCCCTGCTTGTGTTCCCTCTCTCGCTGTGTCTCTCTCTGTCAAATAAATAAATAAAATCATTTAAAAAAATAAAAAAATAAAAAAATAAATAAAAGAGGTCCCAGAGAGCTCTCCTGCCCTCTTAAAAAAAAAAAAAAAAGAAATCAAAGGCATCCGAATCGGCAAAGAAGAAGTCAAACTCTCACTCTTTGCAGATGATACAATACTTTATGTGGAAAACCCAAAAGACTCCACCCCAAAACTGCTAGAACTCATACAGGAATTCAGTCAAGTGGCAGGATATAAAATCAGTGCACAGAAATCAGTGGCATTCCTATATACCAACAAGACAGAAGAAAGAGAAATTAAGGAGTCGATCCCATTTACAACTGCACCCAAAACCATAAGATACCTAGGAATAAATCTAACCAAAGAGGCAAAGAATCTGTACTCAGAAAACTATAAAATACTCATGAAAGAAATTGAGGAAGACACAAAGAAATGGAAAAACGTTTCATGCTCATGGATTGGAAGAACAAATATTGTGAAGATGTCAATGCTACCTAGAGCAATCTACACATTCAATGCAATCCCTATCAAAATACCATCCACTTTTTTCAAAGAAATGGAACAAATCCTAAAATTTGTATGGAATCAGAAAAGACCTCGAATAGCCAGAAGAATGTTGAAAAAGAAAAGCAAAGCTGGTGGCATCACAATTCCGGACTTCAAGCTCTATTACAAAGCTGTCATCATCAAGACAATATGGTACTGGCACAAAAACAGACACATAGATCAATGGAACAGAATAGAGAGCCCAGAAATGGACCCTCGACTCTATTGTCAACTAATCTTTGACAAAGCAGGAAAGAATGTCCAATGGAAAAAAGACAGTCTCTTCAACAAATGGTGTTGGGAAAATTGGACAGCCACATGCAGAAGAATGAAACTGGACCATTTCCTTACACCACACACAAAAATAGACTCCAAATGGTTGAAAGACCTCAATGTGAGACAGGAGTCCCTCAAAATCCTAAAGGAGAACACAGGCAGCAACCTCTTCGACCTCAGCTGCAGCAACTTCTTCCTAGAAACATCGCCAAAGGCAAGGGAAGCAATAGTTCAAAAATGAACTATTGGGACTTCATCAAGATAAAAAGCTTTTGCACAGCAAAAGAAACAGTCAACAAAACCAAAAGACAACCGACAGAATGGGAGAAGATATTTGAAGACATATCAGATAAAGGGCTAGTATCCTAAATCTATAAAGAACTAATTAAACTCAACACCCAAAGAACAAATGATCCAATCAAGAAATGGGCAGAAGAGATGAACAGACATTTTTCCAAAGAAGACATCCAAATGGCCAACAGACACATGAAAAAGTGCTCAACATCGCTCGGCACCAGGGAAATCCAAATCAAAACCTCAGTGAAGGGGTGCCTGGGTGGCTCAGTCATTAAGCGTCTGCCTTTGGCTCAGGTCATGATCCCAGGGTCCTGGGATCAAGCCCTCCATCGGGCTCCCTGCTCTGTGGGGGGCCTGCTTCTCCCTCTCCCTCTCCCGCTGCTTGTGTTCCCTCTCTTGTTGTGTCTCTCTCTATCAAATAAATAAATAAAATCTAAAAAACAGAAAACAAAAAACAAAAAAAAAACCTCAATGAGATACCACCTCACACCAGTCAGAATGGCTAAAATTAACAAGTCAGGAAACGACAGACATTGGCGGGGATGTGGAGAAAGGGGAACCCTCCTACACTGTTGGTGGGAATGCAAGGTAGTACAGCCACTCTGGAAAACAGTATGGAGGTTCCTCAAAAAGTTGAAAATAGAGCTACCATACAACCTAGCAATTGCACTACTGGGTATTTACCCCAAACATACAAATGTAGGGATCCAAAGGGGCATGTGCAACCCGATCTTTATAGCAGCAATGTCCACTTAGCCAACCTATGGAAAGAGCCAAGATGTCCATCAACAGATGAATGGATAAAGAAGAAGTGGTATATATATACAATGGAATATTATGCAGCCATCAAAAGGAATGAAATCTTGCCATTTGCAATGACGTGGATGGAACTAGTGGGTATTATGCTGAGCAAAATAAGTCAATCAGAGAAAGACATGTATCATATGATCTCACTGAAATGAAGAATTCTTAATCTCAGGAAACAAACTGAGGGTTGCTGGAGTGGTGGGGGGGGTGGGGTGGGAGGGATGGGGTGGCTGGGTGATAGACATTGGGGAGGGTATGTGCTATGGTGAGTGCTGTGAATTGTGTAAGACTGATGAATCACAGACCTGTACCTCTGAAACAAATACATTATATGTTAAAAAAAGAAAAAAGACAGTAGGAAGGGAAAAATGAAGGGGGCGAATCGGAGGGGGAGACAAACCATGAGAGACTATGGACACTGAGAAACAAACTGAGGGTTCTAGAGGGGAGAGGGGTGGGCAGATGGGTTAGCCTGGTGATGGGTATTAAAGAGGGCACTTACTGAATGGAGCACTGGGTGTTATACGCAAACAATGAATCATGGAACACTACATAAAAAACTAATGATGTAATGTATGGTGATTAACATAATATAATAAAAAAATTATTTATAATATGTAAAGAGCATAAGATATAGCCATGTATATGTAGATGGGGCATATTTAAGTAAGCCTGGCCACTTTTAGAAGTAGGAATATATTTCTTTTTTTTTTTTTGACTTTTATTACTTTTTAATTTTTTAATTTTTTTTTTTTGGAATGTATTTCTAATGAAGGAGTGTTTGTTATTGTTTGTTCTGTGGAAGAAAACAATTGAATTAGTGAGAACAATTAACCAAATATTGATCAATGGCACATACTGGGGATCATGAGTAATCTGTTCAAGCTTGACAGGAGTATCTGTGAAATACTTAAAATAAAGAAAATGAAATAAATGTGGTATTTAATGGTGGCTTTTCTTATTAGCTAAGGAATTATGGAAAATGGCAATTCTTATTGAGTCATAGTATAACTTATTTTATGTAATTAACAAACAGGTGACTTTTTGTCTCTGTTAATTAACATGAGTTGTATTTGTGCAGGGAGTATAGGGATTGTCAAGATGTAGTCCCTGCTCCAGAGTCACTTTCACTTGGAGTTTCAGAAATTGGAAATCAGCTAAATTCTGATTTAGGATTCCATTTTTCTATATTTGCTATTGTCAACTATAGATTCCCTGATAGTAACTGGTCAGCATCAAAATATCCCCATTGCTGGTAGTCAGAGGGATGAGGTATGTCTAGAACAAAAGCAGGACATAGTGTGATTCAGTTTTGTCACATATGAGTATAATTAGCCTGATGTTCCCCACTCACTCCCCAACTTTCCCAAGAACTTGTATAAACATCTACCACTGCCCAAATGAAGCAAAATTTGGGATAAATGGAAAGTTTCATGTGTTGCCACCATACTTAAGGTGACCAATTGATGAACATGCATGTAGGCCACTAAGGTTTTGAATCTAGGTATGTGACTGGCATAATTGTGGTTAGCAAGTTATATGTATTTAAAAACAGTGATCGCTAAAATATGCAGATTTTAACAAAAGATAGAGCAGATCGTGCTAGGAATAATTAATTAATACTTATATGGGGATAAGTTAAAGCTCAAGATGTTTTACTTCTTAGGAAAAAACACACTTGGAATCTGCAAGTGTCCAGTGATAATTGACAAAATGTTTTGTAATGAGGATTCTGAAATCCTGATATGAGTTAAATCATTGCAGTGATTTAAAATAAAGTCAGGGGCGCCTGGCTGGCTCAGTCATTGGAGCATGAGACTCTTGATCTCGGGGTTGTGAGTTCAAGCCCCATGTTGGGGTTAGAGATTACTTAAAAATAAAATATTTAAAAAGTAAATTAAATAAATTGAAGTCAAACATGAGTTAAGTGGTTTCATGAGAATGAAATTTACATTAAATCAGAGTACACTACCTTCTGCTCCTCTCCATTATATATTGTGCTTCTACAAGCCACGATGCTTCTCCACTTACTTAGTTTTTTATGTATCCTCAGTGCCAACATGATTTAACATATACTGTTCCAGAATTGGTGAAGACTGTACCAATTAATCCCTCTGAATTTCAGAGAAACCCTTTTTTATAACTCTAGTTACTTTACAAACCATACTCTAATTTTAAGTGATATCTAGGTGAAAATAAAATATAATTCAAGTTACTTTCGAAACCTATTCAGGGGCGCCTGGGTGGCTTAGCTGGTTAAATATCTGACCCTTGATTTCATGGTTTCAGGGTTGTGGGATTGAGTCCCGCATCAGGCTTTAAGCTGGGCATGGAGCCTGCTTAAAATTCTCTTTCCCTCTCCCTCTGTCCCCCCTCCCCCAACAAAAAGCTATTCTTCGCCTTGCAAATCCAACATGCCTTCATGATAAAAACACTCATAAACTAGGACAGGGAGGGAATTTTCTCAACCTAATAAAAGGCATCTACAAAAATCCACAGCCTATGTATTGCCTGTAAGGTGACTGTTACTGTATATTGTCTGTGTTCCTTTCTGGTCTATGTTACTTTTAGACTCTCTCTTTGCTTAGAGGACCCCTTTCAATATTTCTTGTAGGGCTGGTTTCGTGTTTGCAAATTCCTTTAGTTTTTGTTTGTCCTGGAAGCTTTTTCTCTCTCCTTCTATTTTCAATGACAGCCTAGCTGTATATAGTATTCTTGGCTGCATATTTTTCTCATTTAGTGCTCTGAATATATCATGCCAGTCCTTTCTGGCCTGCCAGGTCTCTGTGGATAGGTCTGTTGCCAATCTAATGTTTCTACCATTGTAGGTTATAGAACTCTTGTCCCGAGGTTCTTTCAGGATTTTCTCTTTGTCTCTGAGACTCGTAAGTTATACGCAAACAATGAATCATGGAACACTACATCAAAAACTAATGATGTAATGTATAGTGATTAACATAGCATAATAAAATAAAATTTTATTTTAATCCACAATCCACAGCTAATATAATACTAAATGGGTGAAAAACTGAAAACTTTACCTTAAGATTAGAAACAAAACAAGGATGTCTGCTCTCACTACTTTTATTTGACATTGTACTGGAGGCTCAAGCCCAAGTGATTAGGCAAGAAAGAGAAATGAGAGGCATCCTGATTGTAAAGGAAGAAGTAAAAATATCCTATTTACAGATGACAAAATCTTGTATGGAGAAAATCTAAAGGCATCTATAAAAAACTCTAAGAACTAATAAAAAAGTTAAGCAAGTTTGCAAGATACAAGATCAATATACAAAAATCAATCGCATTTCTTTTTTTTTTCTGTACACTAGCAATGAAGAAATGATATCCAAAAATGATATTAAGAAAATAATTCAGTTTATAATAGAGTCAGAAAGAATAAACTATATACATTGGGCTTCAAGAGAAGCCCACTTCTCCCTCTTCCTCTGATCCTCCCCATACTTGTGCTCTCTCACTCTCTTTCTCATGAATACACCAAATCTTTTAAAAATAATAATAATAAAAAGGCAAATAACCTGATGGAAAAGTGGGCAAAATATCTGAATAGCCATTTCTCCAAAGAAGAAACACAGATGGCCAATAAATACATGGAAAGATGCTCAATGTCATTAGTCTTCAGAAAAATAAAAATCAAAACTACAATGAGATACCACATCACACCCAGTAGGTTGGCTACAATCAAAATGGCAGACAATAGCAATTATGTCAATGTGGAGAAATTGTAATCTTCATATGTTGCTAGTGGGAATGTAAAATGGTACAACTCCTTTCGAAACAGTTTGACAGTTTCTTGAAAGGTTAAACAAAGAGTTACCGTATGACTCAGCAATTCCACTCCTAGGTATATACCCAAAAGAAATGAAAACATATGTCCATATAAAACTTGTATATAAATGTTCATTTATATACATTATATATATATATATTATAACCCCATAATCATAAGCATTATAACCCCCTAATCACCCCAAACTGGAAATAATCCAAATGTCTATCAACTGATGAATGGATAAATAAAATGTGGGATAGACATCCATGAAATATTATTCAGCAATGAAAGGAATGCAGTATTGATATGTGCATCAACATAGATAAACCTTGAAAATGTTATGAAGGGTGAAAGAAGCCAGTAACAAAAAACCACAGGTTGTATGATTCTATTTATATGAAATGTCAAGAATGGGCAAAGCTATTGAGACAAAAGCTAGATTAGTAGTTGTTTAGGAGTGGGGAAGGAGGGGATAAATGGAAAGTGAGTGCTAATGTGTATGGAGTTTCTTTAAGGTGATAAATGTGTTCTAAAACTGATTATGGAGATGGCTGCACAATTCTGTGAATATACTAAAAATTATTGAATTGTACATTTAAATGGGTGAATTGTATGATATAAGAATTATATATAAATTTTATATGGGGAGAGGGAGCTGTATTAGAGTTCTCCAAAGAAATAGAACCAATGAGATTGGTAGATTGATTGATTGATTGAATATAAGGAATTAACTCACATGATTATGGAGTCTGGCAAGTCCAAAATCTGCAGGGTGGTAGCCACCCAGGTGCCCCTTAAATCTTAATTTCATCCAAAAACCCTCTCACAGAAACATCTAGAATAATGTTTGACCACATATCTGGACACTGGTTTGGCCAAGTTGACAAAAAATTAACACAAAGGCCTATTCTTCCCATTTTCTCATTGGTCCCAGAGACTGGAAAACTTTAGGAAAGGCATTGTTAATTTGTCTAAAAAGGAGTTCTAGATATAGCTTGCTCTGTACAGTAAAAGTTCAGTGGACAGTGTGTGCCTGACAGACTAATTAGGCTATTAATAGAGTTAATAATGGGGGTGATAAAAATAATTCTTAATAATAAAATGACTCAGTATCTACTTCTAGAAGTTTCCTTTTTCCTAAACTTTTACACAACTAAACGTTTAAAATGTCATTCATGTTGACATTTCTCCTTTTTATTAACACATATATTTTGTGAGTTCCTTGTAGCATATATTGTGAGCTATACATTTAAAAAATGTTTTTATTTTATTTTAAAGATTTTTGGGGTGCCTGGGTGGCTCAGTTGTTTAAGCATCTGCCTTTGGCTCAGGTCATGATCCCAGGGTCCTGAGATAGAGCCCTACGTTGGGTCCCTGCTCAACGGGGAATAGGCTTCTCCCCCTCCTTCCCACTTGTGTTCTCTCTCACTATCTCTGTCTCTCTCAAATATATTTAAAAAAAAAGATTTATTTATTTATTTGAGAGAGAGAAAGAGCACAATAGTAGGGTGAGGGGCAGAGGAAGAGGGAGAAAGAATCTCAAGCAGACTCCATGCTGAGCATGGAGCCTGACTTAGGGCTCGATCCCAGGACCCTGAGACCGTTAACTGAGCCAAAATCAAGAATCGGCTGCTTAACTGACCCAGGTTCCCCAAAAGTGTTTTGATTTTATTATTATTTTTTAAATTTATTTTTTTAAAGAAAACCCAAACATTTTATTTTATTTTTAAAGATTTTATTTATTTGTCAGAGAGAGAGAGAGCACAAGCAGAGGGAGAAGCAGGCTCCCTGCTAGCAAGAAGCCCGATGGAGGACTGGATCCCAGGACTCTGGGATCACCACCCAAGCTGAGCCTTAATGGACTGAGCCACCCAGGGGTCCCTGTTTTGATTTTAGAAGCAACAATCTTTCCTAAACATTCACCAGGGCCTAGAAATGAAAATGTTCCCTTCTGGAAACTCATACATTTAAGCACAAGTTAAGCTCTTATTTCTTTGCACAAAGTCTGCTTAGTTTTTTATATAAAATATTAAACCTGGTAGGGAGCTTATATAAATACGAGGAAAGAGTTCTGGAAGGAGATATACCAAAGGGATAATAATAGGGAGATGAAAAGGGAACTGGAACTGAGAAAATGGGGGAAATTCAAAGTGGTCTTCAAACTTATCTATATTATATTAAAAATTGATATGAAGAATATATGCACTGATCACTTTTGTAATTAGCAATGAAAAAATAACACATCTGATCTGATTCCCTTATTTTGCAGATTGCAGAATGGTGGCTTGGAGATCATTCTACTGGTAGCAACAGGACCAGAAGCCAGGTTTCCTGTCACTTAGTCCCATGCTCTAAATCATCTACCCAGCCAGTAATGTACTACAAAGATCAAAACCAGCTTTTTTTTTTCATATACTGAATATAGAAAAATATTAACTAGTCTAGAAGCTTAGTAGGTTCTTTTATAGAAATTCAATTACAAGACTCAAGTTTGTGTTTTCCAGTACCAGTAGGAAAAAAAAACAGAGTGCCTTGGAGAAGGGACTCTGAAGAACTGGTGGGCCTTAAGATGAGTCAATGAAGGAGAAAAAGAGGGTAGAGAGGAATAGGGCTACGCTGGAGTGGGGCTGGTGCACAGACCAGGGTCCCTTACCAGCAGTCAAATATGGCTCCCATGGCCTGTGAAAAAGATAGTGCTTAGCAGTTGCCCTATATTGAGTCCTGAAAGTTGCCTTACTGATTTTACGTTGGTGAGCATGAAGATTTAACTATTTCTAGAAACTATTTTGATTTACTTCTAAACCTGAACCTGGGTTCTTAGGGTCTTCTAGATGTATGTTATTTGGGAATAAAAAAGCATTTAATTTTGGGGGGCCTGGGTGGTTCAGTTGGTTAAATCTTGATATCAGCTCAGGTCTTGATCTCAGGGTTGTGAGTTCAAGCCCCATGCTGGGCTCCACACTGGGTGCTTAGCCTACTTAAAAAAACAAAGCAAAACAACAATATTTAATTTTATTAAGCACATACACATACATATATAAATCTGGCTTTCAATAAAGTGCTTTTCTTTGTAGACAAAGCTAATACATTCTATCCTCATTTTGAGTTACTTTTTAATACATTTATATTCTGTGTCTTGGTTTTCTTTCTTGTAAAAATTTAAGATGAATTTTCACTAAATACAACAAAGTTAAAGTAGAATTAGAGATTTTAAGAGTTGGAGGAAGACATAGATTCACCTAAGCTAACTTAGGTCAGCTGTGAATTTAAAGGACAAAAGACCTAAGTTTATGACTTCCCTTTACTCTTATAAGCTCCTTGGTGAATCTATCCACTGTTTGCTCCATGAGGGCAAACTCGTTTTTTGCTCAACATTTTATCCCTAACTCTGTGCCTGGCACATGATAGGTGCTCAATAAATATTTGTGAAATGAATGACTTCAAGGCTAATTGCAGAGCCAGTAGCAGAGGTTCAATAATTCTCAGTGCATGGAATATTGCAGCTTGGCTGCTGGAGGTGGGCAAATAATTGTTGACAAGGGCAAAGCCAGCCAAGGAAGAGAGGCTTCTGAGCAGAGGAAGTGGTAGTGACACAGGGAAATGGCTCATGAGGATAGAGACTGTCAGAGTGCCCAGCAAACTGGTCCTACAAAGTAAGCAACACTTCAAGGAGCCTGGAAAAGTATAGAACAGGGGAATGATCTAAATGATTGGTCCATGTTCCCAGTAAACTAAGGCTCAGAGAGGCTGTGACTTTCCCAAAGTGTCTGGTAAATCAGTAGCAGGGTTGGGAAAAGAAACCAAGTCTTCTGGCTCCTTGGACTAACATTCTTTCCCTTGTACCATTTCACCTTCTTTAGAGACTAAGAGACAAAGATGTGCAATGCTAGACTAGGAGTGTGTTCTGTGTAAAACCCCCTCAGCCTACCAAAGCAGTAACTACTGAGCTTTCTGTCTTGTCTCTGACACAGGGAAGAATGCTATCCTATAAGAGAAATGATGTCTGAGAGAAGTCCCACAGGTCAAAGTGCATAAGTACTGGTATCTATTGCCTCTCACCCAGATTGGAAGCAATCACTGATAACAAACCCTGGTTGATAGTGAAAATTAAGGGGGCACCTGAGTGGCTCAGTCGGTTAAGCTTCCAACTCTTGATTTCGGCTCAGGTCATGATCTCAGGTTCATGATTTCAAGCCCCACAACCACTATGGGCTCAGTACAGAGTCTACTTGTCCCTCTGCCCCTCCCCTTGCTCAAGCATGGGTGCCTGTGCGAGCACACTCTCTCAAATAAATAAATAAATAAATAAATAAATAAATAAATAAATAAAATCTTAAAAAAAAAAAGAAAGTGAAAATTCAAGTATACACTTTAGGACAAAGCCAGCCATTTACTAAGTAAGAAGTAATAGTAATTTTTTAAAACTGTAGCTTTGTACAACCCATCAGAAGCTATTCTTGCACTATCTTGGATCATCTCTTCTATTGCCATTTATTTATTTTTTTGAGAGAGAGTGCACGAGCATGAGGGGGAAGGGGCAGAGGGAGGGAGAAAGAGAGAGAATACTAAGTAGCTAAGTAGCTCCAGCACGGAGCCTGACTCCAGGGTCCATCTCACAACCCTGAGATCATGACCTAAGCCAAGATTCAGTTGGAAGCTTAACCAACTGAGCCACCCATGTGCCCCTATTTTTTTTTTTAAGTATAGTTGACACACATTCTTTTTTTTTTTTTAAATGAATTAATTAACCAGTTTTATTTAGAGAGAGAGTTGAGGGAAGCAGAGAGAAAGAGAGAATCCTAAGCAGGCTCCATGCCCAGTGCAGAGCCTGACGCATGGGGCTCACAACCTGATCTCACAACCCTGAGATCACAACCTGAATGGAAGTCAAGAATCGGGCACTCAACCGACTGAGCCACCCAGGCACCCTGACACACATTCTTTTGCCATCTTGAACAGATATTTATTTATTTTAGCTATTTAAACATTTCATCATTTTAATTTTTCACTTGTTCAAGACACCTCAACAAGCTTTTTAATTGCTGAAGTCAGAAGCAGCATTTTGCATCTCACTTCATGATGAGTATGCAGTGTATGTACTGTTTGTTTATTGAATAAGTGGAGACTTAAAAGTGAAATTTATTGTAGTTTCTTTTTTTTTTTTTAAAGATTTTTTATTTATTTATTTGACAGAGAGAGACAGCGAGAGAGGGAACACAAGCAGGGGGAGTGGGAGAGGGAGAAGCAGGCTTCCCGCTGAGCAGGGAGCCTGATGCGGGGCTCGATCCCAGGACCCTGGGATCACGACCTGAGCCGAAGGCAACCGCTTAACCGACTGAGCCACCCAGGTGCCCCTGTAGTTTCATTTTTTAAAAAAGTTTATTTATTTATAATCTCTATACTAAACATGGGGTTTGAACTCATGGCTCTGAAATCAAGAATCCCATGCTCTTCTGACTGAGCCAGCCAGGCACCCCTGAAATTCATTGTAGTTTTTTTTTTTAAGACTTTATTTATTTATTTGTCAGAGAGAGAGCACAGGCAAGGAGAGCAGCAGGCAGAGGGAGAAGCAGGCTCCCTGCTGAGCAGGGAGCCCCATGTGGGGATGCAGGACTCGATCCCAAGACCTTAGGATCATTACCTGAGCCCAAGGCAGATTGCTTAACCTACTAAGCTACCCAGGAGTCCCTCATTGTAGTTCTTAAATTCACTTTATAGTAGTATCAAAATCAAATATCCCAAGCTCCAAAATGGTCTTTTATATATTTATTTTATTTTTTTATTTTTGGGCCCCAAATGGTCTTTTAAAACGAAGAACCTTTCCAATGAGGAGGACAAGCTGGCTAGTATCTAGTTCTTATTTACCTTTGTTTCCCTCATCTGACACTTGACATAGAATTGAGTTCATGGTGTGTTCTAAGGAGATGCCTGTGAAGCAAATGAGTCACCACCTCGCACTTCTCATCCTTTTCACCTCCACCATGCACCAGTCTGGAGGCTTGGGGAGGGGACTGACCCCTTCCAGTAATCCCATCACCTTGATACAGGGAGTTTGTTCAGGTAATCCAAACCTGTCAATCAGTGATTCAGGAAAGGGCAGGTGACCAATTCAGGCTAATAAATAGGGACTTATGTTTTAAAAAGGTTTCTCATTTTTTTGAGAGAATGATGAAATCAGTCACTCTCCTTCTGGCTGAAGTGGAATACAGATGGGACGTTGGAACTGCTGCAGTCATTTTGTCACAGTGAAGGAAGCCGTAATTAAGATAATGCAGACACCATAGATGTCAGAGCAGAGAGATGGAAAGACAGGAAATCCTTGGTGATAGTGCTGAGACCGTGTCAAATGATTCCCATCAAACTGACCTTGAAATCTGACCACGGGCAGATCCAGGTTTAGGTTTGGAGTGTTGAAGTGACTTCAAAGCTTATACAATTTGAGAGTTTTCTTTAAGAAAAAGAATGCGAGATTACAAATGCAAAAGTAAATTCAAATGTGACTATTTAATTAGAATGAGAAAAAAAAAATCATACCAAACCATGAATTTTGAAAAGCTGACAAATTTCCCCAAATCAGTAATCTTTTTGTTTTCTTTTCTGCCTGACATACCTTTATGGTACTTTTTGCTCCTACTTTTTGGGATGCATTTTCTTTGATGTCCTCTTCATAAGACAATAGCATTAGAGAGATTTTGTAATCTTTTTTTTTTTTAAAGATTTTATTTATTTGAGACAGAATGAGAGAGAGAGAGCACATGAGAGGGGGGAGGGTCAGAGGGAGAAGCAGGCTCCTTGCTGAGCAGGGAGCCCGATGCGGGACTCGATCCAGAGACTCCAGGATCATGACCTGAGCCGAAGGCAGTCGCTTAACCAACTGAGCCACCCAGGCGCCCGAGATTTTGTAATCTTGAAGAGAATTCAGTGTTTCCTCTTCCATGATCCAAATTTGTTTTGTTTAAACCTTAAATAAGTTTATTTCAGTTTTACAGCATTTTTGTAATGGCATGCAAAGTATACAGGTTTGTCAAATGTGGGAAACCCTCTATCACATTTCATATGTGACTTACAGGATTTCAGGGTATTTCAAATTTTCTTGAGCAATGATAGTCTTAAATCTTACAGTGTAAAACAGTGCACTTTGAGTGGACCAACCGTCCTCAGTGTCTTCTTTGTAGTGGCAGATTATGAATTTCCTGCTCTCCTCCTTGGTATCAGTATCTTGGAGCAGCTACATACATGTGGCCCCCCTCAGATTTGTTCATTGCACTGCTATAGTTTGTGCCCTAGAAGCACAGGAATTCTGATAAGTTCTATCTCAAATGATTCTCATCATAAAAGAAAAAGAGCCAGCTACATTTTAAATTTTATATACTGCATCATCCAGTGTATACCTGACATGAGAGAATTTCTGTTTCTGCTTACACTTGCACCTATCTGATGATCTGATCGGGTTCCTTGGGCCGTGACTGAGCTCAGCGGATTTTACTCACTGTTGGGTGTGAAGTGGTACTCAGCTGGCAAGTTGACTGGTCACTGGATGATTGGGGATGGAATCTCTGGTGGCCGGTGGTTGGCTGGCCCTCAGCTGAGGCAACAGGGAAGATTAGGCTTTGTGTGTTCCATCTTTCAGGAAGCTCGCTTGGGCTCCTTCACAGGGTGGTCCGAGATCCAAGGGTGGTCACTGTTCCAAGTGCTAATGCGCAAATCCTTTTCAAGTCTCTGTTTGCTTCATGGATGGGATCACAGGAGTCTCACAAATACTTCCCAACACTCAAGCCCTGCCTTGGCCTGATCTGACGCTCTTCTCCCTGAGTCCTAACCCTGGTCCAACAGTAATTAGGTACAGAGATATGGCCTTAAAGAATCTCTAGTGATGGAGCTGAATCAATTTTCCTTATTCCTGTCTTATGCCAGGATGCATAATTTGTACAATTCTTTCGTAGTAAAAGTGTCTTGTTATTAAAATAGAATGCTTTGGGGGGCGCCTGGGTGGCTCAGTCGGTTAATCGTCTGCCTTCAGCTCAGGTCATGATCCTAGGGTCCTGGGATCGAGTCCCGCATCGGGCTCCCTGCTTAGCAGAGAGTCTGCTTCTCCCTTTCTCTCTCCCTCTGCCTCTCCCCCTGCTTGTGCTTGCTCTCTCTCTCTCAAATAAATCAATAAAATCTTTAAAAAAAAAAAAAAATAGAATGCTTTGTCCCCAGTAATCAAGTTTTAAACCTACCATTCCACATTATCATGGCATTTCATGTCTTTAAGCTTGTTTTATGTATTTGCAGCCTGAATCTAGATGAAATTTTCTGGTACTGACAAACTTTCAGTAATTGAGTTGTAGGTTAACATTCTTTGTCTTGCAAGCAAAACCCAAGTTCATATGTAGGGCTGATAAGTAATCACTATCTCCTCAGGGAACCAGAGATTTGCATGCTGTGTTGTCAAGGTAACAGCTGCCCATGTCTTCCCAACAGGATCTGTTCATACAGTTATTGAAGCTAACAAAGTGTGAGTCTGCTGCCACAAGCCAGGGGTCAGTTTGCGAATGATGTCTCTCTTGAGGACTAATCAATAAGAGCATTACCTTCCCAGACAGAGACCACAGCAATGGCAACCATGTGAAACTGACACATTATCTTCCTTTTCCATTATATCTGAAGCTCTGATGACAGCACACCCATCTTTCTTTGTTCAGTTACGGGTTTTTTGTTTTGTTTTGTTTTTGTGAGCTCTAAAGATTTAATACCCTATAGCTGACCCAGAATGTTCGACTGGGACAAGTCCTAATGGGTTGTTACTTTCAAGAGAAATCAAAGTCCTAAGTTTATAGAGAACAGCCGTCAGTGGAGAGGTCAGTGGTAAACAGAGTGGTAGGAAAGGATGGCGAATCTAGAAGGATAAAAAGAGACAAGTATATGTTACAGAGAAGGACTTTCTACACTAGCAAATTAGGAGAGTCTGGCCTGCTGTGAAGCAGCTGACATGAGGCTCCAAGGTCCTGCTGATAATCATAGGACCTCCACCTTCACAGACAAAAAAAAAAGCACAATCTGGACAGAATATACTCTCACACTCTCCTAGATCCTGGGGAAAAAAAAAACACCTTTTAAAAAAACCCCAAACCAAATTCTACATTCTAGGTGAAAGATGATCCTGATGAATAAGCCTCTCCTACTGCAAAAATAGAAGAATGATTTCTATGCTAACATCCTTAGGAGCCTAGAGACCATACCTATTTAAGGACCGTCCAAGGATTAGATTCATATCTTAGTATTTGGTTTGTTTCTTAACTTATAAATAATGCAGATTTGATTTTCCTCTAATGGATTTGCTGATAGTACAAGTGAAAATCACAATCATTTAAGTGAGAAGTTTGATTATTCCTAACCATTTAATAGTATTACTTACTAGGAAAGGAATACCATGAGAATCAACAAAAATGGGCTCCCCACACAGTCAGTTGCTTGCCTTGCGCTGCCCCCTTCCTGCCATCCATTTCCATCCAGAGCAAGTAAGGACCTTGGAGGCTGGTGCTCAGAGAATCCCTCACTGGGAAAACTTAAATATAGACTGACTGTATATCAAAAGACACTATTAAATTTATGTCA
Source organism: Halichoerus grypus (assembly GCF_964656455.1). Classification (NCBI taxonomy): domain Eukaryota; kingdom Metazoa; phylum Chordata; class Mammalia; order Carnivora; family Phocidae; genus Halichoerus; species Halichoerus grypus. Next base: position 65,307,282 of record NC_135721.1, on the reverse strand, counting down.
GTTTTCTTAGATGTGGTAATGGTATTGTGATTATGTAGGTGAATGTTCTTATTTTTAGATGAAGCATGTGAACTATTTAGGGGTGGAATTTTCTGATGTCTTCACCTTACTTTCAAAAAAACATATGTGGAAAAAGAAAAAAAGGAGGGAGGCAGGGGGTGGGCAGATACAAGCAAATGCACCAAATGCTAAAATTATTTGATCTCAGTAAAAAATATATGGTGTTAATTGCACCATTTTTATTTTCACTATTTGGAAGGTTTGCAAATTTTCAAAATAAAATGTTGGGGAAAAGATATATATAAAAAGAAATCATAGTCCCTGACCTCTAGTGATTCTAGAAGTTTCTTTGAATCATTTTTAAAGAAACCCCAAAACCAAATTCTACACTCTAAGTGAAAGGTGATCCTAATGAATAAACTTCCCCTACTGCAAATATATAAGAATGATTTCTATGCTGACATCCTTAAGAGCCTAGAGACTATACCTATTTAAGGACTGTCTGTCCAAGCTTCTTTGAATCATAACTGAGAAGCTGACACTCCATACCAGGCATCTGGTGGTCCATGCATTAGTTAGTTCAGGCATTGTTCCTCCAAAAAACTAGAAAGCAAGTGGGCAGTAGGGTTGCTGTGGGCAGGACTTCAGGTAGCAGAGGGAGAGCCTAGGATGCTGTTTCATTGGCTCACTGATCTTACAAGTGGACGTGGGAGGTGGAGGGTTAAGCACAAAGTATTATCCAAAGAACAGACTAGACCAATCCTAAAATTTGTATGGAACCACAAAATACCCGAGATGGCCAAAACAATCTTGAAAAATAAAAATAAAACTGGAGGTATCATAATTTCAGACTTCAAGTTATATTACAGAGCTGTAGTAATCAAAACAGTATGGTAGTAGCACAAAAACAGACACATAGATCAATGGAACAGAATAGAAAGCCCAGAAATAAACCCACAATTATATGGTCAATTAATTTTTGACAAAGGAGTCAAGAATATGCAATGGGAAAAAGTCTCTTCAACAAATGGTGTTGGGAAAATTGGACATCTACATGCAAAAGAATGAGACTGGACCACTTTCTTACACCATATACAAAAAGAAACTCAAAAAAGGACCAAAATGTGAGACCTGAAACCATAACAATCCTAGAAGAGAGCAAAGGCAGTAATCTCTTTGACATCAGTCGTAACAACATCTTTCTAGATAATATTTCCTGAGGCAAGGGAAACAAAAGCAAAAATAAACTATTGGGACTATATCAAAATAAAAGTTTCTGCACAGCAAGGGAAACAACCAGCAAAACTAAGACAACCTACTGAATGGGAGAACAAATTTGCAAATGACATATCCAATAAAGGGTTAATATCCAGAATATATAAAGAATTTATATAACTCAATACATAAAAAACACACAAAACCCAAATAATCCAATTAAAAAATGTGCAGAAGACATGAACAGACATTTCTCCAAAGAAGACATTCAGATGGCCAACAGATACATGAGAAGATGCTCAACAGCACTCATCACCAGGGAAATGCAAATCAAAACTGTCAGTATGGCTAAAATCAAAAACTCAAGAAACATCAAGTGTTGGTGAGGATGTGGAGAAAAAGGAACCCTTGTGCACTGTTGGTGGGAATGCAAACTGGTGCAGCCACTGTGGAAGACAGTATGGAGGTTCCTCAAAAAATTTAAAATAGAAATACCATATGATCCAGTAATCAAGCACTACTGGTATTTACACAAAGAATACAAAAACGGTATTTCGAAGGGATATATGCATCCTATGTTTATTGCAGCATTATTTACAATAGCCAAATTGTGGAAGCAACCCAAGTGTCCATCGGTAGATGAATGGATAAAGAAGAAGTGGAATATATATACACAATGGAATATTATTCAGTCATAAAAAAGAATGAAGTCTCGCTGTTTGCAACAACATGGATGGATCTAGAGGGTATAATGCTAAGCAAAATAAGCCAGTCAGAGAAAGACAAATACCATATATAGTTTCACTCATACGTGGAATTTAAGCAACACAACAAATGCACAAAAAAGAAAAAAAGAGACAAACCAAAAAAAACAGACTCTTAACTACGGAGAACAGAGGGTTACCAGAGGGGAGGTAGGTAAGGGGAGGATGAAACAGGTGAAGGAGATTAGGAGGGCTCTTGATGAGCACTAAGTAATATGTGGAGTTGTTGAATCACTGTATTGTACACCGAAACTAATATAACACTGTATGTTAATTACACTGGAATTAAAATTAAAAAAAAAAAACAATCAAGAACGTAAGGTTGAGGACATTAATATATTTCTCTTTTCTCTATTTTGCTGCATCATTTATTATTGTTTTGGTCTGAGAATCAGATCTGTTTCCCTGGTCTCAAGGAGCAACTTTTTACACCAAAACACAGTAAGTACCATCCCAATAGTTTCTGATTCGAGAGAAAAGCTGAGCGTGAGTCTATACCTATGTGCGTGCACCTGTGCGCGTGCATGCAGGTGCATTGGCTAAGCGTTTGAAACAATTGCAGACTGCTACAGTGGAAGGAATGGATTCAGTGTTTCCTAAACTGTTTTCCCATTAAAAAAATAAAGTACTTTGTAGTCAAATAAGTTTGGAAATACTGCATATTGCACTATCTTCTTCAGATTCATTTTTTTTTTCAAGATTCTATCTATTCATTTAACAGAGAGAGACACAGCGAGAGAGGGAATACAAGCAGGGGGAGTAGGAGAGGGAGAAGCAGGCTTCCCCGCAGAGCAGGGAGCCCGATGTGGGGCTCGATCCCAGGACCCCGGGATCATGACCTGAGCCCAAGGCAGACACCTAACGACTGAGCCACCCAGGCACCCCAGATTCAAAGCACATTAGTTTATTTAAAATTTTGAGAGGTCCCACAAAAAGGACTATGTTATGTACTAACGGTTTAGCACAGGGTTTTCCAAATTTATCAGGATACCTATTCAACATTATGCTGCAGGACGCTCAAGTCTAAATGCAACTAGGAGAGCTATTTAAAACTATCAGACATTAATGTTTTCTACTAAATTCTGTTGCTATTAAATGACAATCTAGAAACAATGGTTTTTCCAGAAACAGGTTTTGTATACACTATCATATGTAAGTTATGGTAGGAAAGTTCTGGGAGCCAAAGTGACTTAGATACAAATCTTCAACGAAAATGAGGCATTTGAAAAGTAGAATCTTAACGGGAAAGTCCAAGTTAGGAAAACACACTTGTAGTTGTTTCAAGACACACATATATTTTAGAAACCAAAGTGTATCACTAATGTTAAATATTCCTAATCTCATTGGCATTGCCATGCTAATTTCATTCTTCCATACTTTTTGCTATTCTCTTGCACTTCATTATTGCCACCAACTCTTCCTTAAAAGTGTTGCCTAAGACAAATGGATGGGTAAATAGTGTATAAATGGATGGACAGATGGATAGATAGGTGGCAGGATAATTTTTTTAAAGATCCTATTTATTTATTTGACAGAGAGAGACACAGCGAGAGAGGGAACACAAGCAGGAGGAGTGGGAGAGGGAGAAGCAGGCTTCCTGCGGAGCAGGGAGCCCAATGCGGGGCTTGATCCCAGGACCTGGGATTATGACCGGGGCCGAAGGCAGACGCTTAACGACTGAGCCACCCAGGTGCCCCAGGTAGCAGGATATTAAAACTGAAGTTTTAACCAGAACACCAAAATAAAATAGATGTGAACTGCCAGAGACAGATTCCCATATGTAGAATTTACAAGGGAGATTTTCTCAAGACTCTTAGATCAAGGATATAAAGTGGTGGGGGAAAAAAAGTGGGGCAGTCTTTGAGGAGCCCATGCAAATGACCCATCAGAGAGCCAACATATTATTTTTAAAAAATACTTTATTTATGGGCATGGGGGAGTCTGCTTCTCTCTCTCCCTGCCCCCCACTTGTGTTCCCTCTCTCACTGTCTCTCTCTGTCAAATAAATAAAATCTTAAAAAAATATTTTATTTATTATTTATTTAAGAGAGAGAAAGAGCACAAGCGGGGGTGGGGCTGGGGGCTAGAGGGAGAGGGAGAAGCGGACTCCCCGCTGAGCAGGGAGCCCGATTCAAGGCTCCATCTCAGGACCCTGCGATCATGACCCGAGTGAGAGGCAGGTGCTTAACTGACTGAGCCACCCAGGCGCCCCAGTGCTAACTTATTTGATGTCTGCCAGGCCTGAGAGCACACAGTCTCTCCTCCTACTCCACCCTTCCTACTCCCTTGCAGGGGTCTGAGATTGGCCTGAAAACTGAGGTTGGGGTTGGAGGTGGAGAGAGAGAAGCCAACCACAGAGCCCCTTCTCTCACTTCAGGTTTCCAGTCTGCAACAGAACTGAGCTGGGTAGAAAAGAATCAATTTATTTATTTACCTATTCATTCATTCGTTCGTTCATTGCAATCACCCAACATTGAGCTTGAACCCACACCCCAACATCAAGAGTGGCAAGCTCTACCAAAATGAGCCAGCCGGGCACACAGGAAGAATCACCTTTAAATCAAGTTCAGAATTCTGTTCAACATCTTGGACTGGAAAGTCTGATTATGAATTAAGACTGTGACTTAAAGTGACAGTCACTTAAAGTGAGAGCGAGCAATCTATTAATTAAGATTGAGCTAAAAAGTTACGGAGACCACCACCGTTTTCATTTCAGATAAGGGGAAAGGTTGTTGCTGCTTAATTTACTATAAAGAGTATACGGAAGATAGAAGAAAAGTTGTGTTTGATCACACACAACCCTATTGCTCGCGTCCAGTGTCACGACCTAACTTTCTGTTCTGCCTGCAATGGTATTATTCTGATGCTGTGTACCTCACAAGTCGTGCATTCACCCTGCTGCTGAGTGTTAGATGACGGATAGATGAGACAGTAAGAAAGATAAGATAGTAAGATTGATTGATAAAGTTAGTTAACAGAACTTCTACCTAACAATTCTCAGATGTTTCTAGAGAGCACTAGAGATGCCTGGAATGATGCAAAAAGGGGTTGAGAATGTTTGTCTTACTGCTAGACCATGAACTCCTTGCAACAAAGGACTGGTTCTATTTCATCTTTACTTCCCAGGGTTTACTTCAGTTGCCAGAACACAGAAAGAGCCGACAAACTACTCTGAACGGTTAATGTACCTTAAGTAACATTACTAGTTAAATCAGGATTGTTGATTTTTTAACTATATATTTAGGTAGTATTAATGCTATTGAGTTATTACTATTTTTCAATGTGAGAATTTAATCCTCCAGCATATAATTTTAATATGTTCCTCATCATAATTCAGCACTTTTTTTTCATTGAACTGTAACTATAAAAACTTTGTACATCCCTGCATCACTGCTTAGTAACTTTAAATGGAGCCACAAGATGGGGAAATGCCGGGAATTCTCTTGTTGACATTCAAGCCTGATTACACTCTGCTCTCCCCTGTCCTTGCCCCCTTTGTCCTGCCATTCTTGTCCATGAACCGCTTTTGCAGTCAAACTGGGCTACTTGGCATCCCAAAGTGCACAGTGTTTCCTCTCTTCCTGCCTAACGATTTCCTCTTGCCTGGAGTGCTCTTCCTATTCCTCTTTGCCCTACCTTCTCTTGCATCTTAATGGATTCCTCATAACCCTGTCCCACCTTCTCTACAGCGTTGTCCTGGGCCAGCCCAGGAACATCTTCCTCTGACTCTGGAAGATCTACCAGGCTACATCACTCAGGAAGCATTAACTTGTTAACTTTTTGTGTGTATTTGCATGATTTGACCATCTGGATTTTGATGTTTTGAGGGTAAGGATTCTGTTTTATTTTACTTTTATTTGTTTAAAGATTTTTTATTAGTTAAGTAATATCTACCCCCAACAAGGAGCTCGAACTCACAACCCTGAGATCAAGAGTCAGGTGCTCTACCAACAGAGCCAGCAAGCTGGCCCAGTTCTGTTTTAGACATTTTGATTTCCCTCACATGCCTTGGACATAATAAGAACTGATGTATTTTGACTTATTTAAAATTGATTTTCCTACTTTAAAATAGGCAGAGGAACTCTGCTAATGTTCCTCAAAAGGCAACACCCAGAAGAGGCAGACTGGGATGATTGAAAGTGTGAGTGTTGTTATATACTCCGATTAAAATTCTCAAAGCAATTCAAAAGAGTATTTATTGGGTGAATAAATGAATAAAATAAACACTGAATATTGATTTGGTACATATGTAATATAACTATATTGGAGGATGGGGGAAGAATGTGTATATTGGCATGGGGCGCATAGGAAGAAAGCTAAATCTTCATCTTCCATAGTCGTTAAGAAATCAATACATAATTTCTAAAATGGAAAAAAAGTCAATAAAATAACAGTGTCAATATGTTATTTAGGGTCACAGAGGTAAATAACAAAAGAGCTAAAAAAGTACAAAAAAAATGGTTACCTCTGTAGACCTTTTATCTCTTGGGAGCACATCTCACTCTCTTGATTTTAAATAAATACATTTCCAATTCTGGATTTCTTAGTTTCTCTTTCTTTTTATATCTTTCAGATGTGTCCTGCTGGGTAAACAGCTTACAACTTATTTGCTTAAAATCTGATATCATCTCTCTCCCTCCTACCATACTGAGAGGTTTCTACAACTTTGCATCACTCCCAGGGGCATCATTTTGTTATTCCTTCCTCTTCTTTCTCTAGTCATTCAACAAGTATTTATTGAATGCCTACTCTATCTGAGCCATTGTACTAGATCCTGGATAAGTAAGTAATTGATAAGTAAGCCCTCACAGTTGAGATGATTCTTCTCCAGTGTTCCTTTGGTCTGCCTGCTTTGTTTTGTTTTAGTTTTTGCAGTCCCTTCCCCAAAACAGATGACAACCATTGGTTCATCGCCCAGGGAAAATAGAATTATTCATTCTTAGGTTATGAATATAAAATCTTGGCCGTCATCTTGAGGTCAGGCCAGAGAATATGGGCCAGTCAGCAAACATTGGTCAACACTGTTGGGAAACTCTGAAGTATATGCTCCATTGCTGTTGGTGGGTCAAGTGCATCGTGCTGTAAACAACATTTGTATATTTCATTTATCCATTCAATATTTCTTGATTATCTACTGTTTCTAGGAACTGTGAAAGTAATGTAATACACTAGGATCACAACAGAATATAATACAAGACCATTGCAATTTTTTATATATTTCAGCCACATGTATTTGTGTGTCTAAGGCAAATAATTGAACATAATGTGATGAGCGTCCTAATAAAGATATGGAAGAATGGCAATGTGACCACGGGGAGAGAAGCATCCAATCCTGCGTGTCAGGAAGAGTCACGGATGGAATGAAGTAAATCTCAAAAGAAAAGTAGAGTCTGACAAGAGGAAGAGTGTGTGGAGGCATAAGGGCATGAAGGGGGTCTGTCATCTTTGGGCAGCAGCAAGTGACAACTAGGTGCGGGAGGGGGTGGAGGGGGAGTGAACGGAGAAGTAGGAGGGGCCAAGTTGTGAAAAGCCTAAACATGAAAAGAATCTTAAGCAGTGAAATGGCATGCCTTTTAGAAAGATGTGGTGTGATGTGGGTGGGAGGGTTGTAGGGGAGACTGGAGAAAGGAAGAGCAGTTGCTAGGTTTTTGTAATAGTCCAGGTGAGAAATGATGAGCCCCTGAATAAGGATAGTGACCATGGGGAAGGAGAATGAGAATGACTTTAAAAGCTGTGTAGGAGGTAGAATTTACAGAACTTGGTAGACATATAGGGAAGGAAGTTGGAGGTTATGAATCAGGTTTCTAGCACAGGAGCTGGATGGATGAAAAAGGAAGAACAAGTTTATGAGTGAGAAAAAAATTGATTTAGTTTTGAAGACGTTGAATTTGTGGCCATAGGGGACAATGGATTAGAGCTCCTTAGAGGCACCTGTAAGTATGTGAGAGAAGAATAGGGAAGGAAACCGTATAGGATAGGGAAGAAACAATGAAGGGATAATGGGCACTGATCATCAGGAGAGGAAGAGATGTCAGCTTCCTGGAGGGCAGAGAAGAATACATTTGGTACCCAGCAGATCCAGGGCATCTCTTCTTTCTTGCCTGCCCAGTTCTGATGGCAAGTAGGTAATGTAGCCAACCTAACCTGAGTAGAGCTGGCTCCTTAGACTCAGACCCCTCAGAGGTGAAGGTCAAGGATTCTCCCACCCCCCATCACTCCAGGTAAGCCATTTAGACCGGCAGAAGTGTTAGCTGAGGGAAGGGTAATCTGGAATTGTCAGTAGAGAAGGGAAATGGAGTATCTCAGATGTGGTTTTGAGAGCACCTGCAGGGGCAAGGGATGTAATCCGATTCACCAACATTTTCCTAAGTTTCTCCAAACAAAGGAACTGACCAGAAAGCTGAGGGAGCTAATTGCAAATAGAATGGATTTACTATAAGAAGTAAGTGAATCCAAGCGTGGTAAAGGTGGGCTGTGATGGACACCATGGTGCTCTGCTCGCCTCCCAACCCGATTTGGAACCAAGCTGTCCATTCTCCAGTTGCCAGAAGTATTGACTGCTGACAACTTCCCTGCAAGTCATTTTCTGGAAAGATTCTTAGCTGTCTAATTTTACATCCCCCAGCTCACATGCAAAGACTGCTCAATGGTGGGGTGCAAAGTCCCAGCCCGCTTGTTTCAATTCAGGACAACTCTGAAGGGCTCTTCCTGCCCCAGAGCTCCTGAGATGGGCGGGCGGGTGGAGGCTTCCACTGCAGCTGCACAATAGGTCACCTCCTCCTGCAGTTCTCTCCAGCAGGGTTGTCACCAGAGCCTCCTGCACACAAGTCTCTGCTTCAGAGTCTGTTCCTGAGGAACCTAACCTGAGACGTGAGGGCAATGCAAATGAGCAAAATATTCCCTTTTCATAGTAGAAAGTCAGCAAATAATACCTGAAGGTGATAAGATCAATATATAAAGGTGTAAGCATAATGTCTAGAGCTAACACAGACAACCACCAGAAGAACTACAAATAGAGATGATGAAGACAGTTCTCTCCTTGTAAAGTCACTGGGGATTGATCAGGTGGGAGGCTTGCTTTTCCTCCTCAGATTTTCTGAACTACCTCATTTCATATCACGTGCAAATAGTACTTTGATTCAAATCTACTTTTAACATAAAAAAAGACTCTTAGAAGCAACTAATTGTGGAGAAGTAGTGGAGTGAGGTCAAGAAGTAATGTTTTCATTCAGAGGTCTGGAATTCGGATGCTTTGTGTCTGGCTAATCTGGTTTAGGTCACTTACTCTTTCAGAGCCTTAGTTTTCTCATCTGGTAAGTGGGAATAATAATGATATTGAAATAAAAACTACGCAAGAGTATGGTGAGGTATAAATAAAATAATGAAAGTGAAAATGCTTAGTAAAGCCATAAAAGGCCATATTATATGGGAGAACGGAATACATGTTACTAGCCAGGTACTAGAGAACACAAAAGAGCAGTTAATTCTGGCAGTGGATGAAAGACCTCAGAAAGACTGATCTATTGAAGTTGTCCTGAAGAATAAAAGAGAATTTTGATAGGCAGAGAAGGAGGAGTGAGGAGGAGGGGGATTTTATTTTATTTATTTGTTTTTAAAGATTTTATTTATTTATTTGACAGAGAGAGAGAGACAGAGAGAGAGGGAACACAAGCAGGGGGAGTGGGAGAGGGAGAAGCAGGCTTCCTACAGAGGAGGGAGCCTGATGCGGGGCTCAGTCTCAGGACCCTGGGATCATGACCTGAGCCGAAGGCAGACACTTAACTGACTGAGCCACCCAGGCGCCCCTTTATTTTATTTTTAAAGTAATCTTCAATTCCTTTTATCAAGCTAAACCATGGACATAATTAAAAGGCAACAATTCAGAAGGGTTTATAATCTCCTTCACCTCCTTCAAGTCTTTGTTCAAATGTCATGTTTTTCAATGAGCTCTTTCCTGAACATGTTATTTATATCTGTAAACTTGGCCCCACTCTTGATCTCTCTTACCCTACTTTATTCTTTCCTCATAGCACTTATCCACTTCTAACATATTGAAGCTTATTTATTCTGTGTGTGTGTGTGTGTGTGTGTTTTTCTTTTTAAATAATCTCTACATTTAACGTGGGCTTGAACTCATGACACTGAGATCAGGAGTTGCATGCTCTTCTGACTGAGCCATTCAGGCGCCTCTTGTATGTAATTTAGTTGTTGTTGTTTCTTCTCAGTGGAATGTGAGCTTTAGTAGGACAGGAATTTTGATTTGCTCTTTTCCTCTCCCAAAAGTGCCTAAATAGTGCCTCATACATTGCAGGGACTCAATGAATATTTATTGAATAAATTAAAAACATAAAACAATATTTGTTTTTACTTGCTGGATTATTTATTTATTTATTTTCTATTTTTATTTTTATTTATTTTTATTTTTTAAATTTTATTATGTTATATTAGTCACCATACAATACATCATTAGTTTTTGGTGTGGTGATCCATGATCCATTGTTTTTGTATAACACCCAGTGCTCCATGCAGTACGTGCCCTCTTTAATACCCATCACCGGGCTAACCAATCCCCCCTCCTCCCTCCCCTCTAAAACCCTGTTTGTTTCTCAGAGTTCATAGTCTCTCATGGTTCATCTCTCCCTCCAACTCCCCCCCTCCCCATTTTTCCCTTCCTTCTCCTAATGTCCTCCATGCTATTCCTTATGTTCCACAAATAAGTGAAACCATATGATAATTGACTTTCTCTGCTTGACTTATTTCACTTAGCATAATCTTCTCCAGTCCTATCCATGTTGATGTAAAAGTTGGGTATTCATCCTTTCTGATGGCTGAGTAATATTCCATTGTATATATGGACTACATCTTCTTTATCCATTCATCTGTTGAAGGGCATCTCGGCTCTTTCCACAGTTTGGCTATTGCGGACATTGCTGCTATGAACATTGGGGTGTATATGGCCCTTCTTTTCACTACATCTGTGTCTTTGGGGTAAATACCCAGTAGTGCAATTGCTGGGTCATATGGTAGCTCTATTTTAAAATTTTTAAGGAATCTCCACACTGTTTTCCAAAGTGGCTGTACCAACTTGCATTCCCACCAACAGTGTAAGAGGGTTCCCCTTTCTCCACAACCTCTCCAACATTTGTTGTTTCTTTCCCTGTCCATTTTTGCCATTCTAACTGGTGTAAGGTGGTATCTCAATGTGCTTTTGATTTGAATTTCCCTGATGGCTAATGATGATGAACATTTTTTTATGTGTCTGTTAGCCATTTGTATGTCTTCTTCAGAGAAGTGTGTTTTCATATCTTCTGCCCACATTTTGACTTGATTATTTGTTTTTTGGGTGTTGAGTTTGAGAAGTTCTTTATAGAGTTTGGATACCAGCCCTTTATCTGTAGTGTCATTTGCAAATATCTTCTCCCATTCTGTGGGTTGCCTCTTTGTTTTGTTGACTGTTTCCTTTGCTGTGCAGAAGCTTTTTATCTTGATGAAGTCCCAAAAGTTCATTTTTGCTTTTGTTTCACTAGCTTTTGGAGATGTATCTTGAAAGAAGTTGCTATGGGCGATGTCAAAGAGGTTACTGCCTATGTTCTCCTCGAGGATTTTGATGGATTCCTGTCTCACATTGAGATCTTTCACCCACTTTGAGTTTATCTTTGTGAATGGTGTTAGAGAATGGTCGAGTTTCATTCTTCTGCATGTGGCTATCCAATTTTCCCAGCACCATTTATTGAAGAGACTGTCTTTTTTCCATTGCATGTTTTTTCCTGCTTTGTCAAAGATTATTTGACCATAGTGTTGAGGGTCCATATCTGGGTTCTCTATTCTGTTCCATTGGTCTATATGTCTGTTTTTGTGCCAGTACCATGCTGTCTTGGTGACCACACCTTTGTACTATAGCTTGAAATCAGGCAACGTGATGCCCCCAACTTTGTTTTTCTTTTTCAACATTTCCTTGGCGATTCGGGGTCTTTTCTGATTCCATACAAATTTTAGGATTGTTTGTTCCAGCACTTTGAAAAATGTCATTGGAATTTTGATCGGGATGGCATTGAAGGTATAGATTGCTCTGGGTAGCATAGACATTTTAACAATGTTTATTCTTCCGATCCATGAGCATGGAATATTTTTCCATCTTTTTGTGTCTTCTTCAATTTCTTTCATGAGTGTTCTGTAGTTCCTAGAGTATAGATCCTTTACCACTTTGGTTAGGTTTATTCCGAGGTATCTTATGGTTTTTGGTGCTATTGTAAATGGAATCGTTTCTCTAATTTCTCTTTCTATAGTCGCGTTGTTAGTGTATAAGAAAGCAACTGATTTCTGTGCATTGATTTTGTATCCTGCCACATTACTGAATGCTGTATGAGTTCTAGTAATTTGGGGGTGGAGTCTTTCGGGTTTTCCACATAAAGTATCATGTCATTTGCGAAAAGAGAGAGTTTGACTTCTTCTTTGCCAATTTGAATACCTTTTATTTCTTTTTGTTGTCTGATTGCTGTTGCTAGGACTTCTAGTACTATGTTGAACAATAGTGGCAAGAGTGGGCATCCTTGACGTGTTTCTGATCTTAAGGGAAAGGCTCTCAGCTTTTCCCCATTGAGGATGATATTTGCTGTGGGTTTTTCATAGATGGATTTTATGAACTTGAGGAATGTTCCCTCTATCCCTATACTCTGAAGAGTTTTAATCAGGAAAGGATGTTGTATTTTGTCAAATGCTTTTTCTGCATCAACTGAGAGGACCATATGGTTCTTCTCCTTCCTCTTATTAATGTGTTCTATCACATTGATTGATTTGCGAATGTTGAACCACCCTTGCATCCCGGGGATAAATCCCACTTGGTCATGGTGGATGATCCTTTTAATGTATTGTTGGATCCTATTAGCTAGGATTTTGTTGAGGATTTTGGAATCCATATTCATCAGGGGTATCGGTCTGAAATTCTCCTTTTTGTTGGGGTCTTTGCCTGGTTTGGGGATTAAGGTAATGCTGGCCTCATAGAATGAGTTTGGAAGTTTTCCTTCTGTTTCTGTTTTTTGAAACAGCTTCAGTAGAATAGGTGTTATTTCTTCTTTGAATGTTTGGTAGAATTCCCCAGGGAATCCATCAGGCCCTGGACTCTTGTTTTTTGGGAGGTTTTTGATCACTGCTTCAATCTCGTTACTGGTTATTGGCCTATTCAGGTTGTCAATTTCTTCCTGTTTCAGTCTTGGCAGCTTATAGGTTTCCAGGAAGGCCTCCATTTCATCCAGATTGCTAAGTTTATTGGCATATAGTTGTTGATAATAATTTCTAATAATTGTTTCTATTTCCTTGGTGTTAGTCGTGATCTCTCCCCTTTCATTCATAATTTTATTAATTTGGGTCCTTTCTCTTTTCTTTTGGATAAGTCTGGCCAGTGGTTTATCGATCTTATTAATTCTTTCAAAGAACCAACTTCTAGTTTCGTTGATCTGATCTACTGTGTTTCTGGTTTCTAATTCATTGATCTCTGCTTTAATTTTAATCATTTTTCTTCTAATGCGTGGCTTAGGCATCGTTTGTTGCTTTTTCTCTAGTTCTTTAAGGTGTAGAGTTAGTTGGTGAATTCGGGATTTTTCTATTTTTTTGAGTGAGGCTTGGATGGCTATGTATTTCCCCCTTAGGACCGCCTTTGCAGTATCCCATAGGTTTTGGACCGATGTGTTTTTGTTCTCATTGATTTCCATGAATTGTTTAAGTTCTTTGATTTCCTGGTTGACCCAAACATTCTTGAGCAGAGTGGTCTTTAGCTTCCAAGTGTTTGAATTTCTGCCAAATTTTTTCTTGTGATTGAGTTCCAGTTTTAAAGCATTGTGGTCTGAGAATATGCAGGGAATAATCTCAATCTTTTGGTATCGGTTGAGACCTGATTTGTGACCCAGTATGTGGTCTATTCTGGAGAAAGTTCCATGTGCGCTTGAGAAGAATGAGTATTCTGTTGTTTTAGGGTGGAATGTTCTGTAAATATCTATGAGGTCCATCTGATCCAGTGTATCATTCAAAGCTCTTGTTTCCTTGTTGATTTTCTGCTTAGATGATCTGTCCATTGCTGAGATGGAGTATTGAGGTCTCCTACAATTAACATATTTTTATCAATATGACTCTTTATTTTGGATAACAGTTGGCTTATGTAGATGGCTGCTCCCATGTTGGGGGCATAGATATTTACAATTGTTAGATCTTCTTGTTGGATAGACCCTTTAAGGATGATATCGTGTCCTTCTGTGTCTCTAATTACAGACTTTAGTTTAAAATCTAATTTGTCTGATATAAGAATTGCTACCCCAGCTTTCTTTTGAGGTCCGCTGGCATGGAAGATGGATCTCCATCCCTTCACTTTCAGTCTGGATATATCTTTAGGTTCAAAATGAGTCTCTTGTAGGCAGCATATGGATGGGTCCCGTCTTTTTATCCAATCTGCAACCCTGTGCCGTTTTATGGGAGCATTTAGGCCATTCACGTTGAGAGTAATTATTGAAAGATATGAATTAATTGTCATCATGTTGCCTGTGAAGACATTGTTTTTATAGATTGTCCCTGTAAATTTCTGTTGTATATCACTCTTGGGGTCTTTCTCCTTTTATAGAACCCCCCTTAATATTTCTTGCAGGGCCAGCTTAGTGGTCACATATTCTTTCAGTTTCTGCCGGTCGTGGAAGCTCTGCATCTCTCCATCCATTCTAAATGAAAGCCTTGCCGGATAAAGTATTCTTGCTGCATGTTCTTCTCATTTAGTACCCTGAATATGTCTTGCCAGGCCTTTCTGGCTTGCCAGGTCTCTGTGGATAGGTCTGACGTTATTCTGATGTTCCTCCCTCTGTACGTAAGGAATCTCTTCCCCCTAACTGCCCTTAAGATGGTTTCCTTGGTTCTAAATTTTGCAAGTTTTACTATTACATGCCGGAGTGTAGGCCTGTTTTCCTTGATCTTGAGAGGGGTCCTCTCTGCCTCTAGGACGCGAATCTTTGTTTCATTCCCCCAGATTAGGGACGTTCTCAGCTACGATTTGCTCAAATACATCTTCTAGTCCTCTCTCTCTCTCCACTCCCTCTGGGATTCCAATTATTCTGGCATTGGAACGCTTCATGGTGTCACTTATTTCTCTGATTCTATTTTCATGGATTCTGAGTTGTTTTTCCCTGGCCTCCTCTTTTCCCTTTTTATCTATTATATTGTCTTCCAGGTCGCTTATTTGTTCTTCTGCCTCAGTTACCCTAGCTGTTAGATTATCTAGATTGGATTGGATCTCATTGATAGCATTTTTAAGTTCTGCCAATTCAGCCTTCATTTCTGCCCTTAGAGACTCTATGTTGCCATTAATTGATTTCTCCATTCTAGCCATTGCCTTCACAATTGCTAGCCTGAATTCCATCTCCGACATCTTGGTTATATCTGCATCCATTTGTAAATCTGCAGCATAAGTCATAATCTCTGAGTCTTTTCTGTTTTGGGGGCTCCTCCTCCTAGTCATTCTGTTGATGGGTGTTTGAGGGAATGTATAGAGTCCAAATTATTGACCAGAACCCAAGCAAGATGCACCTGTTTTCTTGGGACCTTAGGGTTGCTGGCCCCTTGTTCTCCCAGCCTGTCTTCTGCGGGAGGGGCCTGCCGCACTGTTACTCAGGCAACCCTTTTGGGGCGGAGTTGCCCTGTCCCCTGTGGTGGGGGATGGGCTCAGCGGGAATCAGTTTTGGGGGCTTTTGTTCTCTGGCGGCTTTCCCTGGCAGCTTTCCACGTCTCTTCCGTGAGTCAGAACAGAAGAGACTGTTTCCAACCCTCTGCCTCAGAGCAGAGAGACCGCAGTCTGTTCTTCAGTGAGCTCTCCAGGCCACACTGTCTCCGTTTCTGTCTGTACTGCTATAAACTGCAGCGTCCTGGGTTGTGCGCCCCTCCGCAGCGCTCCCAGTCCTGCCTCCAGGTCGGAGCACGTCTCTGCCCTTTGTGCTTCTAAAACCGCCAGCCGCTCCCAGTTCGACCGAGCGACCCCGCGGCTCCGGTTTCTGCCCCCGGGGCTGCAGTTCGCAGGTGCGATCCTGCCGCTCCGGGTTTCTGCCTCAGGGGCTGCCCTAAAGTCCTTTCCCCGCCGCTACCAGTCTGGGAGTCTGTGCCCCATCCACAGCACGGGAGGCTGTCGCTCACCATAGGTGTAGGATCCCCACGGCCAGGCTCCCTCCCGCTGCTGTTTATCCTCCGATATCTGCCTGCAGAATCAGGGCTCCCTGCTTCCTACCTAGAAACCAACCACCTGCGATATTCTGTTTGTGGAGATCCAGATCTTCTTACATCTCAGGCTGGTTTCGTGGGTGCTCAGAGTGGTCTGGTAGATATCCAGCTCAATTCCGGGGACCAGTTGAAATAGGGTCCCCTACTCCTCCGCCATCTTCCCTAGTCCCTTGTTCATAAAACAATATTTTTAAAAATATTTATTTATTTGAGAGACAGAGAACAAGCGGGGGGGAGGAGCAGGAGGAGAGGGAGAGGACAAGCAGACTCCACGATGAGCATGGAGCTGGACGTGGGGCTCGATCTCCTGAGATCATGACCTAGGTGAAATCAAGAGTCAGATGCTTAACTGACTGAGCCACCCAGGCATCCCTAAACATAAAATAATCTTGCTTATTCTATTGCTCTCCAAACCCTTTCACATTCCTCAGAGACACCTGCTTTAAAAATAAATAAAAAATAAATAAATAAACAAACAAACAAATAAATAAATGTATATAAAAACAAAATAGTCTGTTCCTTTGGAAAATTTCAAACATACATACATAAAAGCAGAGAGAATGGTACAGTGAACCCCATGACCCCTACTTCTACAATTACCAACATTTGGCCAATCTTGTTTCTCCATCTTGCTATATTTGGGGGGTATGGGAGATTGGCACTGGAGTATTTTAAAGCAAAGCCCAGGCATCATGTTAACTACAAAGGTATTTGAAAATCTAACCTCTGTGCCATTATTATATCTAACAAAATTAATGATTTCTTCTATAATCATCTTATATCTGAATCATAATCAAATTTTTCTAATTGTTTCAAACTCATTCTAATAAGGATCCCAAGCGAAATCTCCACATTGAATTTATTTCATCTCTTAAATTTCATTTATTCTATAACTCATTTCTACCCCTGTACCATCGATTTGTTAGAGAAACTAGGTCAGTCATCTTGCAAAATGTCCCATATTCTGGATTTGACTGATTGCTTCCTTGTGGTGTCCTTTAACTTGCTCTCTGGAGGTAACTACTTTTAGCAGTTTCTGTTTTTAGTTCTTTTCGTGATTACCTTGATATCTCTAAATGAGTGTTTCTTGATTTAGACATCATGTGTGCAAATTTAGCTTGCTTGCCCTGCCTCTCTCCTCTGCTGCCTTGCTTCTCCCAACATAATTTTGTCTCGGATCTTTGTTTCTTTCACCTCTTTGATTTCAGACAATATTCTTGAACCTCTATCTGCCATTCCATCAACCAGGAGAGCATCTCTCATTGAAGGTGTTTGTGCTTGGCTGGTCCCCTTCACCTGTTCTTCTTCCCTTTTACTTCCCAAACTCTATTGGCAGTAAATCTAGTTTTAAATTTTCTGGCTGGATAACATTCTTTTCTGTAATCACAATTTTGTCTTCTGTGATTTGTCTATTAGTTTATTCTAAAATAGTAAAAATTAAGTGCCCATTTATATTATTGTGGCTTTTCAGGCTTAGTTCACTGCAGAGGCAAAAAATACCCTTTGATTTCTTTTTTATGTGGTCAATGTTAGTACCCCTGTACCAAAGAATGTCCTCTAGTGTCACATTAAAATACCCTCTCCTTTTTTTACACTCCACCAATTGCACAAAATCATGCCACATTTTATTTTTTTATTTTTTATTTATTTATTTTTTTAAAAATATTTTATTTATTTATTTGAGAGAGAGAATGAGATAGAGAGAGAGAGCATGAGAGGGGGGAGGGTCAGAGGGAGAAGCAGACTCCCTGCTGAGCAGGGAGCCCGACGCGGGACTCGATCCTGGGACTCCAGGATCATGACCTGAGCCGAAGGCAGTCGCTTAACCAACTGAGCCACCCAGATGCCCAATTGTGCCACATTTTAACTTGCTTTGTATTGGTACATGCCAGGAATGATTGAAACTGGTTTGGATTGACCATTCCATCATCAGCCTATTCATAAGGGACTATTTTTTTGAACCACGATAGAAGAAAGTACCTAGTATTAAAAAAAAAAATAGCCCCTTGTGAATGGGAAATTAGGCTGGAACAGTCAACTCAAACTACATAATGGAAGGTCAAGAATACCATGCCAGGAAGCTGAGACTTTGTAGGTCCTAGGAGGCTCTTGAGGGTTTTTAAGGAATGCGAGGTTACTTGGGCTTAAGCTCTCTTGGAAGCAATTGTCCAAAGAAGGCAATCCAGCAGCAAGGGAATTTCCAAGTTCTACTGGTCACTTTAATAGCACTCCCCACATCAGGGAGCTTTATGGTGACAGGGTCTCACAGGGCATCCAAAGAACCTGCAAGTGGCTTCATGAGAGAGTCAGCATTTGAACCTCCGCAGCCCATCCTGGACTCTAGGTAAGAAGCCCTGATCAACAGCAGCATTCTTTAACACTGCCTAGGAATTTACATAACCTTTAAAAACTGATGGATATTCAAGTAGATTCCAATTCCAATTTTTTACAGTAACAAACAACTTTGCAATGACAATTGTTTTATTCCTATCTTTGCATCCCTGTCCAATATTTTCCTTGGGAGAAATTTATAATTGCAGAACTGCTGGGTAGTGCTTATGTAATTCTTTCTTTCTTTTAAAATTATACACTTAACTTCTTATAGCAGTTTCAGGACAACAGAAGAATTAAGCAGAAAATTCAGAGAGCTTCCATATACCCCCCCTGCCCCCACAGAGTTCCCCCTATTATTAACATCTTACATCAGTGTGGTATATTTGTGGTTACAATAGATGAATGAATATTGATACTTTATTACTAACTGAAGTCCCTATTGTACATCAGGTTTCACTTTTTGTATTGTGCAGATCTCAGGTTTTGACAAATGTATGATGCCATGCATTCATCATTACAGTATCATACAGATGAGATGTGCTACTCTAAAGATCCCTTGCATTCGGCCTAATCATTTCTTTCTCCCTCCTCCAACTATGTGTAATTTTTAAGGCTTTTGAGGTTGATAGTCAAATTACAAAATGTTTGTATCCAAACACCAGCAGTGTGTGAGAGTTTCTATTTTGGCACATCATCAATAATACTTGGTATTATTATTATTATTTTTGATTTTAGGGAAATCAAGATCTCAGTTATATTAGGACAAATACAAATAAGATATCGGTGTGTTAGGTCTCTTGGTTACAATGACAGAGACTTAATAAATGCTAGCTTAAGCAAAATATGGGATTTATTGCCTCATTCATCTGGACGACGGTCTCAGGAACTCAGCTGATGTCAGAAGGGCAGGTTCTAGGTGGGGTTCTGTTCTGGGTAATCTCTGGCAATCCTTTAGATGTCATGTGGCTATTTCCCTGTCTCTAAAATAGACCTGCTGTACTTAGTTCTCAGGGTTACTATAAGTGTTAAATGGGAGCTCGTACATAAAAGTGTCTTAGTAACTGTAAAATGCTACTGCAAATGTAATTTAGTGTACTATTGACTCACTCCAAAGGAAACCATATATATTCAATCAGCAAAATATATTTTAAGTGCTGAATTATTGACATTTTATTATATTCATCATCATTACCAACCTTTTTCCCCCCATTATCAACCTTTTTAAGACAAGATTTTATAAATGGTAGTGAAAAGTAAATCATTCTAGATGAAAAATTTCCATGTTGCAAAAAAAGTTTCCTATGCCCAGGTAATCACCATCTTATTAGTATAACAAGATATCCCTGAGACACATGGTCTTTAAAGGAGGTTAATTTAAAGGATGCAGTAGATGAGTATACTGTAAGCCATGATGCCTCGTACATAATAGGAGTTCAATCAGCATTTACTGAATGGATTTTCTTGTAAGTTTTGCTTTTCCTATAACATCCATATCTAATAGAAATTCATGGTCAAGATCCTTTCATATATAAGTGATCTGTTGAGTAAACAGCCCTAACAATACTTAAACTGCTTATCATTTAGGGTTCAGCATGCACCTAAAAGTGTTTTAGAAGTGTGACTCTGAAACAGGAGAGAACTTAGCTGGTACTAACGTTCCTGAAGGATTAGAATAGTAGTCAGGTGCACATGGCCTGCCTTGCCTCGGACAGATGGTAGGTGGCAGCAACAGACCAGAAATCATAGTTCATCGAAACAACCCAGGCTTTGGAAGGGTTCTTTTTAATGTATTCTTTCATTAATTTTCTTTCAAAATAAAAAGTACAGCTGCAAAGCACGTAGACATCAAAAATAAATGAGCATGATGTAACTAACTTACAGGATATAGGCTGCCTAAATCTTTATGCTATAATCTCTCAACAGCAAGTTATATTTCAAAACTCTAGGCTTAGCTTTATTACCATTCTCGGCTTGTTTTTTCTT
The DNA here is from genome assembly GCF_964656455.1 of Halichoerus grypus. Lineage (NCBI taxonomy): Eukaryota > Metazoa > Chordata > Mammalia > Carnivora > Phocidae > Halichoerus > Halichoerus grypus. Next base: position 65,286,742 of record NC_135721.1, on the reverse strand, counting down.
ACATTTTTTATTTCTTCTCTTTGTAAGCACTGAAAATTTTAATGCTTCTTTATTGACAGGAGGGCGGGTGGCATATTTGAACTTTCATTCTGCTTAAACTTTGATCTATCCTATTGTGAAGATTTTGTCCCCAGGCATTGCATTGGTCATGGTTCAGTTACAGAAAAAATAATCCATTCTAGACAGTTTAAACAGACATGGATTTAACACTGGGTATTAAATGGCTTATGGAGTTGCTGGGGGGGCTAATGAAAGAGTCTCTGGGTCAGTGTTTCTCAATCTTAGCTTCACACCCCAAGCATCTGGGTTGATTTTAAGAATATAGATTCTGGAATCTACTGCAGACATATTGAATCAAAACCTCTGGGGGGCATGTGTATGTGTATAATTAGTAAGCTCTCCTGGTGATTCTAATGTGCAGATAGGGTTGAGAACCACTTTGAGGCTGAGGTTTCAGGATTGACCCTCACTGTAGCACTGGGCCACCAAGGGAGCTACTGATTCTTTTGCCATCAGGAAATGTCTGAATTGAGAGGCTGCTGGCTTTAAAACTACGTCTCCCCTGCCACCATCAGGAAGCTGCCTTGGTCTGGACATTGCCACATCCAGGGAATCGCAACTCCAGAACCTGCCACACTTGCTATGATATTAACTAGTAAGATGGTTGTCCTGAGCCCTGCTTCCTGGTGCCCAAAAAGTTGCAGTCACTGTGACCTCAGTTAACAACACCACAGAAAAACTAAACTCCTCTATGATTGTGCTTATCACAGAACCAGCAGCAGATGGCCTCTATCTCACTCATGCCCTCCCTCCTCATCCAGCATGATACTTCTGGTGTTGATCCTCTATCACATAAGGAATCCCAATTGCAGGAATGTCTATGGGATGCAGCTTTAAAATTTCCAGCTCTACAGAACAGGAAAGCAAGCTGGAAAGAGACCAAGGGCACGATGAAATAGATTTTGTTTTCAGGACGGGAGAACCGTTGATGTCACTAGCCCAGATCTGAGGGTAAATGTGATTTATACCTCTCAGGGATAAGCGTGCATGCTCGTGTGTGTGTGTGTGTGTGTGTGTATGTGTGTGTGTATGTGTGTGTGTGTATAAACTAAGGAGGGATCAGAAAGAATGTCTTTCCCAGATAGGCTTCTTGCTTCCACAGGAAAAGCAAATCTGAGACTGGCTGAATTCTATGCTTGAGAAGTATTAGGAAGGGAAGTGCCTGTACTGCCTACTTTTTTCTGAGTTGGTGTCTGTCCCCTTTCTCCCCTTCCTGATCTTGGTGCTATAGCTCAGAGCCTGGGCATACTCTGTTCAAAACCTGGCTTTGCCATTTGTTGCCTCTATAATGTGTCCAAGGAGCAGTATCTATGACTAGTTCTCTCCTTATCCAATCTTATCTTTTCCTTAGTTAAGACGTACAGACGCATATTTCCTGTTTTCTAAAGCACTCAGTGCTAAGTGTAATGGCATTTTTCTATACTGTTTCTTCATATCTAGACATGTTCTTATGCATTTTATATATTTTCTTCTTCTGGAAGTGAACTATGTTTCTTTTCATTAATTAGGCATTACTATATTTAATTATCTATTTGTGCTTCTTCACACCAGTTAAGATCTGATCTAGTGCTTTGAAAGTCAACTGTTTAGTCCCATCTTAGCTTGACTTAGATTACAAAAAATTTAAATCATGTGCCCATTTAGTAAAGTAGTTAAAAATTTTTTAAACTAATAATTTTGTTCATGTACTATGGTGAGAAATTATTTTGAAATGTTATTATGAAAATATAGAACAGGATATTAAAATGGATTTTTGAAAAGTAAACTTTTAATTTTAGAACACTTTTAGATTTATAAAATTATTATGAAGATAGTGTGGAGAGTTCTCCTATACCCTACACCTAGTTTCTTGTGTTATTAAATCTTCCATTAGTATGGTACATTTGTCACAATTAAGGAGCCAATTATTGATACCTTACTGTTTCACTAAAGCCCACACTTTATTCAGATGTCCTCAGTTTCTTCCTAAATTCCTTTTTCTCTTCCAGAATCCCATCCAGAATACACATTACCTTTAACCAGCATGTCTCCTTAGGCTCCTCTTGGTCGTTTCTCAGGCTTTCATTGTTTTTCATGGCCTTGACAGTTTTTTGTTTCGTTTTGTTTTGTTTGTTTGTTTTTTAAAGATTTTAATTTATTTGAGAGAGAGAGAGCGCACAAGCAGGCAGAGGGGGAGGAAGAGGGAGAAACAGACTCACCGCTGAGCAGGGAGCCTGATGTGGGGCTCGATCCCAGGACCCTGGAATCATGACTGGAGTGGAAGGCAGATGCCCAACCGACTGAGTCACCCAGGTGCCCCAGCCTTGACAGTTTTGAGGATTATTGATCACATATTTTGTAGAATGAAAATGGACTCTTTTAAATTTTAAAGGGACGCCTGGGTGGCTCAGTCAGTTAAGCGTCTCTTTTGGCTTAGGTCATGATCCCAGGGTCCTGGGATTGAGCCCCACTTTAGTCTCCCTGCTCAGAGAGGAGTTTGCTTCTCCCTCTCCCTTTCCCCCTCCCCCATCTTGTGCACGCTCGATCTCTCTCTCTCTCTCACATACATAAACAAAAATCTTTAAAATAAAAAATTTAAAAAATATATTTATTTGAGAGAAAGAGAGCACACACGGGAGGTGGGGTGGGGCAGAGGGAGAGAGAGAAGCAGACTCCCCACTGAGTGCGGAGCCCAAGGCAGGCTCCATCTCAGGACCCTGAGATCATGACCTGAGCTAAAATCAAGAGTCAGGTGCTCAACCCACTGAGCCACCCAGGTGCCCCTAAATTTTATTTTAAAACTTTACATAAAAATTTCAAACACATAACAAAATTAGAGAATAGTATAATGGATCCAATCCCCAGGTACCTATGACTCACTTGCAATAACTATCACCAACTTACTAAGTTTATTCTACCTACATTGTCCTGCCCCCAACCCCAGAGGATTTTAAAGCAAGTCCCAAATATCATTTCATAGCACCCTTCTATATTTCAGTATACACCTCTAATTGGTAAGGCCTTTAAAAAAAATACACCCACAATGCCATGATTTCATTAACAAAGATAATGCTGTAATATTTAAGTCAACCTGTTTTCAGATTTCCCCATGGGTCTCAAAAATGTCTTGTTGAATTTATAATTTCAAATCAGGATCCAAACAGGGTTTATATATTGAATTCTGTTGATTTGAAAAGTGGGACTTTTTGGTCTCAGTTTTACTTGAGACCTGAGACTGAAAACAATAGTTACACCTCATTCAAGATGAGGTACTGCACCACCATGTCACGCAAAAGGGGTGTTTAAAACTGGCTTTAAGATCCTTAGCCCATAAAATTAACAAGTCAGGAAACAAGAGATGTTGGTGAGGATGCGGAGAAAGGGGAACCCTCCTATACTGTTGGTGGGAATGCAAGCTGGTGCAGCCACTCTGGAAAATAGTATGGAGGTTCCTCAAAAAGTTGAAAATAGAGCTACCCTACGACCCAGCAATTGCACTACTGGGTATTTACCCCAAAGATACATATGTAGTGATCCGAAGGGGCACGTGCACCCCGATGTTTATAGCAGCAATGTTCACAATAGCCAAACTATGGAAAGAGCCTAGATGTCCATCAACAGATGAATGGATAAAGAAGATGTGGTATAAACACACACACACACACACACACACACACAATGAAATATTATGCAGCCATCAAAAAATGAAATCTTGCCATTTGCAATGATGTGGATGGAACTAGAGGGTATTATGCTAAGTGAAATAAGTCAATCAGAGAAAGACAAGTATCTTATGATCTCACTGATACGAGGAATTTGAGAAACAAGAAGAGGATCATAGGGGAAGGAAGGGAAAATGAAACAAGACGAAAGAGGGAGACAAACCATAAGAGACTCTTAATCTCAGGAAACAAACTGAGGGTTGCTGGAGTGGAGGGGGGTGGGAGGGATGGGGTGGCTGGGTGATGGACATTGGGGAGGGTATGTGCTATGGTGAGCACTGTGAATTGTGTAAGACTGATGAATCATAGACCTGTACCCCTGAAACAAATAATACATTATATGTTAATTAAAAAAAAAAGATCCTTAGCCCGACACCCACATCAGGCTGGAGAGGATTTCTTCCAGGAAAGTAATCAGAGGGCTACGGCTTTCCCTCTCCGCCCCCCTCCCACTACGGGAGAGAGAAAACAGGTGCTTCCCTTCACCATGTGCCTCCCAAGAGGCTCTTTAAAAAAAAAACCCGTTTTTTGAGAGCTTGGCATTTACTCCTTGGAGCTAAGAAGGGACTGGTATTTGATCCATACCTGAAGAAAGTAAAGAGGAAAGACTGTGGCTGGAGATAATCTGTATGATGCCTGCCAAGACAGCAGAAAGAGGGGGTCAATTCAGAGCAAACTGCAACTTCTCTCAGTGGTAGGACAGAGATAGGAGCCCCACAATTAGATGTGACGGGAAGGAGGGATCTGGTCCCGTGTTCATTTTAGGAGGGATCCCACCCACGCGTCCTTCTTGCTGAGGGCTAGTCTCTCAGCAGAAAGGGGTTGGAGGTGTAGCATTTGATAACAGAAGTTGGGATAGGAGTGTGTATGCACAGCCGAAGTATAGGCCTTGTCCATCAGGAGAGCAAATGTGGGGCACTTCTGGTGGTTGAAAGCTCTGAGCCTCCCCAGAAAGGTTCCTTCAAAAGAACTAATGAGCTTTGAATATCTACCAATCCAGGAGAGCCCAAACTGGATTCCAAAAGTATGAGTTTCTTCCAATTCTCATGCAGGCAGACAGAAACTGAGGTAGGAGGTATCAACCATGCCCTCTTCCCTCTCGAGCCTCAGCAGTACCAGGCTAGGAGAGGGAAGTGACTTTTTTCTTTTTTTCTTTATTATTTTTTTCAAAGATTTTATTTATTTATTTGATAGAGAGAGACACAGCGAGAGAGGGAACACAAGCAGGGGGAGTGGGAGAGAGAGAAGCAGGCTTCCCGCGGAGCAGGGAGCCCGATGTGGGGCTCGATCCCAGGACCCTGGGATCATGACCTGAGCCGAAGGCAGATGCTTAACGACTGAGCCACCCAGGCGCCCCTTTTCTTTTTTTTTTTAAAGATCTTATTTACTTATTTGACAGAGGGAGAGAGCACAAGCAGGGGGAGAGGCAGGCAGAGGGAGAGGGAGAAGCAGGCTCCCTGCTGAGCAGGGAGCCCGATGCTGGGCTCGATCCCAGGACCCTGGGATCATGGCCTGAACTGAAGGCAGATGCCCAACTGACTGAGCCACTCAGGTACCCCGAGGGAAGTGACTTTAATGATAAATGTACTTCTAAGTTTTGAATATCAGATTGGACTGTGATAAAGAAAAATTGGTTCAAACCTGGGATGGAAATTTCCTTCTGAGAAGAAATATGCTTTCCTGATAAAATGCTTAAGCAATTTTCTGATAATTTGTAATGAGATTAAAGGCTCTTCTGGAAACTAGCTGCTTTCTCATCTAATAAACTGGCCTCTAATGATCTTGAATCCAGTTTAGTACTAATTAACCATTTCTTTGTCTATAAAGTATTCCGTCCATGAGGGAGGCATGGAGTTGGTTTGTTTAGGCCTCTTCAATTGTGGAAGTTAACAATTTGTATTCTGTTGACTCCTGCTCTTTTAACATAATTACTGTAAAACTATTTCAGGTGTAGAAATATGTTGATGGATAAAGTAATTTTGGTTGTCCCTGAAATTAACTATACCTTAATGTCAAATTTCTGAGAAATCACTCTCAACCGATACTCCATGGTGATGGATTAGAGATTTATAGGTGGAACCTCCTCAGTTCAAACGTCTTTTGGATACAGAGACTACATTGTCTGTCCCTACTTCACAGGTTCTGGGGCCTGGTCATTTTTTACACTCATATTATACAGGCAGGATTTTCCTTTTCTATATATTACCTTAAACATGATCCTGTATCACACACAAATTGTCTTAAAGGGTTCAAGAAACAGAATGATTTCGCTAGGTTTTAATTTCAACCAGCAGTAACACAAAGCCTAATTATTTCAAGGCTATTGCTCAGGTTATAAAACGAAAACTTTTCTTCTAATTGAATCATGTATTGTATGTGAAGCACCTGCTTACGTCTGTTTGCATCAGAAGCCAAACAGTCATACACCCATACAGTGTTGGTAGTGGTATATTGAAATCGGTGCAGCCCTTTGAAAAACCACTTGGCAATATGTATCAAGAACAGTACACATTTATACAGCTTGGGTATTCTAACTTCTATCCTAAATAATTAAAAAATATGGGAAGGAAGCTATGTGCATGAATATTTTCTTCACAATAGTTTTTACAGTAATGAAAAATTAGAAGCAACCTGGGTGCGTAACAACAGGGACTTAGTAGGTGAATTTATGGTTATACCCACATAACAGAATATCATGAAATTAATAAAATATTTATTGGAAAGGTTATAATACGGAAAAAGAATAAAGGTTGAATTTATACTATGATTTTAACTACTTAAAATAGATGTGTAAGAGAATACACAAATGATAAAGGTTGTGTTAGGGTTATAGATGATTTTGTCCTTCTACTTAAAAAAATTTCTCTATGCATAGATATTTCTATTATTTAAAATTAGGTTAAATATTAGCCACATTTGCTTAAAAACTTTAAAGTCTTAGAATCACATATTATTGGCAATCCATGCTGAAACAGTACATAAAAATGCCTGTTTACTAATGTTCTGTAGTTGGCAGACAGAAAATTTTTTAGCTAAGCAAATGTCAATTGTTGCTATAGCATTTCTAAAATTAGCTACATAATAATTGGCAGGGTTACTCTTGGGTAAATGTGGAGAAAAGTCAAAGACTAAGAAAAAGAAAATGTCAACCTTATCAGTGACAGGATTAATGACAGTGACAGGATCTCAACCAAATTTGAGTTTTACTTCTTGGAAGGCACAGTACTAGCAGGGAAGACGCTAAATAATTAGGATGAAATCTGGTAAGTACTCGCACAGACAACTAAACAGGATAGAGGAAGATTTGGGAGTAGGAAGAAGTATTCTAGACAAAGTAGATCCAAGAGCAAAGATTTTTTTTTTTTTTTTTTAAAGGTCAGGGTACGTACAGAGAGCTGAATAATCCAAAGTGCCTTGACTATGGTTTACTTATAAACTATAGAATAATCTATGGATGGGGATAAGCAGGTAATAAGAGGTTAGTGGAAGGCTGAAGACCTTCAGTTTTATTCAGAATGCAATGGAGAGACTCTGAGGAGATGTCATTGAAAAGAATGATATAAGATCTATGTTGATTCTAGAATCTGCATGGAATAAACTGGAAGGGAGATGAGAGGAAGACATAAATTGTGAGGTCTCTGCAATAAACCAGGAACTCCATTACATAAAATTACCTGGAAATTAGCACTTCCAGAACATATTTTACTTTAAAACGTTTCAACCAAATTCTAAACAAGTTTTAGGTGATTTTTGGTGTTCCCTAATAAAATTGGCACATAATGATTGAATCAGACTGCAGAGGATTATTTTAACTCTGTGGCCAGATGCAGAGAAATATGCAAAGGTATTGAAGCCAACAAGTATGTTGAGAAATGCAAATTCTCACAAGTAAAAAGATTTGGAATTCTAGAAGGCAGCAGATTATCAATAGCTGTATCCAGATTCTTTGGAGTGGTGGGTTGCTTTAAATTAAGACTTCATAATAGCTCACCATGAAGTGAAATTCTCTAAGTACAAAGTGCCTTAACCTTGTAGGCAACTGGGATGTTGCTGAACAATAATCAAGGCCATAAAAAAGCTATGTGAGTGAATAGCAGACAAGACGATTACTTTCCTCCCCGTTTCCACGGCACAGAACAGGTTATATTTTTAAAGTTTCGTCCTAGAAAATATCACAATCCACGTAGAATGTGGATTCAGGCCGCAAACCTTTATGACGCAATAGAAGAGGTGAAGAGGATGCTGACAATAAGAATTGGCTCAAAATAGCCAAATAGACTTGGCAGTCGCCTAAACATTTCACAAAAATTAACTCACTAACCAAGTACCCTCAAGCACCAAGCTAGCAGATCTTTCACTTCAAAAGCAATCACGTTTGGTTACCAAACTATCGACATCTGGGCACGGAATCCGGCTTTTATTTACCAACACTGAGAAATGAGCCCCGAGTTAATTGCATCGCAGGGAGCGCAGACCCGGCGCATCCCTCCCGGGGAAGCCAGCCTGGCTCCGTACGGGAGGGGAGGGCAAGGAGGGAGGCCTCGGCGCCAGGGGCCGCGCGCTCTCTCCGTCTAGTGTCCTTAGCTGCCCCCGTTCCCAGCACCCGCCGTTCATTTGCCGCCTTCCGACGCGTGACCCCGGCGCGCTCGCGTCCCGGGCCGGTGACAGGCGCGGGGTACGCCGACAGGTCCCATGTGCCCCCTCCCTCTCCTGGCCGCCGCCGTCGCCGCGTCCCGAACCCCGCTCCGGCTCCTCGGCAGAGGACTTGCCGCCGCCATGTCTGCCGCCGGGCGACTCAAATCCGTGGACTACGAAGTGTTCGGGAGAGTGCAGGGTAGGGGACCGCCCCCCCTACAGAGGGATGTCAAAGAGGCGTTAGGGGAGGAAGGGGAGAAAGCTACCAGAAGTGCCACCCATCTTAACGACCCCCACATCCCCCGCCACACTCGGGGAGGCAGGGACTTCCGCTCTGCCATGACACAGCAGCCGCGGGTGGGAAAGGAAGCGAAGCGCGCCTGCGCTGGAGAGCTGGGGTAGGCGGGGAGGGAGAGCCGAGAACGCCGGGGTAGCGGGGACGAGGGGAGGGAGAAAGGCGTTCCGAACCGCGGAGTGAGGGGGTGCGGGGTCGGGGACGTCCGGCAGGCAGGGAAAGAACAAGGCTGGGTGGGAAAGGCAGAGAGGGCCTTTGAACTAGTGGCCCCCGTTTCATGCCACTTAAATTACCGGGCTGACTTGAGTTTCAGAAAGGACCCCTGGATGATGTTTGATGGTTCACTCTGCCAGAGATTACACCCCCCCCCCCTCCCCGGCCTTGTAGCTTTTAGAAGAATTAAGTTGTCTAATTTTTGTTTCATCCTAAATTTAAATAGTTGCAAAGGATGTAATGTCTGGCTTATTTTTGCCATTGTTATTTCTAAATTAAAATGTTAAATCACTCTGAAATTTATCCAATGGAATATAAATATGGTAGTGATTTACTATTTACCGTTATTCATTTAAATTTAAGCTTTTTAACGTTGGGAAATTTTACATCATACCTTTCCTCTGAGTTTGATTTCCATTCTACTTTCCCCACAGCATTTTATCCCATTGTTATGTTTGAGAGTTTATTGATCACACTATCAAGCTTTTTTTGCAATATATGTGTATAGTATGTGTGTGTGTGTGTATATACACATATACATTTAGATATATTTTCTTAATTTTCTTTGACCATAAAGCTCTATTAATTTTTTTTCTTCTGGCTTGAGTTGCTATTGTGATTATTATTGGAAGACAATCATGAAGATAATAAAAATACATTTGAAGACATGATAAACATTCAATTTAAAAGGAAAATTTGTAGTGGAAATTTATTTCTTAAGGAGAAAGCTGGGGGTATTTATGGAACCTTGATTAAAGGAAGTGTACTTTATTTTGGTATGCTAGAGGTTTTTACACTTTGAAGTAATGTACAGGGTCAGATTAAAGATGGGCAAGAGTATGCTTTTTGTAAATAGATGGGCCTTCCTTTCAAAGGTGGTTGTGAAAAGGGAGGTAGGAAAGGAGAACCACCTCAGAGCACAAGTACTTTCTCAGACAGGCCCGTGTCAGGAAAGAATACATGTGAATGTTGAAGATCTGGAAATTGATTTTCTTAAAATTATCCATGGCCTTGTACCCTATAGAAGGTCTTTGGGTACACCCAGCTGTCTGGTATTATGGATTGAAAACTACCACAATCAGTCATTGGAAGCACAGGACAAAATATGAAAATGGTGGCAGAGACCACCTGACAAAATATTTGGTCATTTGGACAGAAATGGCAGTAGTTAAGGAGTGCGTGTATGTGTCTGTGCACATGACATTTATGGGGTATGTTCCATGTGCTGAGCATCTTACTATTGTTTACTTAATCCTCATCACAATTTTGTGAGATATATGTCTTATTCCTGTTTTCACAGTGAGAAAACAGATACGGAGAAGTTCACTAACTTGGACCAGTCCTTAGTTGACAAATGGGATTTTGTCCTGTATCTCTCAAATTCTAAAACCTGTGCTTTTCCATTATGTGGTGTTTTGCTGTTAATACATAAGGTGTTTCTCTCGATTTTAACAATATAACTGTACTTTTGTGCATATGGTGGTTATATGGTATGTGAAGATCAATTTTGGGCAGTATTACAAATATAAAAAAGAGAAATGTACTACACAAATAGTGGGATTTAAAAAATCAGCTTTAGGGGCGCCTGGGTGGCTCAGTGGTTAAGTGTCTGCCTTCGGCTCAGGTCATGATCTCGGATCCTGGGATCGAGCCCCGCATTGGGCTCCCTGCTCAGCTGGGAGTCTGCTTCTCCCTCTCCCACTCCCCCTGCTTGTGTTCCCTCTCTCACTGTCTCTCTCTCTGTCAAATAAATAAACAAAATATTTAAAAAAAAATCAGCTTCAGGGCTAACTTCCATAGTTTGTAGTATGTTAAATGGAAGAGTACATGCAAACTCTTGATTTATCAAGGCACGGTATGTAAGACAAATTCACAATCACGTTTGCTCACATATACGCTGACATTTGCTGAGAACGTAGGATGTGCCATGCTCTGTACCCAAGGTTTACCTCTGTTGTCTCATTGAATCCTCAACACTGTGACCTCAACATTTCCCTCATTTAACAGGTGGAGAAATTGAGGCATAGAGAAGTAACTTTCCCAGTAACAGTGAGTTAAGTGGTGGTGCTAGGATTTGAACCTTGACAGTCCGATACCAGAGCCCATGCTCTTAATCATTATAATCTCTTGATTCTTCTCTCAATACTTTTCCACCTTTATTTTGCCTTCTTCCTAACTTATGCACCAAACACATATATACACTGATGTAGGACATTTGGACTCAGTTATTTGGACCATTCTGGATGACCCAGAGGACATTTTTATGGTACTTTTGGTTCCAAGGAAGTTTGACCTGGTCCGTAAGGAGTCAGACCTCTGCCTCTCTCTCCGTTGCTTGTTGCCACTGCCACTATTTCTGTATATTAGTCTGTATCTCTGTCTCATAAAACTCACTATTTTCTCATGGATTACTTAAGAAATAATACAGACCATTAGCCTTTTGTCTGAGTCATAATGATTATGTAGAAGTAATCGACAGTAATCAAAAATAATATAAATGAATAATAATTAGAGGGAACATTGTAAATTTAACTTCTAAAAGTATGGAATAATAAAATCTTAGTGAAAGCTGTCTTGCTAGAAATAATGGCTATGAAAATAAATTTACAATGGAAGTAGCTGTAATTGGGAACATTTAATATGGACAAAACAGATTGATAAATAAAATTGTCAGTAAAATATTTAAATGGAAAATATTCCCAATGAAGATGGTTTCAGTGATAGCAAAATGAACATGGAAGACATGGAAAATGATTTAATTGTCCTGTCCTGATGGAAAATTGGTCAATGAATTAAACTGGCTTGATGGAATTTATGATAGAAAATATTTTCCAACCCAAAACAAGGTTTGTTATATTTGTGTTTAGAATGTTTGAAGACATCCTTGGTGATAAAAGGCAGTCAAAACATTCTAGGGGTCAAGTATTACCTGCCTTGTTCTCAAATACACACAGCCTAATTTACAAACAGACTATATTCCAAGAATTAGTTTCTAACTTGGTTATTTGAAATTCAGGAAAATACACTTATAGAAACAATATTACCAATATTGGATTCACTTCTCAGGAGCGTCTGCAAAGTTGACATAGAGAGCCTTTGGTTGCTGTTGCCTTTTCATTGCTGCTTCTCTTCCTCTGCCTTTTTAAAAAATAAATGTTGTGTTTTAGAATAGTTTCAAATTTATAGAAAAGTTGGAAGATACTGTAGGAAGTTCCTGTATACCCCACATTCAGTTTCTTTAATTAAAATCTTACATCAGTATGGTACATTTGTCCCAACTGGTGAGCCAATATTGATACATTATGATTAACTAAAGTCTATACTTTATTCGGATTCTTTTAGTTTTTAACCTGAAGTCCTCTTTCTGTTCCAGGATTCATCTAGGATATCACTTTACATTTGGTCGTCTTGTCTCCTTAGGCTTCTTTAAGGTGTGACAGTTTTGTCGACTTGCCTTGTTCTCAGTGATCTTGGCAGTCTTGAGGAATACTTTGAGGTTAAGGACTTTGTAGAAAGCTCCCAGTTGGGATTTGTCTGGTATTTTTGTCATAGTAAGACTGGGGTTTTGGGTTATTGTGAGGGAGACCAGGCAAAGTGCCATTCTCATTACACAGTATCAAGGGACGTACTATCACTGTGACTATCGCTGTTGATGTTAACCTCGATCACCTGGCTGAGATAGTGTTCATCAGGTTTCTCCACTGTTAAGTTACTCTTCCCCCTGCCCTTTCCATCCTTTATGTTTTAATCTCCCTGTTCTCAAGAAGCTCCACGTATTCCCCCACCAATTTCTGCTGCACTGGGGACTTTGGGATAAGGGATAGGGGAGCAGAGGACTGAGTTTCTGTATTTTTGGAGTATTCGTAACCATGGCATGGCTTAAAATGTTCCTCTAAATCTTTAATTACAGTTACATCTAGAATAATACCTGAAAATTTGAAAGGGAAATTGATTAAGCTGTGTATAGATGCTTTGATGCTTTACCAGCTCTTGGGTGAATACTAATGACAGTCATAGAAATGGATTGTGGCCCTCTGTTGGTTTACCTGTGCTTTAGAAATTTGGCAGTTGATTTTTGACAATATTAACTCAGATTCAGAATAGGAGTAACTTATTGGACTACAAACATAAATAATTTTTTTTAAGATTGCTTTAAAAAATCGGGATGAGGGACGCCTGGGTGGCACAGCCAGTTAAGCGGCTGCCTTCAACTCAGGTCATGATCCTAATGTCCTGGGATCAAGTCCCACATTGGGCTCCTTGCTCAGTGGGAGTCTGCTTCTCCCTCTGCCTGCCGCTCCCGCTGCTTGTGTTCTGTCTCTCTGATTAAAAAAAAAAATGGGGATGAGTTATTAAATAGCTTTGTCAGACCCACATGATTTGGGTGTACACATTTTTCCTTATGTAGACTGGAAAAGCTGTGTTTGAGAGGTTGAAAATTTTAGTACCTAAAGTCAAGAAACATAAATATCATTAAGTCTAATTCCCTTGCTTATCTTTGTTCCTATAGCATTTCATTTATAGTCCTGTTCTACTTCTTGTTTTTACTTCTCGTTAATCCATTCTGCTTTCAACTACAATTATTTGTGTACACATATCTGTGCCTCAACTAGACAGAAAGGATAGTATATTCAAGGTCAAGCTGATGGCTTGTTTTTATAGCCCCTACAGCTGTGCTTCTGGTGGGGACTTCAGAAGTGTCTTCAATTAAATTGAAGTGCAAGGGGATAGTTGGCTTGGAGAAGAAACAGTAGTGTGACGGCGGTTTCAACAATCTGAAAGATGCCGTGGTGTGTGGCTCCAGGGGACAGACCCTGGATGGAAGGTGAAAGGTTAAAGGAAGGCCTTTCTAAAAAAGATGCTTAACATCATTAAGAGCCACTGTCTAAGGTAGTGACTGGATGACTTCCTGCATCCAAAATTGACACCATGCAGTCAGATCCCAGGATGAAGGGGCACATTACAACATAAAAGATTGATTTTACGTGAAAGGATGCGGATGTTTAAAATTCATCATGGTTTCTTTAAATATCGGTGCTTCTTTGTGAATTTAAAGTAAGATTTGCTTTGCAAATATTCACCTCAGAGGCTCTCACTGACACATCTTTGCACAATTGCGGCCCATTGAGCCTCGACTCAGCAGTGTGTGTTTGGAGTCTTTCATAACTGAAGGGGCTGATGTCTCTGTCCCAGTTTCCAGAGCAGTGTGTCTGTAAAAAACCTGCATGTGTCATATCAGCTTCCCTTCTCTTTAACAAGCGAGGTGGAAGCGGGGCCAGAGAGGCCATGGAAGCCCATAGAAACATCTCTTCCAACACAGGCCCAGTCCCAGGAGTGCTCTGTTCCAGCCAGGGCCAATGATAAACTGCAGAGAATCTATCTCCATGTTTGCTTTTTCTTTCTATACGGATCTCCGTCTGTTGTACCCAAGTGCTTCAAACTAGGGATCAGGACTCTCAGAAAGATTCTGAGAAAATTCCAAGTGGGTTATGGAGCTTTGGATGGTTAATTCTCGCATGGTTCACTGCTTCACAAAGTGAATGGACTGACACCTCTCGATGCACATTCCTGTGGGGTTGTGGTTAAGGGGCCTAATAAATAACACCCCTCTTCATTATGTGAGTTCTTGACAAGGAAGATGAAGAGTGAAGCAGAAGTTTGGGAACGTGGTGTGAATCTTCAGGTAAGTGGCCTTCACGACAATCTCAGTGCAGAATGAAACACACCCCGGCACAGGCAGGGCTCCCCTAACACGCGGAACCGGGAGATACATAAGATCCCTGATCCCCGAGGGAAACTCACTCCCAGGAGGAGGAAGAAGAGGAAGCACTGGGCTATGCTTGTTTCTCCTTCTGAACTTACCAGTTAGATAAGCCCCTGCATGTCCCTGAGGAGGACTAGGGACAGGGTAGAGTGGCCAAGAGTGTCACACTAATGGATATTCCTCCTCAAAGAAGGAACTACCGTAGAGGCTCAGAAGCTTTCTCCTCTAGAAATAGGTTGCAAAGTCCAGAGAGAGCTCCACCATTTAGTTCTGGCCCAGTTCTTCAAGATGTTCTGTTCCCCAGAGTGTTTTCGTGTGGGGTGAAAGGAAAAGTTAGGGAGGTTGTCTGGTGACCACAATGGGAGAATGACTGCCCTGTTTGACAGAAAGAGGCAGGAAGGACTACACCACGGTCCTGTTTTCTGCTCTCCTTTTTCTTTTTTTTTGGGGGGTGACATTTTAAAAAATTGAGATATAATTCACATAATATTAAACTCACCCTTTTAAAGTGTTCAAAGCATACTAAATATATAGTGATTTTTTCCAGTAGTCACGATGTTTTTGCACCCATCACCGCTAATTCCAGAACATTTCCATCACCCCAAAAAGAAACCCTCCCTCACATTTCCCTTTAGCAGTCGTTCCCCATTCCCCTCAGGGGGGTCAGGGCCGAGGCCATTGTGGTGTCCTTGGCCTTTTCCTCATGGTTTCAAGAAGGCTGCTATAGCTCCATCATGATATTCAACCTACAGTCAGGAAGAGGGAGGCTATGAGGGCGAAACCGCCGGCCGTGTCAGTCCTGTCAACGCGCTTTCCTGAAGTCTTCCACCAGGGACATGGCTCGCATCTCATGGGCCACTCCTCTTAGAAGGAAGACAGGAACTATAGAAAGGCATGTTGCTGCCCCGAGTAAAATCAGAATCTGTTAGAAAGTTAGAAGGGGAGAATGGATTCTGTGTAGGCAGTTAGCAGTGTCTGCCACAGATATTCATAAATTAAGTAAATTTAACAGTAATGATTACATTCTGTATTCTTTCCCAGCTAGTGACACAGAAGGATTTATTCCAGGAAATCTTTGATCTCCATGGTCTCAACCTCAAAACATTAGATCGATAACCAAGACAAACTAAGTTTCTGTTAAGTCCATACTGAATCTTTCATACATGATTTATTTCAGTCTTATGTTTTGTTGTCCATCTGTCACTGCCTAGAGTAATGGGCAACATTTCCATTTTCTACCTGGTTTGTCAAGCAGTATGAACTTAGCCTAAAATTATGTCTCTTAAATGGCAGTCCTTTGGCTCTACTGTTTTAAGATTTGTTTAATAAATGAGTGTGCCATTATTGCTCATAGTTATAAATACAGCCACCACATTCTGCTTCAGTCTCTCATCTCAAATCCTGTTAAGTTCTATAAGACGACCGATTTAACCTTTACTTTTTCCCGTTCTTGTGGTTGTTATGTCTTTATTTATAAACAACATGCTGATATTAATAGTTCTTTTTTTGCCAACTTAGGCATTATCTAGTGGCTTCTTGCTATCCTTTATTTTATATACTAAATATGTATGTATACATGTAATGTTAACTTTAAAAGTAAAACTGCCAGTTATTTTACCAGCAAAAAAGGGTTTATTTGGGAATAAAAGAGAATTGTGAATCAGGACAAACAAGTTGGGGCACAACCTTAGGTGAGTCTGGGCAACAAAGGAGAGGCATGCTTTTTTAAGGACAAAAGGGGTACTTTGGGAAGGCCGTTATGAACTAAAAGTCCAGTGGGGTAAACTGGGAATTCCAAGTGTGGTGGCTTCTCTTTGGCTGAGCTGTTGCCCAGATGAGGGGGCAGGGAATGAGGAAAGTGTTTCTTCCTTAGGCTGCAGTAGCAGAGTACTATCTATATGCAAGGTCAAGCCTGGGTAAGGTCAAGTCCCTCACTTCCTGTTGGGTCTGCAATGGACTATGAATGGCAGGGCGTGAGAGCTCCCCCTGCTTAAACCTCCCAACTCCATTTGAGTAAAATTTCCCATTACTAATTTTCATAACACTATGTATTATCATTTAGGTAAAGTTCTGCTAGAATCAGCACAGAATTCTTGAGATTCTTGCCAGCTCTGGAATGCAGTAAATTTATTATCATCATTTTGAATTAGACTTAAAGTCTAATCAATCTGCCTGTATGTATATTTGCAATATTAATAAGGAATTATTACAGGAGAGTTAAGTATTTCACTTAAATACTTATCAGCTGGTTTATCTTTCATTCATTTATTCAACTGCTATGTGCCAAGCTCTGATCTAGGTGCCGGGAACACAGTGGTGAACAAGACAGAAAAAAGTCGTGTCCTAATAGAACTTTCAGTGAAGACAGGAAATTAAAAAAAAAGTAGACAAATGTCTTGTAATGTCATATGGTAATCAGTACTATACGTATATAGGAACCATATGGGTGCATTGCTGTTTTAGATGAATTGGTCAGGGGGCATATTGTTACGGGATTTTTTTTCCTTTAGTGCCCGTGGTTCTTGGTCACACCGCTTTGAAGAATGAAGAGGCAGACCAGAGGAAGAGTGGTGGGCAGCAAAGGGAAGTTTTTTGAGTGATAGTAAAGCAAAGTTTATTGAGCGATAGTGCAAAGCTCCTGAAGAGGGAGGGGACCCAAGAGGGTTGCCACCAGAGTTTCTAAGTCTAGGGGATTTTATGGGTTTGTCGGCAGGCTGTTTTAATCTTATTAACCTTCCATGCGCCTGTCACCCAATCAGGTTTTTGTCATCTACCTATCACCTGGGAAAGGTTGGACGGCTCCGTCCAGGGTGGTGTAAAATCCTTTTAAGGGTGGTTTCCTCTTAGAGTGGGGGTGGGGTGGGGTGGGGGGCCTTTGTCCCTGCCTGCCTTTCTTCCAACCATCCTTCATTAATACTTCTAAGGAGATGACATTTGTGCAGAGACATGAAGGAGATGGAGTTAGTCATTAGAAGGTCAGGAGAAGAGCATTTTAGGCAGAGGGAATAGTACATACAAAGGCTGTGAGGCAGGAATATGCTTGGCATATTGAGGAGCACGAAGGAGGCAATATTTGTCTGAAATGGAGAGAGCAAAGAGGGAGTCCTAAAATATGAGGTAGATTCATGGGGGAGGGAGTCTGGAGGCTGTGGCCAGTAGGACACCTCTTATTTTGAGTGTAATGATGAGCCAGTAGAGGGTTTTAAGCTGGGGAAGAAAGTGATGCGACATTACTTAAGAAGAGAAAATCACCTTGGGTGTTTTATAGAGAATAGACTGTAGGAGGGCAGAACTAGAAGCAGGGAGACGAGTTAAGGAGGCTGTTGAGAAATGATGATAATTTGGACTAGGGCATAAAAACAGTATTACCCATGTTTCTAAAAACATTGAAACAGAATCAGCTTTTTTTTTTTTTTTTTTTTGATAAGTCTTAAATGAAGTTTGGGGCTAGGAATAATTTGTAAAGTGAGTGCAGTGACATGGTTTTGAATATTTAACTAAGTGACAATCTAAGTGAAGGGCTGCCTGGGCTGCTCCAACACCAGGTCCAAGGAGGGTGCAGGGGAGGGTTTTTTTGCCTTTTCATTGTCTGAAGCTCCATTCCTGTAGTGCTGTGGGCTTGTAAAATAGGTGAAGGAACATTGCTCTGCAAGCACATGATTTAGTTACCAACATGAACCTGAACAGCGTCATCCAGAAAGGCATCAGATCTGCAATACCTTACAAGACTTTTCCCTTTACGATGCAGTTCTTGATTGGAAATAAAAGTCCTGGGATGCCTGGGTGGCTCAGTCGGTTAAGCGTTTGCCTTCGGCTCAGGTCATGATCTCAGGGTCCTGGAATCGAGTTCCGCATCAGGCTCCCTATCCCTCTGCCCCTATCCCCCGTTCATGCTCTCTTTCTCTCAAGTAAATAAATAAATACAATCTTAAAAAAAAAAAGTCCTTTTCAAACCTTTCCCAGGCCTTCCATTAAGGTAGCACCACCCATTGGTTCTACACTTTCGTGAGCCTGTGAATCACCCGGGGAGGATGCTAAAACCTGATTCCTGGACTCCACCTGCAGAGTTTGTTTCCGGAGGTCTGGGGAAGGGGCCTGAGAATATGATTATCTGAAAAACTCCAGTTCTGCTGGTGCTGTTGGGCATTGGGCTGTTCTTTGAATAGGAAAGTGCCGGACCAGATGTTTCCAATTTCTGTTTACTTCCATTGCCTGGCTTTCTTTTCCTAATGCTGACATCACAGGGGGCTACTGGCTGTGGAGGACCTCAGGGGAATGGGCACAACACAGCCCTGCCCTAAACCTTTAATGCTTCTTGGGCAGCGTCTTTTTGGGTTCCCCTCAGGCTTAGGATAAAACGACTGCATACTTTTCACAGTTCGGCCTGTTTTCTGTTCCGTCCCTCTCTTCTACATGGTCGGCTTTAGCTGAAGTTTCTCTGTGAGTTTTCTGCCAATTCCTTGCATATCTACAAGCTACTGTCTTTCCTTCCATCTATATAACAAATTGCCTTTCTGATTCCCCTTCAGATCAATACTTGCCACTCATCATTTCTACCCATTTTATATGTATGTTTTAAAATATCTTTATAGCCCTATAAAAATTCCATTTGTGATATATCCTGTCTTTATTGCATTACTACTCTTTTTCTTCATACTCATTTGATATCACAATACGCTATCATCAGAAAACAAATGATACCCCCGTTATTATAAATCTGCTTACAAAATACATAACATTATCTAAACCATCGATCTCTTCTGTATCTTTTTAAGTAGGCTCAATACAAAATACATAACATTATCTAAACCATCGATCTCTTCTCTTTTTAAGTAGGCTCAATACAAAATACATAACATTATCTAAACCATCGATCTCTTCTGTATCTTTTTAAGTAGGCTCAATTGATGTATATATAGGCACTATCTTTTGACCTCTTATTGGATATTGGTTTGATTTATCACTTATGATTTCCCAATGTATTTAAAACATTTTTTCAGTTGAGATATAATTTAAATTCAGTAACATTCACCTTTTTTTCGTGTATAGTTTAATGAGTTTTGAAAAATGCATACAATCACTTAATGACCACCACAGTTGAGATGCAGGGCAGTGCCTTCACCCCAGAAATTTCCCTCCTGCCTCTTTGCAGCTCTCCTTCCCCCAGCCCTTGGCAAACCTGATCAATTTCCTGTCCCCATAGTTTTGCTTTTTCCAGAATATGGAATTAAAATAAAAACAGAAATGTTTTATTGCATTCAAATTTGAATTTATTCCTTTCACTTAAAGAAGAAATTCTAAAAGCTGAGGATGGGTAAGTTGTATGCCAAATATACTTAACTGTCCTTGGTAATAAGTATTTTGTTTTATTTACCCTTTTGAAATAGAATGAATATGCAGTGTGGCTTTTCATGATTCTTTGGTTTCAGAATAATACTATTTTTCTCCAAAAAGTCTTCCTTTTCTGTTTTTATTTTAAAAGAAAATAATTTTAAAAAACATTCTCTGAATATGTTCAGATATGAAAGTTTTTGTTCGTTTCATTTACTTACTATTTAATAAAATAGATGAAAGTGAAGTCAGGAGATACATAATTTTTTAAAAGTTAGACAAACTGACATTTCTTTTTATCTTTTTTTTTTATACAGGTGTTTGCTTCAGAATGGTAAGTGAATTTTTTGGTTTTTTTCCCCCCTACTTGTTATTTCTATTTACAGAGATAGAGCAGTTTTCTACTTAGTGCTGGTCTAGTGCTTATTTTCTGTCCTTGATGGTAAATGAAGTACTTGTATTTCTTCCAAATTACTGCTTGAGATTTTTTATTAAAGTTGTCTTTTGAAAGTAGTCTATCAAAAGCATTACAGCCTGCCTAGTTTGTAGTTAATGTTTTGTATGAATTTCAAAAGTATCTCTACTGGGATAATCAAATTAAACATTTTGGTTAGGTTTACTGAATATAAAGTATGGGATTTGCTCCTTGTTCTGGATGGAAGAAGCCCTCCAGGCAAATGTCTCTATCTTGAATTGCATGATAAAAAGTGCTCAGGTTGCATAAGGAAGTGGTTCTCAGGGGTTAAGACAAGTTAAGACTCCTTATTACTTTTAAAATTTTTATTTTGTTAATATACTTTTTTCCTAAAAGTAAAATGTGCATGTGTTTTCACCTATTGCCTGAGCTAGCAGTCACTAGATTAGCTCTCTGTTCCTAACCTCTGAGGGTTCTAGCATGTTCCCAACCAGTGAAGTCTCCTCGTTTTGAGATAGTTCCCTACCCCACAGTTCAGATTGTCTCCTTTTTCATTATTATTTTCAGAACCAGCTTCACCATAAATCCTAGCTGTAACCATCTCTGTTTGGTTGGGGATGTAGAGTGTGTAGATTCTTGGTCACTCTGACCTCCAAACAGAAGACCGTGTTTTTAAAAAATTTCCGTAGATAGCATCCACAAGAATTTTGTATGATGTCGATAAAATAGTTCAAAATCAAAATGTTGCTAGGTTTTCATTTGTCAGCATAACTGAATTTAGAACTGAGAAGAGGAATTTTTAAAAGACTGTAAAGAATAATAGGAGAAATAAACTTACCTATAGACAATTGTAACATTTGTGTGGCAAGTCCATAGCCAATGGAAGACATCAGAATCTTTTAATTGAATACTGTATATTGATCATAATTCAGTATTTTCCCTCAGTGATTGAAGATCTTGGAGTGATGATCATGTGGAATCCAGACAACGTAATTGAGTGTTAGAAGGTATAGGGGCCGTGCAACTGAATTTTGTGGATCCCAAAACACATCATGGAAACTGTTTTCTGAAGTAATTCCCACTATCAGTTTATTTTCTCATAATGTGCTTGTCTTTCCTGAAAGCGGAATTTAATAAGATCCCATTTAGGTGAAGGTCTTGTAAACAGGTATGATTGTAGGTCAGCTACAAAATTTTTGGCATGGATTGTAGGAAAAAAACTATCAGTTACATTTTTTGATGCTGGATTTTGTTTCATTTATTTTCTCCTAAAACCAGTACACAGAAGATGAGGCTAAGAAAATAGGAGTGGTTGGCTGGGTGAAGAATACCAGCAAAGGCACTGTGACAGGCCAAGTGCAAGGCCCCGAAGAGAAAGTCAATTCCATGTAAGTAGCAAGACTAATAATGCATTCATGCGATTAATGAACTTATTTTAATGTTTCATTGGACACTAAGAATAGTATTGATGGACCAAATTCAGTTTGTAGATTATAACTAAACTAACACGTTTTTAGGCATGCCAGCAAGGAAATCTTCAGAGTTGGGAATGGAATTTGTACATTTAGGAATGGATTTCCCCTTGGGCAGGCCCTCCAAAAGAGCAATGGTGTCACTCTTTAATCTATTTGAATTGTGTTCTGTCTCTTCTAACATGGGGGAAACATCTTGGGCCCACGTATCTCTCATCCAAAGTGGTTGTGAAGAAGCAAAAGCCTTTGGATGGTTCTTGAAGTTCTTTTAATTAATTGATTAATTTTTTGAGATAGAGCATGCAAGCATGTGCGAGGGGTGGAGGGAGAGGGAGAGAGAGAATCTCAAGCAAGCTCCATGCCCAGCACAGAGCCTGACATGGGGTTCAATCTCACAACTCTGAGATCATGACCTGAGCCAAAATCAAGAGTTGGATGCTTGACACCCAGGCACTCCTGGTTCTTGAAGTTTTTAAAGTAGACTTCAAGGCAAAAAGGCTGCTCTGTACTTTTTATTAAGTATCTTATTTATCTAATTGTAATTTTATTTTTACTGTTGGTAAAAGTGTGTTTTATGAGTTTTAGGGCTACCATAATGAGTCCTTGCATTCCAAAGGAGACCTGGGTTCAGTAGTAAGGAAAACAGTGCCCTGTCATATTCAAAGGCCTTATCTTTTCAGTTTCATAAATTCCACTGTTCTCTGTAGTATTTTTTTAAAATAAAAAATAGCTAACATTTGCTGAGTATTTGCAGTATTAGGCAATATGCTACACGCTTCACATGGTTTATCTCATTTAATCTTCATAACAGATCTTATGACGAAAGTGCTAAGTCATACCCAATTTATTTTATTGTTTGCAGTTTATCTTTGTTTTCATTACTTAATGTTTTCAGATTTCAAAAGTAATACTTTTTTGCTTATTGTAATAAGTGAAGTAGTAAGATGCTGAGAGGTAAAAAAGCAAAGCTAGTAATCTGCCCCTTCCCCTCTGCTTCCCTCCTCTTGATGGAACCCCGGGCCTGTGGCCTTGTGAAGACTTTCTGAAGCTTTCTCTTTCACTTTAAAGTATTTAAGCATTTATAGTTAGGATTTTGCTTGTTTTTACCAAAATAGACTACTTTATGCATATTTTTCTGTAACTAGTTTTTTCATTTTATAGACATTCATCAATCAGTAAACATATAACCACTAACTCCTTATTTTTTCTAATTTCTTTATGTATAAGTACATACTTTGTGTATAAAACTTGTAACCCAACTTGGTAAGTGGGGTCTAAAAATTCAATTTCATAAAATGTATGGTAACAGTTAATGAAAAACTAATTTTCAGTAGGATTGTCCAAAATGCAGAAAAGATTGTGAGACTTATGTTGTATAGAACTAAGTAGTTCAAAAAATGATAAAGTGCCAAATGACTATGAAGTATTAGGAATAGGGGCTGCATGGGAGGATAGATGCTCATGCCTATCATGTTATATCCTAATCCATGTTGTAGCAGGTTTTTTATTAATATCCTTCACATAAATGTAATCATATCATATACATTCTGCCCAGTTTTTCTTTTCAACCCCTGCACACCCCTTCTTCCTTCCCAGTACTACCAGTAATCTATGTTAGCAACTGGGAGGGCTTCCTCCCGTGTTTGTTTCCATATTCACCTTCACACACACACACACACACTTGGGTGCACAAACAGTTTTGGGTTATGATCAATATTTGCTTTTTAAAAATGGGATCATGGTGTACACACTTCTGTGCATCTCACTTTAAGATTCAAAAATATCTCCAGGAAACAAATAATCCAATTAGAAAATGAGCAGAAGACATGAATAGACATTTCTCCAAAGAAGATGTCCAGATAGACAACAGACACATGAAAAGATGCTCCACACTGCTCATCATCAGGGAGATGCAAATCAAAACCACACTGAGATATCACCTCACAGCTGTCAGAATGGCTAAAATAAAAAACACAAGAAACAACAACTGTTGGCAAGTATGTGGAGAAAAAGGAACTCTCAGGCACTGTTGGTGGGAATGCAAACTGATGTAGCCACTCTGGAAAACAGTATGGAGGTTCCTCAAAAAATTAAAAATAGAACTACCATATGATCCAGTAATTCCACTATGAGGTATTTACCCAAAGAAAATGAAAACACTAGTTCAAAAAGATATATGCACACCTATGTTTATCGCAGCATTATTTACTATAGCCACGTTATGGAAGCAGCCCAAGTGTCCATCCATAGATGAATGGTTAAAGAAGATGTTATATATATACAACAGAATATTACTCAGCCATAAAAAAGAATGAAATCTTGCCATTTGCAACAACATGGTTGGACCAAGAGAGTATAATACTAAGCGAAATTAGTCAGAGAAAGACAAATACCATATGATTTCACTTGTGTGGAATTTAAGAAACAAAACAAATGAACAAAGAAAAAAAGAGACAAACCAAAAAGCAGACTCTTAACTATAGAGAACAAAAAGATGGTTACCAGAGTGGGGGTGTATGTGGGGGATGGGTGGAATAGGTGAAGGGGATTAAGGGTACACTTACCATGATGGGCACTAAGTAATGTATGGAATTGCTGAATCACTATAGTGTAGACCTGAATAGAACACTGTGTATTAATTATACTGGAATTAGAAAACAAAACAAAACAAAAATACATCCAGGGAAACCCATCCAAGTCAAATGGTAGAGCTTTAATTCATTCTTTTTAATAGCTGCTTAATATTCCACAGTATTAATGTACCATTATTTATTATCTTATTGCTGAGAATTCATTTTGTTTCTCTTTTTTTTTTCCAGTAAGAGCAATGCCATAATAAATATTCTACTGGTGATTTTATATTTGGGAGATGGATTCCCAGAAGTGTGGTTGACATGTCTGTGTACTATTAATTTAAAAAATATTTGTCAGACTGCTTTTCAAAACAGCTGTAAACAATTTACATTTTTTTCCTCTTCATCCTGTGGGCAATTGGTATTATTGCTCTCCAATTTCTTTTATCTGATTGGGTGTAGAGTGATGTATTATTTTTTCACTGTAATTTGCTTTTCTCTAATTACTGGTTATTTTGAGCATCTTCATGCTTGTGGCTATGTGGATTTGTTCTCATGAACTAACTCCCTTTCACATCCTTTCTTCATTTTTCTATGGGACTGTTTGTCTCTTGCCAATTTTTAAGAGCTCTTTTTATATTGGTAATGATTACTAACTCATTATCTGTTATCTCTTTTGCAAGTATTTCCCCAAATCTATCCTTTGCCTATTCATTAGTTTTGTTTATTTATGATAGCTTTTGCAACATAGATTGTTTTAATTTTTATAAACTCAAATATGGTTATCTTTTCTTTCTGGTTAAGAAACAGATTGTAAGTGTTGTTCTAACTTTTTGATGCTTTATTTACTATATTACACATTTATTCCATTTGGAATTTGTTTTTTATTTATAGTATGGGATTGGGGACTATTTTTTACCAGCTGGATAGCAGTTGTGCCAGCATTACTATTAAATAATCAGTCTTTCCCCATAGAACTGAAATCATTTTATCGTATATTGACATAGCATATAAACTGGATTTTATTCCTGGGTTCTCTTCTGGTCCCCTACTAGATCTATTTATCTATTCCTAGACTAATACTTCATATTGATTTAATTACAGTGTCTTTGTAGGATATTTCCCTTCACTATTTTTTTTATTCATTTATTTGCTTCCTTGGGCATTTATTTTCTCTTTAAACTTTAAGATACTCTTATTCATTTAATTGGAATTATATCTGTTTTTTATTTTTATTATTTAATTATTTATTTAAAGGTTTATTTATTTATTTTAGAGAGAGAGAGTGCACTCTTGGGGGGAGGGGCAGAGGGAGAGAGAGAGAATCTTAAGCAGATTCCAGACTGAGTGCAGAGCTTGACGCAGGGCTCAATCTCATGACCTGAGCCGAAATCAAGAGTTGGATGATTAACCGACTGAGCCACCTAGGTGCCCCAAGGAATTATATCTGTTTTTTTTAAAAAACTTCCCTGATTGTCTTACAAATATGCTTTTTAAAATAAACTTTAGGGGTGCCTGGCTGGCTCAGTGGGTAGAGCATGAGACTCTTAATCTGGGGGTTATGAGTTCAAGCCCCACACTGGATGTAGAGATTACTTAAAAAATAAATCTTAAGAGCACTTGGGTGGTGCAGTCAGTTAAGTGTCCAAGTCTTGGTTTCAGCTTGTGTCATGAATTAAGGGTCCTGGGATCCAGTCCTGCACTGGGCTCCCCATTCAGGAGGGAGTCTGCTTGAAATCTCTCTCCCTCTCCCTTTGCCCCTTCCACTTGTGCTGTCTCTCTCTTTCTGCCTCTCTCTAATATAAATAAATATTAAAAAAAATAAAATCTTAAAAATACCCAACAACTTTATTTTTTAGAACAGTTTTAGATTTACAGGAAAAATTGTAAAGATATTACCAAGAGTTTCCATATACTTCTCACCCACTTGGCCCTATTAACATTTTACATTGGTATGATACATATGTTACAATTAATGAACCAGTATTGATGCATTAGTATTAACTGAAGTCCATAGTTTTTTCAGATTTCTTCAGCTTTTACCTAATGTTCCTTTTCTCTTTTAGGAACCCATATTTTACTTGCTATTTGATTCCACACTTTTATGATATTAAGAGAATTGATATTAAATCTTCTCATCTAAAAATATGGATTTCTTTTCATTTGCTCAGATTTTTAAATTTATTCTTCAATATGTTTTTATGATTATCATCATATAGATTTTGTGCTTTCCTTGCTGACTTTATTCCTAAATCTTTGTCTTAGTCAGTTTGGGCCGCTGTTACAAAGTCCCATAGACTGGGTCGTTTATAAACGACAGAAATTTATTTCTCACAGTTCTGGAGGCTGGAAATCTGAGATTAGAATGCCAGGATGGTCAGGTTCTGGTGAGAGTCTTCTGCTAGGCTGCAGACCACCAACTTCTCATTCTATCCTTATATGGCAGAAAGAGAGCTAGCTAGCTAGCTCTCTGGCCTCTTGTTACAAGGGCACCAATCTCATTCATGAGGGCTCTGCCCTCACGATCTACCTACCTCCCAAAAGCCCCACCTCCAAATACCATCATATTGGGGATGAGGCATCAACATATGAATGGGGGGCACATTCATTCCATAACAATATTTTATTGACTTTTTCATGATTGTGTATGGAATACTTTTCCTATTTCTATTTCTGTGTGCTTATGCTAGAATAGAGAAAGCCTAATGACTTTTATCTTATATCAGAGTTACCTTATTGAATGTTCTCATTAATTCTACTAAATTTTTTTTGGTAAACTATAGTTATTGGATTTTGTTAGTACACAAATATGTAATTAGCAAAAATAATGTATCCTTTTTTCAGTGTTTATTTCCTTTACCAGACCCATCAAGGCAATGTTGAATAATAGCAATAGTGGGCATCTCGGACTGATTGTATTTGAAATGGTTTTATTTCATCAGGTAGAAGAGTTTGCTGTTGATTTTTGTTAAATATACTTTATCACATTGAATTTCACTCTTGAGTTCCTCAAATTAAGCTCTAATTAGTCACAGAGTGTTATTCTTTTGAATCATTACTGAATATTACTTGCTAATATTTTATTTAGAGTTTTTGCATCTCTATTTATAAGTGGGATTATGGTTTCCTTTTTTTAAATTTTTACTCTATCAGTTTTGCTGGCTTCATAAAATGTATTAGGACATTTTCCATCCTTTGCTTCATTCTGGAATAACTTAAATAATATTGGAGTTACTGTTATTAAGTTAGCTGAAACAAGTTATGAAATCACTTGGTCCTGGTACCTTCTCAATGCTGGGCTATTAACCACCTTTCCAATATAGTCTATTGTAATTGGTGTGTTTGAGTTTTCTACTTGTTCCCAGATTCTTTTTTTTTTTTTTAAGATTTTATTTTTATTTTATTCATGAGAGACAGAGAGAGACAGAGGCAGAGGCAGAGGGAGAAGCAGGCTCCCTGAGAAGCAGGGAACCTGATGCAGGACTCAATCCT
This sequence comes from Halichoerus grypus, assembly GCF_964656455.1. Classification (NCBI taxonomy): domain Eukaryota; kingdom Metazoa; phylum Chordata; class Mammalia; order Carnivora; family Phocidae; genus Halichoerus; species Halichoerus grypus. The sequence goes on along the minus strand of NC_135721.1, from coordinate 65,258,791 downwards.
GGGCCTCTGGGATCACTACCTGAGCCAAAGGCAGACACTTAACCGACTGAGCCACCCAGGTGCCCCCATTTATGTTTTCTTAGGAAATTATCCAGTTTTTCTAGGTTTTCAAATTTCTTGCTATGGATTTTATATTTTATTTATTTATTTATTTATTTATTTATTTATTTATTTATTTGAGAGAGGGAACCAGAGTGCAAGCACATACAAAAGCAGGAGGAGGGGCAGAGGAAGAGGGAGAGAGAATCCTAAGCAGGCTCCGAACCCAGCATGGAGTCCGATGTGGGGCTCAATCTCATGACCCTGAGATCATGAACTTGAGCTGAAATCAAGAGTCAGATGCTTAACTGAGCCACCGAGGTGCCTCTGGATTTTATAGTTTAAAAGTCTCTTTGGTACTGTGGTTATATATCTTTTGAAAATTCCTAATCTTATATAATTTTATTCTCTCCTCCTTTTTCCTTAATCAGGTTCAGAAGGAATGTATCCATTGGTATATTTTAAAAGACAGCTTTTGGATTCATTGATAATTTTGCCTTTTTTTTTTTTTTTTGGTTTTCTGTTCATTAATTTCAACCTTCATCTTTACTAATTCCCTCTTTAGTTCTTTGTTGATCCTTCTCTAAGTCTTCAACACACATTGTAGTTTCCTTTAGTTTTAGTCTATTTAAGTTAATAATGACGTTGGTTAAGCATTTCACCCTGAATACAGCTTTTGGTTTGTTCCATAGATTTTGGTAAAATGTGTTCTTTTCATTGCTTTTGGGATAGTTTGTAATTTCATTTTTAGTTCCTCTTTGAATAATAACCAATGGTCTTCTGGGTATGTGTTTTTTGAAATGTCCAGTGTCCCTCTCTGTCTTTAATAATGTTTTTTTGCCTTAAAGTTACTTTGATATTAACAGTTATACATACTTTCTCTCTGTGTTCCTATAGAATATCTTTTTTTCATTGTATCATTTTCAATGTTTCTTTCTCATTGTGTGGTTTTGTTTGTTTTTATTGAAGTAGTTGATGGACAATGTTATATTAGTTCCAAGTGTATCTTATTATGTTTTATGTGTCCCTTGCAAGCAGCATATCGTTGGGTTTTGTTTCTTTATGCAGTCACATAACCTTTGTTTTTAAATTAAGGTATTTACCCATTTAAGCTTACTGGAATTACTCATATTTAGAATTAAATTTATATCTTACTATGTTCTTTCCCCCTTGTTTTATTAGTTCTGCTTTCCTTTTCTTCTTCCTAGCCTTCATTTAAATCGACTGTTTTTGTTTGATAACTGACTGAGATACCAGGATCGTTTAAAGCTGTTGCTGATTTAAGGCAGATCACTGGAGAATTTCCTCCCATCTCTATTTTCAAAAATTATTTTATAAATTTGTACCTGGCTTATACAATAAAGGATGCCACCCATCAACAGTTTGTTAGTCTAGACATCACATAGAGCTGAAGAGATAGCTTCTCCCTATCATTCACTGTCCCATTATGAGGTTCCAGGAAAAAAAAGGTCTTTTGGGGCCTCAAGGCCAGGGGGAAAAAAACTGTTTCACATTAGTAAATGTCTTGTTAAACATTTATGGATAGGGGCACCTGGCTGGCTCAGTCAATAGAGCATGCAACTCTTGATCTTAGGGATGTGAGTTCAAGCCCCATGTTGAGCGTGAAGCCTAATTTTTTTTATTATGTTATGTTAATCACCATACATTACATCATTAGTTTTTAATGTAGTGTTCCATGATTCATTGTTTGCATATAACACCCAGTGCTCCATGCAGAACATGCCCTCTTTAATACCCATCACCAGGCTAACCCATCCTCCCACCCCCCTCCCCTCTAGAACCCTCAGTTTGTTTTTCAGAGTCCATCATCTCTCATGGTTCGTCTCCCCCTCCGATTTCCCCCCTTCATTCTTCCCCTCCTGCTATCTTCTTCTTCTTCTTTTTTTTAAACATATAATGTATCATTTGGTGAAGCCTATTTTTAAAAAATTAATTAAAAAAGTAAAAAATAAAATAAATAAATTGACTGTTTTTTATTATTCCATTTTTTTCTCTGTTAGGTTAGAAGTTACATATTCTTTTGTTTCTTTTACTAGTATTTTCCTAGAGGTACAACATGCAACCATAACTGGTCAAAATTTGGTATTAATTGGTGTCTTTATTCTCTTGCCTAACAATGTGATATCTACAGTACCCTTTAAGTCCATTTACCTCACTCTTTATTTAGATGTTAATTTAAATAATCTATTTTAAAGCTCATAAGAAATTATTTCCAAAAGCCAATATTTTTTTTGGGGGGGAGGTCTTCTGTGTATTTGCCATTTTTGTTGCTTTTTTTCCCCTTCCTAATTCTCTAGGCTTCTGTGTGGGAATATTTCCATTCTGCCAAAGATCGTTCTTTAGTATTTTCCTTCATTTGGGCTGTTGGTGATGTGTTACCTCAGTTTTTGTTTCTCTCTACACGTTTTTATTTTACTTTCATTCCTGAAAAATGTCTTTGTTGCATATGACAGTTATTCTTTTCAGTACCCTGTGGATACCATTACAGTGTCTAGCACCCATTGTTTTGTTGTGAAATCGGCTGTCAGTTTTACATTTTGCCTCTTTAAAGTAATTTTGCCGCATTTAAAATGGCAACAGTAGTAAAATTGCCAGTTTACCGTTTGCGATAATAAATATAGCATTAAGCCTGTCAGTCGGTTTAGGTGATTTTCCCCACTGATACTTAGTTCTCTGGGTACATATGCGGAGGAGGCACGAAGTGAGGTTTATCGGGGGCTGGTTGTTACCATCTACAAGGAGCAAAAGTGAGAGAGCAGGGCTGGAGGGCACTTACAAGAGTGTGCCTAGAAGGATGAAGCCTGGAATCTAGTTTGGACAAAATGAGAAATGGGCTGGGAGGAAATTGATGGCCAGTGAGAAATGGTTGTCTTATTCAATTGTGGGTCCACAGACTTGTGACGGCTTTCAGGAGCACTGTTGTGTTGCACAGTGCAGCTGGGGAATCAGCGGAGTCAGCGCAGAAGGGAAGGGATGGAGTGGGGATGTGAGACATCTCCGATGTTTCCTGCCCCGCTGTGAGTCAAGTGCTCATGTGGATGGGCTCTTTCACTGACTTTTTTCTGTGTCCAGCGGTTCTTTAACTGGACTTCATCTGAGCATTGCAAACTGGAACTTCCTCCAGCTGTCTGAAAAATTAGTGAAATTTTGCACATTTTGGTGTTGTCATGATTTTCTTTTTTTACTGCTTTTTATTACGGGATTTTCAAACCTATCCATGGATAGAGAGAATGGGACAATGAACCCCACATGTCTATTACCCAGCTTCAGTAACAATTTCTGGCATTCTTTTCTTTTCTTTTTAGTATTTTATTTATTTATTTGTCAGAGAGAGAGAGAGAGAGCACAAGCAGGGGAAGCGGCAGGCAGAGCAGGCAGAGGGAGAAGCAGGCTCCCTGCCAAGGAAGGAGCCCGATGCGGGACTCGATCCCAGGACCCTAAGATCATGACCTGAGCAGAAGGCAGACGCTTAACCGACTGAGCCACCCAGGCATCCCAGTTTCTGGCATTCTTATTCTACATAGTCCTCCAACTTTTCTTTTGCTTTTCTCATTATTAGAGTATTTAAAGCCAATTTCCTGCATCATATTATGCACCTGTAAGTTAGGTTGAACAATGTGAAACTGCCCATGTTTGACAAAATTTTGAGGTACAAAGTGGCAATTTCACATTGTTCAGTCTAAAACTTTTACTATTTTTCTCTAACAGAAACTCTATGTACCTGTCAATATATTTTTCTAAACCCACAGCAGATTTATCTCCAAATGTCAAAGTGCATCCCGTCACCGGTCTGTTGCACCTTCCCTGAGGCTTGTCTTCTTCCCAGGGTTGGTCTCTGCCTGCTGGGCTGCTGTCATTCTGATGCTTCCTTCTGTCCCTTTCCTGTGGAATATGTTCCTGTTTTCTTAATCATATTTTCATCATCTTTGATTTATTCCTTTGTTTTGCTGAAGCATAATTCTCCCTAAGCTTCCCCAGGAAATGTACCAGAGAGACATAAAGTTTGTACCCTTGTCTGCCTTCATTTGCCCTCATACTTGATTGATTGTTCAAGTTATAAAATTCTATGCCCCTGGGATGCTTGGGGGTGTTCCATCGTTTAAGCGCCAAGTCTTGATTTCCACTCAGGTCATGATCTCAGGGTTGTGAGATCGAGCCCGTGCTGGGCTTCACACTCAGCAGGGAGTCTGCTGGAGACTCTCTCTCTCCCTCTCCCTCTGCGCCTCCCCCTGCTTGTGCGCGTGCTCTCTCTCTGTCTTCCAAATAAATAAATAAATCTTTAAAAAGAAATGCTATGCCCACAAATCATCGCCCACTCAGAATTTTGAAGGCATAGCTCTATGACTTCTCGTGCTGCTGTCGAGAGATTTGATGGCATTCTCCTACAAAGGAGTGGAAATTATATGTTTATTCCTCTCAGAAAGCTTTTTAGATATTCATTGTATCCCGCTTTTTCTGTGTTTCACAATCATCTGCCTCCATTCTTGTTTTCATTTCACTTTCAGTGCTGGCCTCTCAGAGGAGGAGAATTGTCTCTAATGATTTCTCACCTGTTGTCCCCTTGGTTCTCCTCTTCTGAAACTTGTGTGCTGACCTGATCCTCTAATTTTCATTTTTTTCTCACCTCATTTCCAAACTTTGTTATCTGGAAATTGTCTCACTTTTGTCTTCCAACTTTCCGATTAATTTTGTTTCTGTTGTGATGTTTTGTTTCTGCTTCATAGCACCCTGTTCTTGTTTTCTTCAGATCTCCCTGAGGGTATTGTGTGTGTGTGTGTGTGTGCGTGTGTGTGTGTCTGTTTTGTTATCTTCTGCTTTTTGCATTGTTTGTTTCCTCTAAGTTCCTTCTTTTTTCCTTCACCCTTCTTTGCCTTTCCTTGTTTTTTGTTTCCTTGTTTTCTCTGCTTGTAATACTTTCCTTACAATCATATTTTCAGTAACTTCCTCATCAATATGAACAGACAGCCAAGAATAAACAGACTTTTAAGGAAATTTTCCAACATGTAATTATAAACTGTTGGCTGGAGGAATGGTGGAGACTCAGGGAGAGATGGCCTTTTTGTTGGCAAACCTCCAAAATGTTAAATCTGTAGGTCTTGTCTTTTGTTTTTCCTGGTGCCTCCAGATCCAGAGTCTTCTGTGGTGGAGTCAGGAGCTAAGCTGACTTGCTGCTCATTGTTTTTGGTTCTGCGGGCACTTAGGCTGAAGCATCTTTTGTTTTTCTGTGTAGTTACTTATCCTACATCTGCTTTCCTTTGAATTTATTGAAATCTCTTGCTCAGGTTATACTTCCGTATCAGCTGGAACTATTTTCAGCTGCAGGTTAATAGAAAACCAGACTTAGAGTAGATAAAACAAACAGGGGTTCATTTTTCTCAATAATAAGAAGTCTGGGGGTAGATAGTTACTGGCCTTGGCTTAGTAGCTCAGTGGTATCAGGGTCAATGTCTTTGTGATTCTCTCAGCCTTTCCTTCGTGGTCAAAAAAGGGGAAGTGCAGCTACACAGAATATCCATAATTAAGGCCTGAAGAAGGCAGGAAGGGGTAATGGTTGTGTTGCTTTCCCTGAACTTGCCCAAACAGACATCTGCGAGTGTTTCATTGCCTCGCATATGGTCATATAAATACTCCTTGCTACAAAAAAGACTGGGAAATTGGTTTGGCATATCGATTGCCTGAACAAAATTGGTGTTCTCTTGGCCAGCAAGAAGGGGAGGGCAGTGGGTAGTACGTAAGCCATGAATGATGTCTGCTACATTTTTTTGTATCTTGATGCTATCGTTTTAATGGGGTTTCGGGTAAAAGGAGATAAACATGCCACATTTAATTGCACTGTGAAGATTAAATGAGAAAATCCACATAAAGCACTTAGCACAGAGCCTGGCACAGAATAAGTAATAAATAAACATTTGCTCTTGTTATGTGACCCATGGTGCTTCGTCTTTGCACATGTTTTAGTGGCAGTTGGACTGGCCAGGTGGAAATGCCACTAGGCTCTTGGATATATGGGTCATCCCTGCAGAGAAACTGGGCTGGAGAAATAAATTTGGTTGTCATCACTATGTGGATAGTGTTTGAAGTTACGTACATGGATGGGATTTTCCAGGGAGAGCTTTTGTGATGACAAGCAAGCAGGAAGCACACATCAGAGAATGTAAATCAAGCTTAACCAACATGATAAATTGGGATGTCATTACAAATAAACATATTTAGATTGTGGAGCCTGAATTTAGTCTTCTAGCCTCTACTTTGTGCAATATATTGTTTAAAATACTGAATTATCAAAAAATTAAGCCACAGTTGAGAGAAGTTACAGAAGTAGGTGGTAAGGTCAGACTAAATGTGGTATATTTATAGTTAAATAAATATGGCCTTATTTTCTTCCAGTTATTAAAAAAAAACACTTTACTTACTTAAGAATGCTATGACATCAAAAATCAGAATTAAATTGTCTTTAAACACATGGGTGTGGTTTCTTCCTAAGTTATTGAAATGTGGAATTCAACAGGGACCATCATTTGGAGGTGGCCTGGCTAGGACTGTCGCAGCTCTGCTCTGTTCCTGCAAAGGAGCCAGCCGCGTCCCAGGACACGCGGCCGATGTGTGTGCTTCCTTGCCCTTCTGTGTTTCATTTTCTCGGAAGGAATGACTGATAGCTTTCTTCTGCAAATTGCACTCTATAATTCCAATTGCGGTGGTAGGGTCTGCCAACATTTTTTGATGTGTAGAAACCATTTGAGTCTATTGTTTTAGTAAACCTCCTCCCCCGCCCCCCAAAATTCAACAAAAATATTTTCTATTTCTTGGTAATCATGTAAAATTAATGTATAGAGAGGATTCTGGGCATAACCTTTTGACATCTATACAAATCTATACAAAAAATATTTTTCTTAGATGGTAATTCTGTAAAAAAAACAAACAAACCCTCAAAACACAAAAACTAAAAACATTTGCATTTGGAGACATCGAGCCAAATTCTAAAATTAAAATTACATCTTGATTGGTACATATTTTTAAAACCATATGTCCTGTATCTGTACTCTGCACTTGAAAGCATCATTGATGGGCTGGGGTATGTACTGTAGACAGTGATCAAACAGTTATGTGGTCTGGAGAACTATGTCACAATACAGAATATGCTTGAAGGCATTGAGGATATTTAGACTGGAGAAAAGAATACTTGAGGGAATCATGATCGTTTCCTTCAAGTATTTGAAGGGCTGATACGTGGGTAAAGATAAATGTTCTCTCTTGTTCCAGAAGGTGATAATTTTGGGTATAGCAATGGGTGAATTTGTTTATTTCAGTTCAACCTTGACAAAGAATTTCCCCATAAAGGCATCTAATATATCTAATGGAATTTTAGCCAAGACTAGAAGAGGTCTACAGGAGGGATCAGCATACTGTAGCCTTCCGGCCAGATTTGGCCCACTGCCTGTTTTGTAAATAAAGGTTTATGGGAGCACAGCCACGCCCATTCATTCGTGTTTTGTCCACTGTGCTTTTGTGTTACCTTGGCAGAGTTAACAATTGAAACGGAATCCAGATGACCACAAAGCCTCAAATATTTACTATCTGTCCATTTACAGAAAGAGTTTGCCAACCCGTTCTGTAGATATCAGACAAGTCAAGGGAGTTGTAGAAGATCTAACTCATTGGATGGTAAGTTAGTGTAGGTGACCTCCTAGGTCCTGTCCAACTAAGATTCTGTGGTTCTCTATAGAGCTGATAATAAACAGGGACTTAAAATGTGTTCATAGAAGAGAACCCAAGAGGGGGCGCCTGGGTGGCTCAGTCGTTAAGCATCTGCCTTCAGCTCAGGTCATGATCCCAGGGTCCTGGGATCGAGCCCCGCATCGGTCTCCCAGCCCTGCCATCTCACACTCCTTGTGTTTATCTCTTCCACAGATACTTAGCATTTGTGTGAGATGTGAATTTTAACAGCCTTGTGCTTTAACTATGAAAATGCCATTGTTTTGAAATTCTAGTTGTTTCAGTAGTGGATTGGAATGAAGCAATGGATTTTGTAAACAATTAGGTAGTGTCAGATTCAAAGTTATTTAAAATTTTTAAAAATGACTTTTCTCTGGCAGACCATTCGTGGCATGAATTTCTATGTAATTGGAATTGCTAGTTTTCCTAACTTTTTCATCTGAGAATCTCAAAGCATTTAGCTAATATTTTTATGCCTTATTCATCAGTGTTTCTTATACCAGTACATGGGATTATTAAGAAAATTCCTTTGGATGTTCTGTATGAGTGTGGGGGTGTGTGTGTATGTTTTCCATTGGATGTTCTATTGAAATACAGAAGACTTGGACATTTTTTAAGACAAAAATTCATTGAGGAGGTGTAATTTTGGAAAAAATTTTAGTGTGACCTGATGTATAAATCATTCCAATGGGAAATTAGAATCATAAAAAATATTTACAGTGGAGTCTAAAACATCAGGTTTTAGACCTCATTTATTTTCCTTTGAAATACAACATCTTTATTAAAACTACTTAAATTCATGGTTTTTGCTTTAAAGTTTACATTTTAGATATGTGAATTTAGTGAGATAATCATATTTAAGAAATGCATAATGCAGCACTAATTACTTTTTTAAAAATTAATAGATTTTATTTTTAAGAGAAGTTTTAGGATTACAGAAGAATTAAGTACAAAAAGTAGAGTTCCCATCCAACCCCTCACGTCTGCCCTCACCCTAACCCCACTGCCCGTTTCCTTTATATTATGAACATCATACATTAGTGCAGCACATTTGTTACAATCGATGAGCCAATATTGATACACTGCTATTAACTAAAGCCCATAGTTTACATTGGAGTTCCTTCTTTGTGTTGTATATTTTGTGGGTTTTGACAAATTATAATGACACATATCCACCATTATAGTATCATACAGAATAGTTCTACTGCCCTAAAAATCCCATGTTCTACCTATTTATTCTTTCCTCCCTCTCCCTAGCTCCTGCCAACCAGTCATGTTTTTACTGTTTCCATAGTTTCACTTTTTCCATAATGTCATATAGTTGGAATCCTATAGTATTCAGCCTTTTCAGATGGGCTTCTTTCACTTAGAAATATGCCTTTAAGATTCCTCCATGTCTCTTCATGGATTGTGAGTTCCTTCCTTCTGTGTGTGTGTGTGTGTGTGTGTGTGTGTGGTTTTGGAATTTATTTCAAAAAACAGATTTTGGTTAGATGGTAATTGTATACATTGAATTTTAAAAGTTACAGAAACAGTGACTTTTTAAAGCTTTTTTTAAGACTGCTTTTTTAGAGAAGTTTTAGGTTTATAATAAAACTGAGAAGAAGGCCTAATGATATCCTTTATATGCCTTCCCCCACACATGCAGAACTTCTCCAATTATCAGTATCACTCACCAAAATGGCACCTTTTTGTTTTTTTTAACCAAGGATGAACCTGCATTGACACATTGTAACCACACAAGGCCCACAGTTTACCTTAGGGTTCACTCTTTTTATGGGTTTGGCTCATTTCTTTTTATAGCTCAATAGTACTCCACTGTATGGATGTACCACAGTAAATTTATCCATTTAGTTGTTGAAAGACATCTTGGTTGTTTCCAAGTTTTGGCAGTTGTGAGATTAATTACTTTTAAAAATATAAATAAATAAATACACTTTTAAAGTATTTATTATTATATATTTTAAAGTTAACTTACATATGAAAATGTAAGCATAAAATATTTTTTAAAAAGATACCTCAATTTTTCAGCAGCTTGAAACCTATTTCATTCTACCCACTACAAAATAAATGTGTTTTTTTTTTTTCAATTTGCAGAAGGTTTACATGGTTGTTCCAAAAATTCAAATGCTATAGAATTATATGGGCTAAAAGATGTAGGCCTTGCCTGTCTTTCTAAGATCATAGTCTTACACATTTTTACTTATGGGTATAACAACATGTGTATATGTTAAAAATACATATGGTATAATCCTGTTATTATAAAAAACCCACAACTATATATACCCATATGGTTACATTTATCTCGTTATCATTTACAAAGATGGCATCATGCTATACATATTGTTCTGTCACTTGTAAACATTTCACAGTACTGTGTATTGTGGATATCTTCTTTTAAAAACTGAAGTACAGTTGACATACAATGTTACATTAGTTTCAGGTGCACATCGTAGTGATTTGACAGGTCTATAGCTTATGCTATGCCCAGCACAAGCGTAGCTGCCGTCTGTCAGCATCCAACACTGTTACAGTACCATGGGTATCTTTTCATGGCAGTAAATATTCTTTTAAATCCTTGCAGAGTATTCCACTGTATGGATCAATCATAATTTAATCATTCATCTATTACTGGACATTCATATTGTTTTAATTTTTTGCTACTATGAATCTTGTTGCCGTGAGCATCCATATTTATATATGTATTTCTTTTTCATTTATTCTATAATTATTTATTTGGCCAGGTAAATTCCAGGTGCTGGGATTCAGCAGTGTGTGCCAGAGATGATGTTCCATTTCTTGTGTGGGGAGACACACAATAAACAAATAATAAATAAACTAGATATTTTCAGATAGTAGTAAATGCTGTGAAGGGAGTAGTGGTGGTTTTCCTACTTCAGATGGGATGGCCAAAGAAGAGGTTTCCGTGGAGCTGACATCCGAGCTGAGAGCTGCATGGTGTAGAGGAGGCTGCCGTGTGTTGAGTCTGGGGGTGTGGCGGGGCAGGGACAAGCAACTGTGCACCAGGCAGGGCAGTGGGAGCATCTGCCTGGTACAGGCAATGAGGGTGCATGTGTGTAGGGAACCTGAAAATGAGAAAACCAACTAAAATCCATTCACTTTTTATTATCATCCTATGCCAGCAATTCTAACCAGTAACATCCTGTTCTCTGCTACCTTCCCCCACCACAACATTGACATTGTGTGCTTGTCACTATATCCCTTATAGTTTTGAAGTATTGATTCCTAGACATGAGTCAAAGGCTATGTGCATTTTAAATGTAAGTTGGTGGTTCACTTTTAATTATAAAAATTATTAAGTATTTTTCAGATAAATACTGAATAAACTAAGGACTCATGAATGAGGAAGTTTTGTTCTATGTACTTTTGTAAGTAAACAGTTGTATAGATTTAGCTAATTTAAGTGAATCAGGGCAATTATAAAAATTAAGAAATGGAAATGAAATAAAGTCATCCATAAACTCACTGTTTAAAAATAAATACAGGGGTGCTTGGGTGGCTCAGTAGGTTGGGCATTGGGCGTCTGCCTTCTGCTGAGGTCATGATCTTGGGGTCCTGGGATTGAACCCTGTATGGGGGGGAGGGTCGCTGCTCAGCAGGGAGTCTGCATAAAATCTTTAAAAAAATAAATACAAACAAACAAATAGATACTATTTTGATTCATAATGGAACTATTTCTGCTTCTGTTTCTCTTTTGCTGAGGTATTAAAGTCAAGATCCTAGTGATTTTAGAAAATACTCAAAATTAGGAAATTATAGAGCTGTTAGGCTTATCAGAGTTCACCTAATATTTTAATCCTATTAAGGTCCTATTGAAACAGGCATCTCAGTCAATCATGTGAAGAAGGCATACCTGCATGTGTGGTGGGACTTACTTGCAGAGCAGGGCGTCAAATATAGTAATCCATCAGGTCCCTTATTGGATTATGACTTTGGGGGATAATTTTAAATAGTTAAAATATTCTATCATGATAATGTTTTCTCCAGCAGATATTTAGTATGTGTCTTTCCATGTCCCTCTGCTAGGTGCTGGGGGTACAAAGATGATTGAAGGTATTGTGACAAGTCCAGTCTAACTGGGGAAAAAGAGGCAAACAGGTGGATTCAGCACAGGGTGGGACCTGGGAATGGAGCTCGGGGGCGGGGGAGTGCATGGTGCTAGGGTGCCCCTCCTGCCTTGGGGAGCTGTCCAGGCCGTGCCTCCCTTCTGGGCTCTTGTGCCACTGTTCTTCTCACTGACTTTTAATCCTTTCGCCACACCATGCTCTTGCACCCTTAGGACTCTTGCAGAAGCTACTCTGCCTGAAATTTTTTTTTATTTTTTTAAAGATTTTATTTATTTATTTGAGAGAGAGAATGAGAGACAGAGAGCATGAGAGGGAAGAGGGTCAGAGGGAGAAGCAGACCCCCCGCTGAGCAGGGAGCCCGACGTGGGACTCGATCTCGGGACTCCAGGATCATGACCTGAGCCGAAGGCAGTCGCTTAACCAACTGAGCCACCCAGGCGCCCTCTGCCTGAAATTTTTATCTCCAAACCTCTCTGATGATTCCCCACCCACCCTGTTAGACCCTCTCTGCGCATGCTCTGCTTCTACAGCTGTTAGGAAGAATTGCTTGCTTCCTGTCCCCACCTCCTCCCCAAGAGAAAGCTTTCAGCTGTAAGTTAACAGGAAACCTGATAAACAAGTGGTTCAAACAGACAGGGTTGGTTCTTCGCAGAGATAAAGGAGGCTGGAGGTCAGGGACGTGGGAGGTAGTTGTCTTATTATCCGTGTCAGGTGTTTGGTGTGAAGGATTCTCTTGCTTTTTCCCTCGTGGTTATAAAATGACCACCCCATCTTCTAGCCTCACCCACATTCAAGGCTGAAGGAAGGGATGGCTCTGGGTCTATTCTTTTTTTGTCTTGGAAGCAATCTTTTCCAGAAGCCTGCAGCACACTTTCTTGTTGGTGCCACTGACCTACTACTGTAGCTGTGATCAGCTTCTCCAGCACATGATATAGAAGGTAAGGGTTTTGTGTTTTTCTATGAGCTGGTCAGTCTGGTGCGGCCACAAGAAGAGACAGAGCAGCTTCAGATACTTCAACTTTATTATACTTCAGCTCCTAAAGACAGAGGGTCACAGGGGAAAACACCAGCATGGTCAGGAGGGAACAAAGGGAAGGATAGGCCAGAGCCTGTATTAGGGTTTCCGAGGGAAGGGCAAGACAGGGCATGGTGAACAGTGGAGGACTGGGTAGTTTGAAGAATTCCAGAGGGCTTTGGGTTTTAGTTGCCTGGTACCTGGCCCTGGGATGTTTAGGGAGAGGAATATTGCCTCCTGGGATGCACGGGTATGATAGAGGAGGTTGTAGGGCTCTGGATTGGTTTGTGTGCATATTAGAGGTGTACTCAAGGCTGAACTCTGCTATCTCTAAGAACTGGTTAGTCCCTAGGAGAGGCATTCTCCACTTTCCGCACCTGCAGCCAGAAGGTTTTTTAAGATGTCAAAACATAATATACAGAAAGTAAAAAAATATATATACACAGACAATGCCATGAGAGAGAAGGGATAATTAAGATGTGTTGGGTTCACTGTTCAACAATGTCCATTACACGCCTGGAGATTCCTTACAGGAAGGGATTGTCCTGTTCTTCCTTGAATTCCCAATGCCTCGCACACTACCTGGCACACTGCATGGTGACATGTAGATCAGGAAAAGAAGGGAGAAGGACATCCCAGGAGAAAGGAATCTTCAGTACAAAGGCACTGATCCAAAAGAGCCTCCTTTGTGTGTTTGGGGACAAGTGGCTGGAGCAAGGCAGAGGACAGGGACTAGCAGAAATTGAGGCTAGAAAAGTAGTTTGGGTCAAACTGAAAAGCTCTGAGTGTCACGTTAATTTGTCCTCTCCCTGTATTAGCACTGGGGAGTCACTGGAGAGTGTCAGGCAAGGGAGTGACAATAGGATTTGTGGGTTAGCTATTAAATGTGATGGTAACGTGATGTAGGAACTGGTGCGAGAGCAACTGGCGTCCGGGAGGCTAATTAACAATGTCTAACTGTGGTTTGTTAGGGTAGAGTAAGAATAATTTGGGGAATTTGGAGAATGTCATTTTGAGGTCCTTATCTAGAACAGTCATCCTCAAAGTATGACTCTGGCCCCTAGCATCAGCATTACGTGGCCGCTGGTTAGAAATGGCAATTCCTGGGCTGCTACTGAATCAGAATCCCTGGGGCGGGTCCAGCAGTCTGTTGGAACAAGCCCTTAGGTGACTCTGAAGCACTAACGCTTGAGAACCACTACCTAGAGCAGCAGATACCTGAAGGGATGAGCGAGACCATCTGGTCTGACGCAACCAGTCTGCATGGCAGAATCACCTGCGCAGCTTTTTTTTGATGTCCGTGAGGTTGGGCCCCACATCAGAGCGATTAAATAAAAATCTTTGGGGGTGGGAACCAGACACCAATTCATCTCTCTTGCTCCCCGGGGATTCCAATGTGCAGCCAGGGCTGAGAACTAATCTTGTGGAACCCCTATTGATGAGAAAACTCAGGGCTGGAAGTCCTCTTGCTCAAGGTCCTACAGCAAGTTCAGGTGAGAGTCATTTTCTTCCTTTCTCTCTCTTCCTTTCTCCCTCTTCCTTTCTCCCTCCCTCTTCCTTTCTCCCTCCCTCTTCCTTTCTCCCTCCCTCTTCCTTTCTCCCTCCCTCTTCCTTTCTCCCTCCCTCTTCCTTTCTCCCTCCCTCTTCCTTTCTCCCTCCCTCTTCCTTTCTCCCTCTCTCTTCCTCTCTCTTCCTTTCTCCCTCTCTCCCCCCTTTCTCTCTCTTTTCTTTTCTTTCTTAGCATGTGTGCCCAAGGGTGGGGAGGGGCAGAAGGAGAGGGAGAGAGAGAATCTTAAGCTCCACACACATTGGGCAGCCCAACACGTGGCTGGATCTTAGAACCGTGAGATCATGAACTGAGCCAAAATCAAGAGTCAGATGCTTAACAGACTGAGCCCCCCAGGTGTCCCCAGAGTCAATTTTTTAAGCTGTCTTCTCTGTGCTGTGATGAACACTATCCCCACTTTTTAATAAATTGCTCTAAGAGACTGGTTTTTAAAATCATTCACAGTGACAAAACTGCCAAATTATTAGAGGGAAAAATAGGTTACAGACAGGATTATAAAAAATTACTTTCTCCTCTTAGTTAACATTACTTCACACTTGAGAAAGTTACCCTTTTTATTTTTTTTTTATTTTATTTATTTATTTTTTTTAAAGATTTTATTTATTTATTTGAGAGAGAGAGAATGAGAGAGAGCACATGAGAGGAGGGAGGGTCAGAGGGAGAAGCAGACTCCCTGCCGAGCAGGGAGCCCGATGCGGGACTCGATCCAGGGACTCCAGGATCATGACCTGAGCCGAAGGCAGTCGCTTAACCAACTGAGCCACCCAGGCGCCCGAAAGTTACCCTTTTTATAAAGGTGTTGTAAAAATATTTTTTCCACATCAATGAAAAGTAGTGTGTAGATAAGATACGGATAAATAGTGCTTTGTCATTTGTGTGTTTAAGTAATGAGAACCTGCTTTCAAACTCTAGGTGGAGCTCTTTGGTTTATATGTGTTTGTTCTATTTATAATTTTGAGGGTCTTTGTTTAAAAGGTATTTGGGATTCTTTTTAAAAAGACATTAAAAATTTGTAAGTATTTTTAAACACTTCTCAAGTCTCCTTTTCTTGCTTTAGAGCCATATTGATAAAAACTTAAATTTTTGTTTCATTCCTTGCCCAAAGAATCCAAATCCAGGCCTCAGTCATTTTCAAATCCATCTTAAATCTGTAATGTTATCTCCTAGTGTTTAATGAGTGGGATGTTTCCTTGGTTTTTGTTTCTGATAAGTCTCAATGTTGAAATAGAATTGAGGTAAGGTGGGATTCCTTTTGTTGGTGGAGAAAGACTTTGTGGAGAACACAGCTGTTGCTATAGTAACTTCTTCAGCTGTTTTTACCCCATTGTGTACAAAGGCGTGTTAACAACTACCTTCCTGTAAACAAAAAAGAAATATTTTGCTGTCGCTTCTTTTTGTCTTCCCTGTTAACTAGCTCGGTATTCTCTTTCTGCTGGGAGTACACTTGAAGCAAAATTTCCAAAATAGGCAGCATGTTATTTTTGGATGGCACAACTCAGTGGTTGTGGTCCCTGGACCAGCAGCATTAACACTGGCATCACCTGGAAGTTTGTTAGAAATGCCTATTCTTGGGTCCCACCTAAGACCTACTGAAACAGAAACCCTGGGGGTAGGGTCCGGCAGTGTGTGTGAGCCCCTGGTCTAAGCTATTTTGAAAAGATGAGAAAACTCCATACTCATTGATGCTGTGCTCATTTAAGCGTTCTCAAGTGCTTTTAAAATCACCTTGGGATTTTGTTAAAAGGCAGAATTCTTACTGAATCAGTTTGAGGTGGAGCCTATTACTCTGTATTTCTAACAAGCTCCCAGCTGATGTGCATTTTTCGTGTCCATGGATTAAATTTTGAGTAGGGAGGATGTTGACTAGGATATTGACTATACTCATGCCCACATATGGGAGTCATCTATGATTTATCAAGATATACTTTTGATTTGGTATGCCTAAAATCATTGAGTTTTCCCTTATCAGTCACAGTGTGAAGAGGCGATTTCTAGAATATAAAGAGGCGATTTCTAGAATATAATGCTGTCTGTGACTCACCCTTGTTAAATGCTACAAGAGGGCATTGTTGGCCAGAATCTGTCTCTGAGACCCTCTATGCTAAACAACAGACACACTTGTGGATTGCATTACTTTTTTTTAATTGAGGAAACTCGTTCATTCATGGCATGTTAAAGCTAGAGAGACAATTCTGAAGTTTGGTGTTTGTAGGCAAAATAATTTCAGCCAAAGAGAAGTGGTTCACAAGTGTTGGGAATCAGTCATTGCTCCATATTTATTGAGCACCTGCCATGTGAAGTTTTGCACTGGGCACTTAAGGAAATTAAAAAAAAAAAAAAAGCTAAAGTCCTTGACCTTGGAGATTACAATCTGCCTGAGGAAATAAAACCTATGCCTGTGAAAGTTAATTACCAATATAGGGAACATTCTGTCAAATGGTAAAGAAGAGTGGTTGAACCTCAGAAAACCAAAGGATAGCTATTGGCTGAGGAGGTTAAAACTATGGAGTCTGGGCTCTGGGGGTGGGTAGAATTGGCCTATTTAGAGGAGAATGAAAGAAGGGGACTCCACAAAAGACGAGGTGGCATGGGCCAAGGTATAGCTTCCTGGAGTGAACCTTTGGTGTACGTGGGAACAGAGGAATAGTTCAGGCCACACAGAGTTTAGACTTCTTGTTTTGGGGACATTATGAAGGTGAGCTGGAGCCTGATTGGTAAGGATTTAACTGCCAGGCTTCTGAGTTTTGACTTGAATTCCTTGTGTACCAAGGAGCTATTGAAGAAGGCTTTGGTGGGGGGCGGGGTGTGTGTGAATGACCCAATCATGAAGATTTAGAAAAAGTCATTAAGGAAATTGTGCAGGATGAATTGAAATGGCAAAGACTGGAGGCAGAAACACTTGTTGGATTGCATTGGGTGGCCTTGGCAGTAGGCCTGAGAGAACACTGCAGGAAATATGAGGAAGAGATTTGGCAAAGGAGCAATCTAAACTGAAAATACAAGTGGATTAAAAAGTTAAGATAAATTCATATAAATGGCAACTAGGGGCATTGGGGACTATATGTCTATCCTTTTGAGATCCTCCTTGCGGCAAAAAGCCTTTTTTTCCCCCATAACCATCTTGAAGACACTGTGTAGATTAGGTGGGTTAAGTAATACTACTTTTCTAATGGTTCGAGATTTACGTCTTATTACACTCGCATTTATCTTGTGGGTTTTGTATCTCCCTTTATGGTGCTCTGCCTTCCTGCAATCATGAGTATGTTTTGCATACTGCCAGTCACAAATTCCCAAGCTGTTAGGTAGTACTTTAAAGGCAATCATCTTAAAATATTAAATCTAGAAGGAACCTGAGAAGTAATCTAGCATAACACACACACATTCTCTGTCTTTCCCTGTCTTCTTTCTCTCTTATTCTTTGGAGATAACAGAAGTCCTCTAGAACTTGAGGCAGAAGGAAACTGCACTTGAAAATAATGGCTAGTATCACCATGCCTTGTCCATAAGATGGTTTACAAAGCTGTGTCTGATCTGATCACAGGTGCCTTGGGCTGGGGGGGGGGGCGGGGGGAGGTGGTCATTCTGGTATGAATAGAGCATTCTGAACCACTCTTCCAAAGAGTCTCCCTCCCTATTCTACCCCAGGGGAAAGCCAATGCACCTTTGACCTTAGGGAGAGGGATATTTATTGACAGTTAATGGCCATTTGCAGATTAGCTTTCCCAAAATCCCTGGAACCATTATAAGAGTTTTGAGTCAGAACCACCCAGCCTAACTTACTGAAGAAAATACAGTGCCTTACTACACCAAAACGCACTAGTGTGAACTCTATTCTAAAGTTTGCTGCCGTGCATTTTAGTTCAGACAGTTACATAGCAAAATTGAAGCCTTAACCAGTGGTGCCTCGTTGTGTTTATGAGGGTGCAGCCTCAATGATCGGCACGCTGTCTAGTCAGCTAGCCAAGGAGACAAAAGAGCGTCTTTTCCATATGGCTGTGATATTGCCTTGAGAGCGTCCAGAGCATTATGTAAAATCTTGGATACATGATCTGGTGCATTGATGATTGCCTGTTTCCTGTAGGTAAACATTCATTCCATGAAGTATCTACTGTATATCAATCAGGTAGAGTGATGGAGCTGTGGATACAGAGACGAGTAATGTAGTCTCTGCCCTCAAAGACTCGAGGAGAGATGGACAAATGAACAGAGAATATGTACACAGGATGAAGCAAGATGAGGATTTGACCCCAAAGCGTCTTGGGAGCTGTGTAAAGGACTTCACCCTTCTCAGAAACTGAGACCCTCCTGCTTCCCTTGTCACTTCCTATAGGCTGAGGTGACATTCATTCTGATACTGCGATATTTTATTATTGCTCAAACATGTCCGCATCTCCAGTTTGGCTGACCCTTCTATCCTTGTGAAATCTGCCAAACACAGAACTAGGGAATCTGATTGTGGGCCAGACCAAGGACCTGAATTAGATGCCTGACCAGTACTCACCTTCTCACTAGCAAGGTAGGTAGGCTGCCTTGTTTCTCATCTTGAAGTGTTCCCAGAACCACAGACCCATGAAGATTTTTACAGCAGTTTGGCTTTTGTACTCCCGCCTTTCATACCACCCCTTTGTTCCATTTCTTAGTTGGACATTGACCATCCCAGTATCCCTGGTAATGTGAAGCTGACAGAACTCGCAGGCAGGGAAGGGCAGTGGCCCCTCTTGATAAAGGATTCCCCCCCCCCCTTTTTTTTTTCCAAATGCTTCCACCAGTTCCATTTGTTGTAGCCATCACAAAAGCTAGATGGCAATGCTTAGGTCCCTTCCTCATTACTACATCTGTTGTCTTTCTGCTTTCAGCTTTGGCTGAACATTAAAATATACCCAATGTATCACCACTTGTTTCACCAATTCTTGTTACAATTAGAACATTTTTCTGGATAATTCAATTATCCAACACATCCATTATTTCTCCCAGCTCACCAATGAGAAATTTGACAAACCTATTTCTGTATCATTGCTCAAGTAATTGATAACCGTATTGGACAGGACAGGGCTCAGTAACATGATTGAGATGTATATAGACAAATGTGCAAAAACATAATGATGTAATTACTTTAGACATTATAAATATTTTCAAATAGAAACTGGGGGAATAGCGTAATGAACACTTACCTCTAGATTTCATAGTTGTAATATTTTTCTAGATTTGTCAAAAATATAGATACTAATTTTTTTTTTTTTTCTGGGTTTGGTTAGACCAGCTGTGAAAGATACTTGAGGGACTGTTGGGGGACATTTGAGTATGGCCTGGGAACTAAAGAACCTTAAGGAATTCATGTTAAATTTGTTAGGTATGATAGTAACATCATGGTTATGTAGGAAAGGACTTTGTTTTTTGGAGCTGTATAGTGAAGTATTTGAAGTATAAATGTTGTGATGCCTGTAATTTTATGTCCAGTACTTCAGACTGTCATGAGGAAGCCTGTGAGAGGGAGTTGCATGGGAGATACCTAAAGAGAGTAATGGCTAATGGTCTGTTGTCATTCTGTACGGATGTAGTTGTTTTGAGTCTGGAATATTTTGTGAAGTTCTAAATAACAAGCCAGTTTTTTTTTGTTTTGTTTTAAGATTTATTTATTTTAGAGAGAGAGAGTGTGTGTGTGTGTGGGGGGGGGGTGGGACAGGCAGAAGGAGAGAGAGTCTTAAGCAGACTCTGCACTGAGCATGGAGCTCAACGCTGGGCTCAATCTCACAGCCCTGAGATCACAACTTGAGCCGAAACCAAGAGTTGGACACTTAACCAACTGTGCCACCCAGGTGCCCCGCAAGCCAATTAAAAAAAATTTACCATATTATATGCAAACCAGAAACTCTCCTCCTCATCTCTGTGCCATCCCAGAGCCTCATGCCATCCCATTTCCCCACCCCTAGTATTATTGTAATTTATAATAAAGTGTTTTTATATTTTGGTATAGACCTCTCAAAACTGTCCACTTTGCTGTTGGCTCTATCCAAACATGCCCCAGACAAAACCTCTGTGTCGAATCTGCTACATCAAAATATTCAGTAAAGGAAAAAAGCAACACAAATGGTCAATTAGGGACTGTCAAAAGTAATGGGATATTACCAAGGGAAGTGTTAAAAATATAACTTCACACACATTACTAGGATAATATTTAGAGAGGTGTAATAGAATCAGTTATTATATATCTGCAGAGTTATTTAAAAAAATATATATGGTAATCACTGAATTAAAGTAAGAAAGTCCATTTAATAAAGAAGAACTGTGAAAATGAATGTAAAACATCTGTTGAGAAAAGGTAACATGGATGATAAGACACCAGTACTGGAGAGGATGATTATTAGAGATAATACATTAGTTGCAGTCTGGCTGTACCTGTAACCATTGGAAATGAAATTTGAAGTCCTGCAGTTTTCTGGAGATCTAAGGATGACAAAGGCAAAATTTGTATCCCACGCATTCAATTAAACGGCATATGAAATGGGCAACCAAGGTGAAACACGGGTGTGATGATCCAAAACTTTATTTTTGGCACCAGTTTCCATCCCTTTAAACCTGTTGGGATTTGTAAAACTTGATTTTGCTGCTGAAGGGGCCAATTAGGAATGTTAGAGGTGGTGTGGTTTGTGGTTTTTGCTTTTTGTTTTGTTTTGTTTTGTTTTGTTTACCTAAACAATTTTAGATGCTCTTCTTTGTAAACTACTAAAGTGTATTACATTCATCCTTTTACCTCTCTCCCCCCACCCCCACCCCCACCCCAGTTGGAAGCTGTTGGGCAGATGTTAGCCTTTTCTGGACAACTCCAGTCTGTAATTTCAGCAATGACTGTTCCAGGGCCAGCCAATGTGTGTGGCGTCATTTGTACTAAGGCCAAATGATCACTGTGTTCTTGAGTTCTTCAGTCCTTCTATGGTATTCTTCTCGACTTGTTGGGTCTGCCTGGCTCTTACTGGTTTCTGTAAATTTGCGGTCATGCCCATGAGAGCCTTTCCCTTCTCCCCCCAACCTTCCATTTCTTTCTTTTTCTCTTTCTCTCTCTCTTTCCTATTAATTTGACAGAGTGCAAGCGAGCATGCGCACACGCAGGGGGAGCGGCAGGCAGAGGGAGAAGCAGGCTCCCCACCGAGCAAGGAGCCCGATGCGGGACTCGATCCCAGGACCCCACGATCACGACCTGAGCCGAAGGCAGACATTTGACCATTTCTAAAATATGGGCATCACTGACATAAACACATACTTTAATCTGGCCCTTATATCAGAAAAATTACTAGACAGTCTTCAACCTCTAGGAATTTGACTTCAAACTAGCTATAGTCTACCAGCTCTGTGTTACTCTAGACATTTTTGACAAACAGCTCACAGGAAAGGCCCACAAAAATTAATAGTTTTTTTTTTCCTGCTAAGGAAAACTACTGCCTTGTGTTTTTATAAGTTAATTTTGTTTTTAAATAAAAGAACTGCCCTTGTTTTAAAAGTGAAATAGTGCTAAAAATAACAAACAGCAGCCTCCCCTCTTCAAACCATCCCATCCTACTCCTCAACAATTGTTTTAATGATTTCTTTGGGTGTTCCTTTGAATTTCTAAGTAATATCCTTAAAGTATACTTCAAGTATAAAGTATATATATCTCTATTGATGTTCTATTATGATAGATGAAGAGGTAACTCTGTTACACTGCTTATACCACACTTAGCTTTCCTCATTCCCCAATGTGTCTGTGTCTGACTTTGGGTTAAATGAAGCAGAAGCCAGTTTTTATATTCTGAGATCTCCGTGTTCACTATTAGGTGAGTAGTCTGTTCCCCAAGAATATACTTGTGAGCCCTTGGGAGGCTATCCTTGCAGGTCCCTGTAACTTGCCTCCCTTCTCCTTTTCTTTTTTCTTTTTTCTTTTTTTTAAAGATTTATTCATTTTAGAGAGAGAGTGCACATCCGAGAGAGTGTGCGGCAGGGGAAGGGGCAGAGGCAGTGGGAGAGGGAGAGAGAGAATCTCAAGGAGACTCCACACTGAGGACAGAGTCCATTGTGACCTCCGTCTCCCGACACTGGTATCATGATCCGAGCCAGAATAAAG